>NW_006408610.1:6207179-6240880 GCF_000296735.1 Chrysochloris asiatica | reverse complement strand
TCAGGCTGAAGTTGAAGGAAATTAAAACAAATCCACTAGAGCCAAAATATGATATCTTGTTTGATAAGGTGGAGGGTAAGAGAAAAAGAGGAAGACCCCCCAGTGAGATGGATTGGCAAAGTGGAAGCATCAATGGGCTCAATCATGGCAACACTAGTGAGGTTGGCCTAGGATCAGGCAGTGTTTCTTTCTGCTGTGCATAAGGTCGCTATCCGTTGGCACTGACTCGATGGCACCTAACAACAACAACAACAACAAATTGAAATGGTTCAACAAACTGATGCAGTGCTGGAGATGCTCACTCATCTATTCCAAGAAATTTTGGAAGACCATTTCCTGGCCAACCAATTGGAAGAAATTTGTATTTGTGCGCATTACAAAGAAAGATGATCCAACAGAATGCAGAAATTACCAAACAACATCATTAATATCACATGCAAATAAAATTTTGCTGAAGATAATTTAAAAATGATTGCAGCAGTACACTGACAGGGAGCTGCCAGAAATTCAAACCGGATTCAGAAGAGGACATGGAACTAGGGATGTCATTGCAGGCATCAGATGGCTGAAAGCAAAGCATACCAGAAAGATATTTACTTGTGCTTTATTGACTATGCAAAGACACTCGACTGTGTGGATCATAACAAATTATGGATAACATTGTGAAGAATGGGAATTTCAGAAAACTTAATTGTGTTTATGCCAAATCTATACAATGACCAAGAAGGAGTTGTTAGAGCAGAACAAGGGGATGCTGAATGGTTTAAAATCAGGCAAGGTGTGCACCAGGGTTGTATCCATCCTTTCACCGTACTTATTCAATCTGTATACTGAACTGGACTATATGATATCATGGCCAATTAGTATAACATGGCCAATTAGTATAACATAGTCTACGAAGATAATGTTCTATGTCCTACTTTGGTGAGTAGCACCTGAGATCTTGAAAGCTCATGAGTGGCCATCTAAGGTGCAGGTATTATTCTCTCCATGTGCAAAAGAAAGAAGAGTGATAAAAATTAAAAGGCTTGGAATCAATTAGTCCAATGGACTAATGGAACATGTGAACATCAGTCTCCATGACGCTGTGATGAAAAGAACTAGACGGTGCCCAACTGTTATCATCGTAATACCAACTGTTCTGAAAGGAATCACATTAGAGGGTTTCAGATAGAGTGATGAGAAAATGTGGCCAGAAAGAGACTAGAGGAACCTGAGACTATGGCCCTCGACCCCCCCTTTCGGTCTGGAAAGGAATTCACTCTCAGAGCCCAATTTTCAGCTAAGCAGTAGATACATTTATCATTTATATTAGGGGTTAACAACACTAGTGGACTATGCTCACCATGGAAGTCAATCATTCAAAAGCAAAAGGGCAACATGTTCCTAGAGATAAAGTTGAGAAGCGATGGAAAGGTGGTTGGAATGCAAATAAGAACCACAGGGAGGAAGTGGGTTAACTGTTGTTGCATGGAGGGAATTGTAATCATTGAGATGATATAAAGTATATGATTTGTTGAAAGTTGATGATCTTGCCTGCAAACCTTCAGTCAATTCACAAAAAGTTTTTTAAAAAATCAAGACATATTGCACTAGGCAAATCTGCTGCAAAAAAATAAAAATCTCTTTAAAGTACTAATGAGCAAAGATGTCACTTTGAGGACTAGATGCATTGGACTCCAGTCAGAGTATTTTCATTCACCACAAATACGTGTAAAAACTGGACAATGACTAAGGAATAATAAAAATAAGAGTTGATGTATTTGAATTATGGTGCTGGAGAAGAATATTGGAAGTACTATGGACTACAGAAAAACAAACAAATCTGTCTTGGAAAAAGTGTAGCCATAATGCTCCTTAGACGTTAGGATGGTGAAACTTCATCCCTCAGACTTAGGACATGCTGTCAGAGAGACTGGCCCCTGGGGAAGGACGTCATGCTTGGTAAAGTGAAGGATCACTCAGAAAGAATAAGAGTTCTGTCTTAGGCTGGATTCTCTAGAGAAGTAAAATCGTTGAAGCTTTTATATGTATATATAAAGAGAGGTTTATATAAAAGAAATGGCTCACAGTTGTAAGGGTGGTCAATCCCAAATCTGTGGGTTAGAACTCAGTCTGGAGGCTTCTGACTCATGTAGCTGCAGGGCTGATGAAACAAGATCAGCAGGTCAGATGGCAGGCAGGTAGGCAGGTCCAGGATGTAAGAAGACAGACTGCTACTGATTCTCAGGATCAACAGGTAATAGAATAGGCCCCAAAGAACCAGAGGTTGGAGGATGCAAAATATAGACCCAGCAGGGAACAGGCAAGCTTTTCTGGAATGCACAATATCCTGAAAGCAGGTCACACCCCGAGGAAGCTTCCCTTCAATGGATTGGCTGCACACAGCCTTCCTCATTATAAGAGTTGATTGCATTATATTAGACCTCATCGTGGGGGATGACTACAACTCAACTGCTGAATCACTGAGAATCCTGGACCGGTCAAGTTGACACAAAACTGTAATTATCACAACTCTCAAAGAGATGGGTTGACACAGAGGCAGCAACAATGGGTTCAAACATGACAATTGTGAGGCTGACACAGGACCAGGCAGTGCTTCCTTCTGTTGTGTGTAGTGTTGCTATGAGCCGGAACCAACTTTACAGCAACAATAGTAACTAACAGGAGCCCTGGTGACTCAGTAGTTAAGGGTACTCACCTAACTCTTAGGTCAGTGGCTTGAATCCACCAGGCATTTGGGAGAAAGACATGGCTGTCTACTTCTGTAAAGATTTACAGCCTTGGAAACCCTATGGGGTAGTTCTGTTCTGCCCTATAGGGTCCTTATGAGTAAATTTGCTTGACTTGATGGCAATGCATTTGATTCCGATAATAATAAACAGCAAATGAAGGGGCCCCATCCTTATGGAATTTACTGACATGTTATACAAGTTAATATACAAGTTTGATGGATACTATTAAGAAATGCAAAGTTCTGTAGTTGTGTATAAGGAGTTCTGGTAGTATAGTGGTTATGAGTTGGGCTGCCAACCTCAAGGTCAGCAGTTCAAAACTACCAGCTGTTTCATAGGAGAAATATGAGGCTTTCTGCTCCCGTAAAGATTTACAGCCTCACAAACCCTATACAGGGTTGCTATGAGTCAGAACCGACTCCACGGCACATAACCACCAACAACCACCACCACCAAAGATTTACAGCCTCAGAAACCCTGTACAGGGTTTCTGTGAGTAGAAACCGACTCTAGAGCACACCACCACCACCACTATAGTAATGTATCGGGCGTGTGGTGACCCTGTAGGATAAGCACTGAACTTTGAACCACAAGGTCAGCAGTTCGAGTGTACTAACCACTCCACAGGAGAACGATGAGGCTTTCTGCTCCTGTAAAGAGTTACAGTCTTGGAAACCCTATGTAGGGTCGCTGTATGTTGAAACTGATTTGATGGCAACCACACTGTTAACTACGATGCATAGGGTTTCCAAGGACTGGCTGGTGGACTTGAACCACTGGTTAGCAGTCTGGTACTTTTCTTACAGTGGCACTGTTCTGGCACCTGAGTAGGTGAACATTAAAAAGCAGCTATGTTGGTTGCTGTAAAGGATAATTCAATTTTATCCTGGGTGGGTAGTTAAATTTGATAAACTAATTTATGAAGAATGTCTACATGAAGCAAAAATTAGCACAGCATTTACATTAGTACTAGATTCAAGAATAAAATGAATGTGTGTACATTGAATTTTCTGATTGGTACATACTCTAGCTTGTATTTCAATAGGTAGGTGAATTTAGCATTCCCAGTGAAATAATTACATATTCCAAAGGACAAACACATAATTCTGTACAAGATAGAGACTCTACGGAAAAGTTCATAGCTTTAAATTATTGTACTTCTTCCCATCACATAAATTATATTATGACTAGAGCTGTTCAACACAGCAGCCCTGTGCTCAACCACGAAAGTATATATATGTATACATCATTTATCTTTTGATCTGTTGCCTACAGTGATGTGAATTTTACTTGTAACTCAGAAAATTTAATTTTTATTTATCTTATAAGTTGTTGTTCTTATTGTCAGGTGTAGTCAAATTGGTTCTGACTCACAACAACACATTGTTGTTGTTGTTAAATGCCTTCAAATGGGTTCTGATGTATAACGACCTGTATAGGGTTTGCAAGGCTTTAAATCTTTGAGGGAGCGTAAAACCTCATCTTTCTCCCACGGAATGGCTGGCGAGCTGGAACCATGGACCACAATTCAGTGCTTATTGTATGGAGCCACCTCACTCCCTGTGTACAATAGAAGAAAACACTACCCTGTCCTATGACATCCTCAGAACCATTGCTGGGTTTGAACCCATTGTTGTAGCCACTGTGTTAATCCATCTTGTTGAGGGTCTTTCTCTTTTTAGCTAACCCTCTACTTTACCAAGCATAATGTCCTTTTCCAGGGGCTAGTCCCTCCTGACGGAGTACTGGTGTGACACTGTGGGCTAATGTGCTGGACTGCAATGTTGGTTTGAACCGCAAGGTCAACGGTTCAAACTCATCAGTCATGCCTTAGAAAGTCTATACTGGGTCACTATGAGTAGGAAGCAACTCGACGGCACTTAACAACAACAACAGTCCCTCCTGATGACATGTATAAAGGACATTAGACCAAGTCTGCCATCCTTGCCTCTAAGGAGCGTTCTGGGTGTACTTCTTCCAACACAGATGTTAATACTTCTGACAGTCCATGGTATATTCAATATTCTTTGCCAACACTATAATTCCAAGATATCAATTCTTCAGTCTTCCTTATTCATTGTCTAGCTTTCTCAAGCCTATGAGGCTAATGAAAATATCTTGGCTTAGGGTAGGTGCTCCTTAGTCTTCAAAGTGATACTTTTGGTTTTTTAACACTTTAAAGAGATCTTTTGCAGCAGATTGTCCATTGCAATATGTCACTTGATTTCTTGACTATTGCGTCCATGGATACTGCTTGTGGATCCAAGTAAGTTGAAATCCTTGACAACTTGAATTTTTTCTCTATTTATCATTGTGCTGTTTATTGTTCCAGTTGTGAGAATTTCTGTTATGTATTTTGAGGTGTAATCTGTATTGAAAGTACAGTCTTTGATCTTCATCAGTAAGTGAATATTGCAGGTTGCTAAATTTATTAAGTTACTAATTTTCCCCCACAGTGTCCCTATAGGTCAGAGTAGGACTGCTCCATGGGGCGTCTAAGGCTGTAAATCTTCATGTGAGCAGACTGCCACATCTTCCTCCCATGGAGTGGCTGGTGGGTTTGAACTGCTGGTTTTTTGGTTTACAGTTGAGCACTCTAACCATTGCACCACCAGAGCCTCTTAGGAAATACCATTTTTAAATGATACCTCATATTTGGTAGCTGTTTACCAAAATTCTGAAGACACTGAAAGCCAATCTTAGACTTTGAATTTGAATACATTTTCAACATGGGTAATATCACCCTTGTTACGTGCCGTTGAGTCAGTTCCGACCCATAGCGACCCTGTATAGGGTTTTCTAGGAGCGACTGGTGAGCTTGAACCACTGACTTTGTGGTTCAAAGGACTTTGCAGTCCAGTGTATTAACTTAACCCACAGCACCACACCAGGACTCAATATTGCCCCTATGGGTGCAAAAAATTTTCCTTGGAGGAATGAAATAATTTTACTTTTTATGTATAAAGCACAGATATGTATATCTATTTATATACTTGTGTATAGCACATACGTCAATATACTGCTCTGTAATATTAACATAGTATGAGGGATGACATGATTAGAGAAAAAAGGTCCTTAGGGGACACATCAAAAAAAATTTAGAAGCATGTAAAGTGCAGCAGGCAGCTGTTAGATGAGCTGTCTTCCATTAGATTTCTTCCTATATGTATTATTTCCTATTGTACACTTCATAAGGACAGGAAATAAACCTATTTTATATCTTCAGTAAAAGCTAACACAATGGTCTATGTTCAATTGCATTTGGTAGAGGTATATTTCATTGGATTAATATGGGCACATCTTTCCTCCTTCAACACATACTATATTCCCATATAACTTAAATGCAATGATCAAAACTAGTTTAGTAAGGCAAGCAACCTGTCAGTCTCCTTCATAAAAGTCCCACCAAAATAGTAAAAAAAATTATAAAAGGCTGCAAAGTCTTCAAACTAGCAGGAGAAGCACAGATTTTGGAGAGAGAAAAGATGAATCAGGTACTTGATTTCTAGCTCTTTCACTTTCAAGCTGTGGAATCTTTAGCCAAGTTATGTAAGAGAGGAAAAGAAAGAGGCTTTAAAAAATGGGAAAAGGGTAAGAAATAGGGAAGGGGACACAGCGAAGGGACAGGGGCATTTCTAACAATCTTAATATCTATGTTGTCGTAAAGTGCTGTCGAGTCAGTTCTGATCCATTGTTGTTGTTGTTAAGTACCATCAAGTTGATTCCGACCCATAGCGACCCTGTATAGGGTTTCCGAGGAGCAGCTGGTGAGCTTGAACCACCGACCTTGCAGTTCAAACGACTTTGAAGTCTGACACATTAACCCAATAGCGATCCTAAATTTCAGGCATACTGAACTACTGGCATTTCCCTAGACAGGCCCCGATATGCCATCCTCTTTCATTCTTATACATGTGTACAGTCTCTTTATAGGAAATTGTGAATTCTTCCTTCAGTACTTAGCCCAGTCTGCACTTCCCCTAGGAGTCCTCTTTGACAATCTTATCTGCCTCCCACACTGAGTTAGATGCTTATCTTTTTGCTCCCAGGCATTCAGTTCCTACATCTATAACACTTATATCAAAGTGGAGTTCTTAGTTTACATGTGTGTTTCCCTCAGCAGTGTGTAAGCATCAACAGCTGAAATGGTTTTACTTATTGTATTCTCAACATCCAGCAGTGCCTGACATATTGCTGGTTAACAACTGACTTTTGTTCAATGAATACAAATATAGGCATTCAAGAGAGCACAGCAGCATTTTCCAACAATTTGGCAAATAAATAATGCCTTGTGCTTTTCCAAGGTCTACTGTTCTAAAATGGAATATTCTTTGTATATTCTGTGATCTAAAAAATGGTACATTTTCGGTGTTCACAAATGATGACGTGAGTGCTTCACATGCACTCAGTTAATCCTTATAGCAAGCAGTGGCTCTCCTGTGGGGTATAGGATGGGGGTGAAAACAGCACCAGGAGACACTGTCTGAGGGGGTGAAACCAAAACAACTGTCTGTACAATTTTGGTGCAGTGTCTCAGCAGAAATGTATTATTTTTTATGAAAAATATCCTCGTAGCAGTGAATACTTTTTGTTTTTTGCTAAAGTGCTGGACAAAAACTTTATAGACAGTCATTTTGGTGTCAACCCTTCTGACAATGTCACCTAGCACACACCACACTTGTCCAATGATGCCACTGCTTTTGTAAGGATTAACTGAATTATGGCACTGTAGGATAAGCACAAGTTCGGCTGTTCAAATCCATCAGCCGCTCCTCAGAAACCCTATACAGGGTCACTATGAGTCAGAACCGACTCCACAGTGCTTCACAGCAACAACATCCCTACAGCTAGTTTTAAGAATAAAAACATTTTTCAGAAGACCTGCTTAAATGTATCAATATACCTTTAAGGCTAAAACTCTGTGCTAATTTACTTTGTTTTTTTAAAGTTTTTATTGTGAATTATGTGTTAGTGTACATAGGTGAACATTAGCTTTACATTCATTCTACCATATTTTGTTTCGTTGCAATGATCACAATCCCCTGCATGCATCAACAATCAATCAAAGGGTACACCCCACACTCCCGCCAGCACACAGCCCCTTTCCTTCCCTGAGTTCAGTCCCCAGCTGCTCCTTCTGTCCACATCATCCTCTCTGCCTACATCCCTAGTGTCACTGCCTCTCCGGACAGGGTCTTGCACTTGGCTTTTCTCGCTTGATGGTTCCAGGGATCTCAGCTCCTGGACTGCAAAATCAGCCCCTCCCCTCCTTTTGTTACCAAACATTTACGTTTTCCTTTCTAACACTCACTGTCAGACCTGATAGCAATCATTCCCTATTAAACCACAAGAGTCCTTTCCCCCTCACCTTTTATCAATCCCATCCAGACAGGTTGGAAACAATTCAGTGGACATTCTACCTTTCCCTGTATCTTCTGGAACTAGGTTCCCTACTGAAAGCATGCAAGCCAGCCACTTCTTGCCTTTGTAGTCCCACTTTGGGTAGCCAATGTCCCCATCCCTGTCAACCCTGTGTACCAAGAAGGTGGGAATGATCCTCACTGTAAAGATTTGTCCGCTCCTTTGCCGTACTGCATCTACAAGCATAGGTCAAGTTCATCCACTTGTAGAGAATTACTCTTTTTTTCCCCCCACTTCTTTCTTACTCTAGTCATGTTCTGATCATCCAGCCATTGATGCCAGGTCAAATGGGTACTATCTGCAAAGTGTGAGTGCTCTTGTGCATCTCCCCTCACTTCATATCAGCTGGATGCTTCACACTCCATTCTAGTCCTCTGGGGTCATGTCCGGGCCCCTGGGCCCAGGAGTACCCAGGTCTCATCAATCCAGGTTAACAGGAGTCTATTGAATGTGGTCAGACTTAGTTTACAACTTCATTGCTGTTTTTCCCCCACTTCCCCTTATTGGTGACTAACGTGGTCAGCAGCAGGACCATATCATATGCCTGCCAGTGTATTCCATTTGAGTGCTAATGTACTTTTTGAAACATATAATATGTTCAGATGAAAGCTGTCGTAATTAGCCCTTTACAATGCTTTGACTCACATGATTTTGTCTGCACACGCTACAAGCTTCCACTGTTTTCACTGATGCCATTGGTTCTGAAGTCAGTGATTTTGTCAAGAGCTGCAATACTATGGAAAGTAGTTTTTGTGAATCTGTATCAATAACTTCATTGAGAATGAAGTAATAAAGGAAAAGTAAAATAAAAAAGATTTCCACTTAGTTACTAGTAATACTGTAATTTAATGTAGAAAGATTTTACAAAACAATTTTGTTGATAGCATTCATGTAATCTAAGAAATAATACATTTAAGCAATTTACAACTCTATTATAACTTACTCTCTTTTTAAAACTAAAATTAATCTTACTAAGGGTTCTATATGGTCGGGTAGGGTAGGAGGTCTCTGGGGTGGGCTGTAATTCCATGAATTACCTCACCACATCACACCAACCCTAGTGATGTCGACACTGACAAAGCCAGGGAGTAAAATCCTATTATCATGCCTCTATGTTTTTAGATGAGGAAACAGGCTTATGGGAAGTAACTTACCTAAGGTCACATACTTACTAGTGCAGTTTCTAGGTCTGGAGCCCAAGTGCTAATTGCCATTCTGCTGTTGTTAAGTGCCATCGAGTTGGTTCCGACTCATAGTGGCCCTTCATAGTGTTTTCAAGGAGCAGCTGATGAGTTTGAACCACTGTCCTTACAATTCAAACTGACCTTAGGGTCTAGTGCTTATCCTACAGCACTACATCAGGACTCCATTCTAGCAATTCTCAAAACGTACTGAACAACAATATCCACTTTCATACAATATCTCTCCCTCTAACCCTGTCTACCTGTATTTGCCCACACATACTCAGAAAAAAAACAAAGGCTTGTAACTCACATGTGCAGTGGTTATGGTTTACAATAAAATGTGTATCTACCTGTATTGGCTTTGCTTTTTGTAAACAAATGTACTAATCAATATCAACGGTATAACTCTTTGGAACTACTCCATTTTGTTATTTATTTAGAAACCATGTAATGATTTTAATTATTTTATTGCTCTTTTATTAAACTCTTTAAAATGGACTGTCCAGTGCTTCAACCTTCGAGTGTGTCCAGCCACACATACAACATGTTAAATCCTCCTTTCATGGAAGTAAAATGTGAAGCAACTCATAAAGAATTCTCAACAAGAAGTCCTAAGTCCTCCGTCATTCCTTTGCTGATGACAGACTTACTATATGTCTGTGAGGATTCAGTTGGAGAGACAGAATTGGATAACCAGTTCTTGCCACATTGCAAAGTAACTGTAAAGAGTGGCATCTGGTTCCTGGAGCTGGCAGTAGTGACTCTGCCTTTTAAATCATGGTATTGTGTCAAACAATATAAACCAAAAAATCCAAAGCACCAACAGAGAAACCAAAAAAAGGGAGACAAAGAAAATGAAAAGTGTTTTCATTTCTGAAAGCTCTGGGGCTAGGTGGACCTCTCAGATGCTGGTGGTTCTCTGGGCTCCTTGGCTTAGTCCACTCTTCAGCTCCTTAACCTTCTTTTTGAACTGTGCTGTAGCCTGTTATTCATTCATCACCACGCTGTGTTGTAGCCCTTGTGTGTCTCATCTAGTTGAATTTAACTTCACTTTCATTTTGCCATAAGTATTAAAAGCTGATGTCCCACTGGGGCTGTATGGAGATGAGATGTGGACTTGCCCTAAAGAACCCCTAGAAGAGGGAGATGAGATGCTGTGGAGGACATGAACAGCAGGCACCCTTGTCCTCCATACAACCTTCAAGTGTTCTTGGAGACCTAGGAATAATTAACAGGTAAAAACAGCAATGTTGATAGAATGATGGCAAGATTCAACCCACTTTGAGGTAAGAAGACAGTAAGACAGCTTCCAGTTTATTTTTCATTCTAACACTATCAAAAGCCTAGAACTTTGTTAAGAGATAGGAGATACATAGGTGACCAAGGTTCCAGATACCAAGAGACAGGTTTGAAATGTTTTGAATAAAGAATAGTCTTGAAGCATATGGGTTTGTTGAGAGTTAAGAGTAGGTGGAAAGGATGTCAGGCAGAAGGACCAGCAGGCACAAAGGTATGGAGGCATGGGAAAATACCACATAGCATGCTTTCTCACAACACTCCAACCCAGAGACCTCTGCCTCCTTTGAATTTCTTCAGCACTTACCATCTGTACCACTCTTCTTGGCTTGTCATATCTGTTCAGCTACACTTACCATTTTCATCATTAACCTTTTCTTTTAATTTATGTCTCTTTCTCTAAAACAAAACATGATTTCTAGAAGGCTTAAAAAGGGGCTTTGCACTGGGTAACCAGTTGCTTCTGGCTCATGGTGTGTCAGAGTAGAACTGTACTCAGTGGGGTTTTCAGTGACTGATTTTTCACAACTATATCGCCAAGTCTTCCTTCTGCAGCACCCCTGGGTAGATTTTAACTTCCAACGTTTTAAATAATAGCTGAGTGAGTTAACCATTTAGACCACCTTAAATTTAGACTCCTTGCATAGTTGTATTGTGTACTATTGCAGTAACTCATTGCTGGCTCACAGTGATTCTATAGGACACGGTATAATTGCCCTATAGGGTTCCCAAAGCTGTCATCTTTCTGTAATCAGACCATAGTATCTCTCCTATGGTGCAGCTGGTAGGTTCAAACTACTGACCTTTTTTGGTTAGCAGCTAAGTGCTTAACCACTGCATCACAAGGGCTGTAGAAACAATAATTATCGATTGATCAAAATAAAGACAATTTGTTATTTTAGTTTCCATTAAAAATGCTAAGACTGTATCCACAAAAATAAAGCAGAACTGTATCAATAGGGGTGACATCTCTTTATTCTGTATTCTATTTTTTTAATTACCTATTTCTAGGAGGAACAAATATTACACATAATCAATGTTTATGGTGCCCGTAGGAACAGCAGCTGGTTTGACAGCAATTAATCTATTCTAACAAATACAAAGGAACATTTAAAACCAGTAATTCAATTTGATCTTATTACAGCTACTGAGAATCACACTGTATGGAAAAGATTGGGCTTGAACTATGAAGATTTGTATTTGAAACAAGGCTCTGCCACCTGCTGTGAACTTTGGCAAATTACTGTTCAACTTTGAGCCTTTTTCTTTCTCCATAAAATAAGGTTGAGAATTTCAATTTCATAGCATAATAAGGAATAAATTAGGTAATATATATGCACCTAGTGTGGCATATGGAGTCCAGCTGTGGTGCTATAAGATAAGCACTGGACTACTAACCACAGGCTGTTGTGTCGTTGAGACTCATAGCGACCCTGTATAGAGTTTCCGAGGAGCAGCTGGTGAGCTTGACCCACCAACCAACCTTGCTGTTCAAAGCAACTTTGCAGTCCAGCACCATAACCTACAGCGCCACTACAGGCAGTCAGAGGAAATTCACCAGCGGTTCCTCAGACATCTATACAGGGATTGCTAGGGATCGGAACTGACTCCACAGACTTAAAAACAGCAATGTGGCATATAGTAGAAACTCAATTATATATTTACTCACTTTTTGATCTATTCATTTATCCATTCACTCAAATGCATCCACAAGGCAACAAAGAAAATTAGAGATATTATGGACCAAAGACTTTCTTTTGTGAACTTTTTTTTAAATAACAATATTTTCTTCAAGTGGTTAAGACATTTCTCAGCCCCACTGCTGCCCAGTCAATTCTCACTCACAGTGACCCTGTAAAACAGAGCAGAACTGCTTCCTAGGATTTCGGAGACTGTAAATCTTTACAGGGAGCAGACAGCTTCATCTTTCTCTCACAGAACAGCTGGTGGGTTTGAATCACTGTCCTTGAGATTAACAGCCCATCACTTAGTCCTCACTGCACCACCAGGGTTCCTTGTTACGACATTAGGACAATCTATAGTCACTTTTTTAACATTATCATTTTGCTATTTTTTGTTATTGCATTTTGGGCAAATGAATTAGTTTGGAGATTAAAGCATGGAGGACACAGATACTGATTTTGTCCTTTAGGGTTTGTGGAGGTCAATGCACATGATAATGGGTAAGCATATAAAGGTTTAATTTTTAAGTTGAGCACAGATGAAAGTTCTTCTCCAATGGGAGCATCTGTGTGTCTGCTACAACTGTTATTTACTTACTTGTAGAGGGATTTAGATGAGAAAAACTTCAATGTAAGGTTGTGAGGTACCACCAGGAAAGTGGTTTTAGGGTTTTCCCCTGGAGATATTTACAAATGGGAAAATAAGTAACATTGCAGGATGGCTTAAATGTATTTTATCTGAGGTCAAATACAAACTATATTTTTGTCAATAGGTTCTACTTCTGGGTATTTTTCTAGTCTAATTGTGTAATGATATGTACTCTGCTTCTGGTTCTTACCACACACTATAGACAATTGCTTGTTTAAAATCTCAGGGTCAATAATAAAGTCTATAGACGCTGTATTTGGGGATAAAGGCAAAGCAGAGGATATCTTAGAAAAGGAGGGCTGGCATCCAGGAATATGACTGGGGTTCTATTTTTGGTTACCAACTCTACCAGAGTTGAGAACGAGCCATAAAACCACATTTTCTCTATACCTTATTCTTATTTACAGCAGTGGTGTACACTTAACTGGTGTACGTAACAAAATCTGAGGTAACATGCTTTTAAAGAAATGCAAACTACTTTATTAATTACATAGGCTTCCCATTACTGTTCCTTTTTGTGCCTTTTGTAATTTTTAATTGAACTTATATTACAATTTAATTTTCTTACCTCCTGCCCGGTAACATAAACCTTAAAAAAAAAAAAAAAAAAAAAAAAACAAGAAAAAAAAAAAAAACTTCATTAAAATATTATATAAAGCAAATTTTTTCCATTTGGTTTTGGAGATAATATTTTGATTTCATATGTACTAAAGTTTTAGTGGGGTAACCAATTATCCTAGTGTGTTTGGGACTTCCCAGTTACAGCACTGAAAGTGCTATGTGCCAGGAAATCCCTCAGCCCCGGGCCTACTGGTCATCCTAGTGCCCTATCATTACTAAATGCTTTTCTATAGATCATTGTTGTGCTTGTTGTTAAATGGCTTCAAGTCAATTCCTGTACAGGATTTCCAAGGAGCAACTGGTGGGTTTGAACTGTTCGCCTTGTGGTTTGCAGTCCAGTGCTTGCGGTTGTTGTTGAGTGCCATTGAGTTGGTACCGACTCATAGTGACCCTATGCACAACAGAACGAAACCCTGCCTGGTCCTGTACCAACATCACAATCATTGCTACATTTGAGCCCATCGCTACTGCCACTGTGCCAATCCATCTTGTTGCGGTACTTCTTCTTTCTCACTGACCCTCCATTTTACCAAATGTGATATCTTTCTCCAGGGACTAATCACTCCTGACAATATGTCCAAGGTATGGGGGACAAAGTCTGGCCATCCTGGCTTCCAGGGAGTAATCTGCTTGTACTTCTTTCAACACCGATTGGTTTGTTCTTTTGGCAGTCCACGGTACTTTTAATATTCTCCTCCAATACCACAGTTCAAATGCATCAGTTCTTCAGTCTTCTTTATTCACTGTCCAATTTTCGCATGCATGTGGCACTGTGGGTTAATGCACCAGACTGCAAAACCATTTGAACTGCAAGGTTGGTGGTTCAAGCTCACCAGCTGCTCCTTGGAAACCCTATACAGGGTTGCTGTGGGTTGGAATTGACTTGACGGTACTTCACAACAAACAACAAATGAGGTTATTGAAAATACCACGGCTTGTGTCAGGCACACCTTAGTACTGAAACTGGTATCTCTGCTCTTCAACACTTTATAAAGAAAGAGGTCTTGTGCAGCAGATTTGCCTAATTCAATATGTCGTTTGATTTCTTGACTGCTGCTTCCATGAGTGTTGATGGTAAATCCAAGCAAAATGAAGTCTTTGACAACTTCAACTTTTTCTTCATTTATTGTGATGTTATTTATTGGTCCAGGATAAGGATTTTTTATTCTTTAAATTGAGGTGCAACCCATACCAAAGGCTGTGGTCTTTGATCTTCATCAGTAAGGATTTTAAGTCCTATTCGCTTTCAGCAAGCAAGGTTGTATCATTTGCATATTGCAGGTTGTTAATGAGTCTTCCTCCAATCCTGATGCCACATTTTTCTTCTTATAATCTCAGATTATTTGCTCAGCATACAGACTGAATAAGTATGGTGAAAGAATAAAACCCTGGCACATATCTTTTCTAATTTTAACCATTAAGTATCTCCTTGTTCTGTTTGAACAACTGCCTCTACACAGGTTCCCCACGTGCACAATTAAGTGTTCCAGGATAATCATTCTCTGCAATGCTGTCCATAGCTTGTCAAGACCCACACAATCAAAAGCCTTTGCATAGTCAATAAAGCACAGGTAAACAACTTTCTTGTATTCTCTGCTTTCAGCCAAGATCCATATGTCAGCAATGATGTCCCTGGTTCCAAGTCCATGCTTACAGCTCTATTATGTCTTTATAAAAATTACAGCGCTATTTTAATGTTTTTTTCTTCTGAAAAGCACCTGTATATTCTTAGTTCTTAACCATTTCTTGAGCATGAACTAGCAAATTATTTATGGAACTTTGCTCATAACAGACATTTAATAAATGGGTACTAATATATTTTTTTTACCTTACTAGGACCTGGGGACAATGGGGTGCCTAATTATATGCAATGGTTACTTGACATCAAGGAAGTGTAATTTGTCTATTATTTTTCAAGTAACTTTTCCTGTTGTTATTTATAGATTACTAAGCATGGCAACAATAGTGAGGTTGGCCCAGGATGGAACAGTGTTTCGTTCTGCTGTGCATAAGGTCGCTATGAGTCGGCAATGACTCGATGGCACCTAACAACAACAATATTTATATCAAGTAATTATCATAGTTAAGAAAGCAGTAACACAGGCAATTCCTACAGGCACAAGGCACTTAAAAACAAAACAATGTATGTGGGTCATCCGTTGGCTAATTTAGGGTTAGAGAGAAGTTGTTATACTGGTTTGCTTTAAATAGCACAATAAACTAACCCGAATTTAAGATCATTTACAAAATATGAATGGTATTTGTGTTGTTGAGAATCTGTTTATGAGAATAAATCCATGAATAGGAGATGTAGAACTATAATTCAGAAGCACATACTGACAACAACAACAAAGTCATGAGACTATGGAAAAGTTTCCTAAGACAAAAGCAGACCATTATCTTTCCCTAAAGAATGAGGGTGACACAAACAGTATATATAAAGGTACTATTAAAATGAAACCAAATCCAATTGACCAGAGGTTTTTCAGAAGGTACAAGGTGACTTTTTTAAAGTTCTCATTTTGTTCTCAGCACTCTGTCAAGTACTTTAAATACATTCTTTCATTTGATTCTCACAAATAGTCCTATGAGAATAGAAATTGTAATCCTCCAAACAGAAGCTCAGAGGTAACAGAAAGCAAGTGCAGAAGCAGAGGCCAATCTAGGTCTGTCTCCTCTGAAGCCTAAGCTCTTACTTAACCTTTATCGTATGCTCTTCTCAACACTGTTGACAGGAAACTCAGGTGAAATTCTATCTCCAGCTCTAACTTCTCTTGACCTTTATTCAGTCTTGAACACTAGCATATGAAACTGCCTAATTCAACGTCTCCATCTGGATGTATAACATGCCTCTAGAACTCAACATGTTTTAGGAAACGGCGTATCATTCACTTTCTACAGACTCTACATACAAGTCACCCCCACATCAGTTGGCTCTACATTCAAATTATATCTGAATCTGACTATTTCTCATCATTTCCACTGTCATAACCCCAGTCCAAGCCCATTATTATTCACTTGGACTCCTATGATAGCCTCTTGATTAGCCTCTGTTTTCATAGTCCATTTTCCACAAAGCAGCCATAGTTATCCTTTTAAAAACACAGTTCAGATAACCTTCACTCTTCTGCTTAAAACGCTTCAATGCTTTCCATTGTAATAATGTGAACATATACTGGTGTAGATGGTCCTACTAACCCTTTACCTGCCTTCTCTGGCTGTATCCCTTTACACTCTCTTCTTTGTTTAGTATGCTTCAGTCACATTGTTGTTGTTGATTTCAGATTTCTCTGTGACATATCAGAGTCAGTAAAAAAAATTTTGCTCCAAAATCATAGAAACTTTATTCAACAAAAATATAAAAATGTGGTCTCCACATATGTGATCTCCACATATCCTCCATCTAGGTCTATACATTTCTGAAAGTGACTTTAGTCACTGAAGAATTCTGCATTCTTCAATGTAGACCACATCAATGGCAGTTTGGGCATCCTTGAGGGACTAAAACTGTGTTCCTTTTAATTGTATTTTGAATTTGGGGAACAAAAAGAGGTCTGATGGGGCAAGATCAGGATTGTAGGGCAGATGGGGTAAGATTCCCCAGAGCAATTCTCGTAGCACAGCTCTTGCTGAATGAACAGGTGCATTGTTGTGAGGATAAAAGAATTCCTTGGTGCAACTTTCCTTGCCTTTTTCTCATCAGTTTTCCATTTTTTAAAAAAACTTCTCCCTACTATGGCCCTATGATTGTGCTGTGTCCTATCTATCTATCAAGATGATCCTTTTGGACTTCAAAAAAACCTTGCAGATCCGCTCAGAATCCACTGTTTGATTGGACCTTATTTTTTGAAGGCACCCTAGTGAGATTATGACAGGTGTATTATTGAGAACTTCTTTGCAGTCATTCACTGGCTGAAGAGACATACATAAACACGCTCTGTTTGGAACGAACCCGTGCATATATAAACTAAGACCCGAGTAGCAATACTTTTTGACTTACCCTTGTATAACTTACTTTGAAAGCATTGAGGAGGCCAGTGAGGAAACTGGCAAGAGTTCGAAAGTTGCCTAGAGGAGGAGAACAATTCAAAAAATTAAGTGTTGCTGAGCTGTGTTGAGGGCTTAGTTTTACCGGTGATTTTTGTAATACAATGTATGTAGTTAATTTCTCCAATAGTGTTCAGCTGCTGTGGTATCAAATGGTTGAATAAGGATAGTAGAGTTCACTCAGGTAGGAGTAAATTGGAGACAGATGGAGTAAAGGAATTTAGGACACTGACAAGTATAATTGAATTTTCCCCCCACAGGATTATAACAAAAGGAATGGGGTGCACATAGGGGTTGTTAGTGTCCACAGATTGCTCTAGTTGGAGTAATAACCTCAGGTTGCTGAATAGAAATAGAGTCGAAAGGCTAAAACCTATCGGCACGATGGCAATAGCTTTAACTGGATAATCCTGAGATTATGTATTCTATTTTATGAAAATTCCAATTATTTAAACTTTACAAAATGAACAAGTTAGTAGAGCTTTATTTACATTGTAAAGAAATATTTTTGACCTTTCAAAATCAATTTCCAACTTGAACCATACAGGAGAACAGTAAGATTAACTAATAAATTTAAGGGTCCAGATTTTAAAAGAATTTCAATCTGGCCATTCCTTCAAGCTATTTGAAGAGTGAAACCTTCTCAGCTCACAACACATTACCTGACTCTCCTTTTCCACTTAGAAACCCACTAGTAGAATGCCTTCAAATGCTCTTACTGACCTGGCCTCTTAACCCTATTTACCCTTCTTGCTCTTTATGCTCCTCAAACTATTAATAACTTTACACCTTCTGTGGTTTTGATTTTGTGGTCTCTCAGGGTAGTGGTTACCAATCGGGCTGCGAACCTTAAGGTCAGCGGTTTGAAACTACCAGCCGCTCCGCGGGAGAAAGATGAGGCTTTCTACTCCCGTAAAGATTTACACCCTCGGAAACCTTGTACAGGGTCACTATGGGTCGGAACCCACTCGAAGGCACTTAACAACAACAGGGTAGATTACCTTCACTACCTTCTCTATTGGAAAACTTCTAGTCGGGCGTCAACATTCAGATAAAACAGCAACTTCCATTAGCAGTCAAGCAATTCCTCTAGACTCATTTGGCCCTGGTAGACGTCTCTATTATTGCTCTACCATATCGACAACATTGTATTTATTAGAATGCTATTATGTTGTATATAATAATTATCATGCAACTTTTTTTTTTTCAACCTTGCAAGCGTTTTGTGGTATTGGTTAAGCCCCTCAGTTTCTTTGGGTACTTTGGCTCCATTATGTAAATAAACCCTTACCACAATGCTCAAATAATGAACATCATTACTATTTACATTATTTGTTGTTGTTAAGTGCCGTGGAGTTGGTTCTTATAGTGATACCCTGTATAGTAGTGACACCCTGTATAGGGTTTCTGAGCTGGTAGGTTTGAACTGCCCATCTTATGGTTTGCAGGCCTACAGAGACACACACCAGGAATCCATTTACATTGTTAAGTGCCATCGTCGGTCCAAACCCATAGTAAGCCTGTATAGTGTTTCCGAGGTGCAGCGGATGAGTTCAAACGGACTTTGCAATCCAGTGCATTAACCCGCAGAGCCACACTGGTTACATTGAACCAGGTCTCCTTATGTTAGTTGTTAAGTGCCGTGGGAGTCGGTTCCGACTCATAGCGACCCTGCCTGTATAGGGTTTCCAAGGCGCGACTGGTGAGCTTGAAACGCTGACATCGCGGTTCAAACCGACTTTTCAGTCCAGCACATAAACCCACATTGGTTGCTGGTGGTTATGTGCCGTGGAGTCGGTTCCGACTCATAGCGACCCTCCCTGTACAGGGTTTCTGAGGCTGTGTATCTTTACGGAACAGCTGGTAGTTTCGAACTTCTGACTTTGCGGTTCACAGCCCGATTCATAACCACTACGCTACCAATGCTCCTTAGGACATTGTTTGTTGTTGTTGTTGTTGTGATGTGCCGTGGAGTCGGTTCCGACTCATAGCGACCCTACACAGGGTTTCCGAGGCTGTAAATCTTTACGGGAGCAGACCGCCTCATCTTTCTCCCGCGGAACCGCTGGTAGTTTCGAACTGCTGACCTTGCGGCTCGCAGCCCGATTCGTAACCACTACGCTGCCAGAGCTCCTTAGGACATTGTTTAGGGCTCTTAAATAGGTGTTTGTCGAAATGAGTTCAAGAAACGACTCTTTAAAATGACGTCACTATGGGAGACGCTACAACCACCGCATGTCTGTACCAGTGGGCCGAATCAAAGAACGAAAATGGGTTCACCTGCCACACAGTTTAGAAGTGCCGCGTAATACAGATTTCCCTTCAGTAGCCCCAGCAACAGGAATTTTAGCTCAAGAACTGAGGGCTTCCCGGAATTACCCTAGGACGGGCGGGAAGTGCCTTTACGTCCCGGTGGGGAGGCCGCCTTCCCTACGGGATTGCGTGAGGGTGCTGAATCGCTTAGGTCTGTGATTTAAAAAAAATAAAAAAAACCACCAGGGCGGTCCGCTGTCTCAGTAAGGCGGATACACAGCCTCCTCAAGCAAAGGGTCGTCTGGTCGAGGAGATAGTCCTGGAACAGACCCCAAAAAGCAATTCCCGCGCCGTTCCCTTCCCAAATCCAGGCAGGCAGGGCCGTGGGGTCTCCTTAAGCTCCACGCAGGGGCGGCGGGGCGGGGCGCGATGACGTAAAAGGGAGTGATGCAACGACGCAGCGCGACGCGGTGACGCACGCCCCTTTGTTGGCTCAGTAGCGGTAGCAGCGGCCGTGGAGGTGGCGCTGGGGACTGTTTTCTCTCGGAGGCCGGAGAGGAGCCGCGTCTGACTGAGGCGGGCAGCGAGAGGACCCCTCGCTCCCTCCCTCCTCTGCGCCCTCCCCGCCACCACCAGCCGCCAACCGCCAACCGCCGCGCCCGGGGAGGAGCCGCGGCTTACGGGGCCGGAGCCAGGCCTGCGTCCGGACATCAGCCGGAGCGAGAGCCGGGGCCTCGGCGTCCCCGCCCTCTCCCTTCCTTAGGGCCAGCGTCCGCCGGGCCCCTGCGCATCGCGCCATGGACTCGGACGAAGGCTACAACTACGAGTTCGACGAGGACGAGGAGTGCAGCGAAGAGGACAGCGGCGCCGAGGAGGAGGAGGACGACGACGAGGACGAGCCGGACGATGATAACCTGGATCTGGGCGAGGTGGAGCTGGTGGAGCCCGGACTGGGCGTCGGCGGGGAGAGGGACGGACTGCTGTGCGGGGAGACGGGCGGCGGCGGCGGCAGCGCACTGGGGCCGGGCGGCGGCGGTGGCGGCGGTGGCGGCGGACCGGGGCACGAGCAGGAGGAAGATTACCGATACGAGGTGCTCACGGCGGAGCAGATTCTGCAACACATGGTGGAATGTATCCGGGAGGTCAACGAGGTCATCCAGGTGAGGGGGGCCGCCGCGCCGGCTGGGCCGGACCGAAGCGGGGAGAAGATCGGGCGGTCCGTGTCGCCCAAGGGGCAGGCCTGAGCCTGGTGCGCAGCCCTGCCGGTGTCTTCCCGGTCTTGCCTCCTCCGCTGTCTCTGCCGGGGACCGAGGGTGTCGGAAGCCGACGATCGCTGCTGAGCAGGGAACCGGGTGAAGGGAGGTGCTCGGGGGGCGGTGCTTCCCTGGTCCTGCTATGGCGGAGGCCTGCGGCCGCCCGAGCCTTCTGCGGACAGGGATTGCCCGACCCTAGGCCCGGTGTCCTTCCACTGTCGGAGGGGCGGGGCGGAGGTAGAGTGGGTGGAGAAGAGAGAAGAATTGAGCCTCTTATGGGGTTATCCTTGGCTTCTAGCTCACTGCACTTTTGGAATGGGTTAGGGTAGGCCTAAGAGCAGCCTGGTGTACGGTTGCCCCAAGTGGGCACCAGTTAATAAAGAAACGGAGCTCCTTGGCAACCGTAAGTGCCTACTTAAAGGTGGGGGAAGGGAACAGCTTCTCGGAAGAGGTGCTGATGTGTGTCCTTTTCCGATGGTAAGGCGTTTACTTACTCCTTTTTACGTTTCTGCTGTTGGTTTGGGACCTAACTGCTACTTTCCCCAGTTGTAGCATATGACTTGCTTGAAGCTGTTGGAATAGTTAGGCAGATTGCACGTCCAGTCCTGCAGCTAAAAAAAAAAAGTCAGTGTTATTGTTTGTTTAATATCGGACAAGACTCTATTGTGAGTTAGAGCGCTGTGGCCAATACTCAACTTCTCTGATAAGTTCTCTGGGTTAGTAAGGTACACTTGGTTGTAGTTGATAAAGGCATCTCATTTAATCTTCGTGGGAGGGTGCTGTCAGGTTTTGCATTTTCTCAGCTGTAGGAAATCCGAAGTTTCAGTTTGTTTGGAAGCAAACAGTTGTGACGAGGGATCCAGGGGTAAGGTTGAAAAGTAAAAATAATGAAGTCTGGATTGATTGCAACTTTAAGAAAGCGCTAGAACGGGTCCTGGTATGGCGCTGCAGGATAAACACTGGACTACTAACCGTAAGGTCAGTGGGTCAAACCCACCATCTGCTCCTGGAAAACCCCATACAGGGTCGCAGTGAGTCGGAACCAACTCAGTGGCACTTCACAAAAACTTACCTTGAACGAAACTACATGCCCTGGCTCCATCATCAGCTACTTGCGTGTCAGTCTTGAAAATTGAACCATCATTTGAAGTCAGTGTTTTGAATAAGAGTAAAAACAATCTAATATCTAGTGCTGTCAGTAGACAGTGGACAGCTCATCTTTTCCTTTCAATAGCGCAGTTGAAGGATATTGAAGAGTTGTACGAAATAACATTTTATTGCTCTTTTCCTTACTCTAAAAATAAGCTTATTTGAGCTCTTTGGCCACTAACTTGAGTTTGCTTTTTTAAGAGAGGTTCATTAAAAATTTCTAGAAAAACCTTGAATAGTTTCAGTTTTTCTGCAAAATACAAAATCTGAAAATCTGGTATCTTTGAATTTCTACCTCACTTACTGACATTTTGGTTAGCTTTTTTTAAAAAAAAATCTGGTGGTATCTAACTTTTTGAATTTTCTTTGTCTGCATATGTAGCTACATCCAACTGTCTAGCTTTTAGGTGTGTTGTAATCACTGAAGCCAAACCTTACCTGTTCTAAATGTCACTTCTAGAACAGAACTGTAGCTAATGCACATGACATTATTCTTTGTTAGTTATGGGAGAGATGAAATACTGATGAAATGAACAATTAAAAACAGTCATTTTTTTTAAAGGGGGACTTTTTAGGTGTCCTTTTGCCATGCTTCCATGTGTGAGTTGTTGATAATTCTGGTCTCTACTACATTTTAGAGATACTCTCACTGAACACATAAGTATGCTTTGTTTAAAAGCTTTTATTTAGAATTTTCAGTAAAATAAGGGATAGTATGTATCTCTGGCCATCTTTTCTTCAAATAGTGTACTTCCTAAGTCTATACTAAATGTTTTAAGTTGCTTATGGTATGGTGCTGTTGAACTCCTGCTGTGGCTCTGTAGAATTAGCACCGAACTGCTAACCGCAAGGTTGGCAGTTCAAACTCACCAGCCGTTCATTAGAAACCCTGTCTAGGGTCTCTGTGAGTCAGAAGCCACGAGGTACTTAAACAACAACATGCTTATGGATTTGTAACAACAGATTAAGAAAGAATAATAATAATAATAAAAAGACAAGCTTGCCACGTGGAGAGATAAACCAAAATATGAACAGTCGTTAGCTGTCCAGACCTCTGGATAAACTACCTTAAAAAAAAAAGTTGAGTCATGCTATAAGTTTTGTTTTTAATAAAAAGAACAAGTTACTACAAAAGTTACAGAATCCAAAGGAATCCATGAACAACTTTCTTGTGTAATAGTTAAGTATTTTTCAATGCTCACGTGATTACAGATCAAACCCATTTTATTTAATATGTTATTATTGGTCTTTTAATTTTCTAGCTTCTTGTTTTTTATAAACATTGGGAATATTTACATAAATTCATCTTTTTTTTTCCCCCCTTTAGAATAAATTGAATTGTTGAATCAAAACCAAACCTATTGCCATCGAATTGATTCTAATTCATAATGACCCTTTAGGAAACTTCAAGACTGGGAATCTTCACAGAAGCAGAGGAGTAGCTGCTGGGTTTGAACCACTAATCTCTAGGTTAGCAGTGGGAGTGCTTAACCACTGTGCCACCAGGACTCTTAAGTTATTAAGTGCCATCAAGTTGGTTCCGACTCATAGCAACCCTGTATAGGGTTTCCGAGAAAAGGCTGGTGAGTGAGCTGCTGACCTTTTGATTCAAACCGACTGTGGTCCAGTGCTTACTCTGCAGTGCCATGCCAAGACTCCTATATTAGTAGTATATACTAATGTTTCCCATTAGTCAATGCTTGTTTGGTGGTAGAAAATGGTCATATTTTACAATTGACTTTTTTACTTCTTGGAAATTGGTGAGGTCAAACTTGATATGTGTACTGGACATTGGTATTTGTTTTTGTAAATTGTCATTTACTTTTTGCTCATTTTACCTCTGTTAACTGGTTTATAACACAACCCACTGCTGTCAAGTCGATTCGAACTCATAGTGATCCTCTAGGGCAGAGTAGAACGGTTCCATAGAACTTGCTGGACTGTAAGTCTTAATGAAAGTAGGCCTTCTTTCTCTCTTCGGAGTGACCCAGTGCTTAAGCCACAGGCCCATCAGGTCTCCTTATTTCTAAGACCTTTTTATATTTGCAAGGGTTTTTTTTCTAATGGTGCTGATTAAACATTTACTATGTCCTATTTGCAGGTGTTTTAAATACTAGTTTAAACCTTTTAGTTTTAAAAACGTGTTTAGTATAATAATAGATCTTAGTTTATCAAGTTAAAATCATTTGTTTTTACATAAATGAATTGTTTAAAGTTTAACTGAACATTTACAGTTTTCTGCTCTACTATTCTACTTTCCAATATGAAACCAGGTATGTTTCATATTGTGGATACAGTGGATTAGAAATGTAGTTACAGAAGAAAAAGTTTAAAATAAGCAGATTGCTTTGAGTCACTGGACATGAAGACACTGGTCTTGGTATATCTATCTACATCAGTTGGCGTAACAGTCCGTAAAGACAATCGCTTCTAAATCTTACTTTGATGGGTGGCAGCTGGGGTCTCAAAAATTTGTGAGAGCCACCTAAGATATAGCTATTGGTCTTTTCCTGTCTGGAGCCAAAAAGAGTGAAGGAAATCAAAGACTCAGTGAAACAGTTTAAAGGGCTATTAGACCACAGCCTCCAGTAAATACCATGACACCAGAACTAAAGGTTGGGTGCCCACCCACCACTACAAACTACTCTGATCAGGATCACAATAGAAATAGAAGGTCTTGGACAGAGTGGAAGAAAAATGTAGAACAAAAATCAAAATTACAGAAAAGACCATATTTGTTGGCCTGTTAGAAACTGGTGGTACCCCTGAGATTATGGTCCTTAGACACCCTTCAAACCTGGATCTGAACCCGCTCCTGGAGACACCTTTCTGCCAAACGATAGACAAGGTTGTAAGGTGAACCATGACATCTGTGAGAAACAGGAAAATCAGCCATATGAGACCAAAAGGGCAGCATTTCCTAAAAACAAACTTCAGAAGGTAGGGAAGAAGAGCAGGAAAGATGGAAACGTGGAACTCCCAGGGAGGAAGTTGGTCACTGTGAATTGGACCCGATTCAAGGCAGTGAACCACCACTACCACCATACTGTTGCTAGAGAAGTGCTTAAAGCCCTTAACATGCCAAACCTGTTTATACTTAGCCATTATTGCTGTTTTTAAATTCAATTGCTAATGTAGTTGTCTAAATAGCTAGGCACATAATTTAACATTACACAGTTATATCGTTAGCTGTTTTGTATTCCAACAACATCCAAGATATATTTCTTGTGTGGTCTGTATGTGCCAAGCACTGTGTTAAATGGAATGCTTGTTCTTGCCCAGAGAGCATATTGCGATGGGAAGCAGAGATAGCTTTGGGATCCACTCCTAGAGATTATTTATTGAGTAAATCTGAGTTACAGCCTAAGTATCTATGTTATTTTCTTTCAACTGATCCAATAAAAGTTCTTACATTATTGTTGGTAAGTGCTGTTGAGTTGGTTCTGACTCATAACGAATCCATATAGGGTTTCCAAGGAGTAGCTGGTAGGGTTGAGCCACTAACCTTATCCTACTCCAATCATTGGTATAGTGATAATTTATCTACTGTCATGATTTTGACTTGGACAATAAATAGAGAAGGGCAGTGACTCTTAGGAATACCACATTTAAAGCATGTGCTGAGAAAGGAGCATGGGACTACTTGATAGGAGTAGTCAGAGGAGATATAAGGAGAAGTTAGGTGAGTGTCTTTTTTTGTAGAATTTAGTATGCTAAATGTAGTTGATGTGCATGAACCACTAATTCCAAAGATGAAGAAATGGGAGATTTTGACCAACTTATTCAGTCAGAAGTTCGTCGGACATGCAACTGAGATGCATCGATAATTACTGGTGCAAATTCTATCATGCAAAAGTTGGTAAGAAAGAAGGATTAGTAGTTTGAAAATAGCCTCAGGGATTGAAACGTTGTTAGAAATCTTATGATAGAATTTTGCGAATTGTTAGGTGTTGTCTGTTCCGACTCATAGCAACCCCCTATGCACAACAAAATGAAACACTGCTTGTTGTCCTTCGCCGACCTCTCAGTTGTTGTGTCTTAACCCACCGTTGCTGTGCTGCCACCATGTCAGACCTTACTGGGTGTCGTCCTCTTTTTTTTAAGTGTTTTATTGTGAATTATATGATAGTTTACATGGGAGAAGATTAGTTTTACATTCATTCTATCGTATATCGTTTCATTGCCATGGTTATAATCCCCTCCATGCATCATCAACCAACCAAAGGGTACACACTACAAGCCTGCCCTCTACACTGCTCCCCGCCCCCAGTCTTTAGCACACAGTCGCTCTCCCTCTCTGGATCTAAAGTCCCCAGCTGCTCCATTGCTCCACGTCATCGTCTCTGCCTCTGCCTCCATCTCAGGCATCACTGCTTCTCTGGGTAGGGTCCTGCTCTTTGCTCTTCTCCATTTATTGTCCTAGGGATCTCCACTCCTAGACTGGAAAGTTAATCACTCCCTTCCTTGCTATAAAATGTCTACCTTTATATTTCCAACCCTCTCAATCAGTCCTGATTAACAATTATTCACTAGTGTATCACAGGAGACCCATCTGCATTTCATTTCATCAGCTCCGCCTGGCAGATTGGATACTACTCACTGGAGATTCAGCCTTCCTCCAGGCCCCCTGGCTCTAGGTTCCTATTTGAAAGCTTGTAAGCCAGTCTCTTCTTTTTTTATTGACTCCGCATTTCCAAGCATGATGTCCTTCTCCAGGGACTGGTCCATCCTGCTAAGTCCAAAGTATGAGAGACAAAAGCCATCTTTGCTTCTAAGGATTCTAGCTGTACATCTTCCAAGACAGATTTGTTTGTTCTTTTGGCAACTCGTAACTTTTAATATTCTTTGCATGTTAAGAATGGACATGACACACTGAACATTGATAAATGACGGACTAGATGAGTTGTGGGATGACATTAAAGTCACATGAAGAAAGCAAAAGGGCATAAAAGGCAGGAAAGAAGAGACCACAGTGCATGTTAGAAGAGATTCTGAAACTTGCTCTTGAAAGTAGAGTAGCTAACGAGAATGAAAAAAAATAAAGTGGAGTGTTGTATAGAAGATTTCATTGGGTGACTAGAGAAGATAAAGTATTGTAATGAAGTGTGCAAAGACCTGGATTTAGAAAACCAAAAGGGAAGAGCATGTTCAGCATTTCTCAAGCTGAAAGAACTAAAGACAAACTTCAAGCCTTTACTTGCAATATTGAAGGAGTGTAAGGACATAATATTGAATGATGCAGGAAGCATATAATATGGGAGGAATATTGTACCAAAAAGAATTGGTTGATGTTTAGCTATTTCAAGAGGTAACATATGATCCAGAACTGATGGTATTGAAAGAAGTCTGAGCTGCAGTAATGGCATTTGTGAAAAATAAGGCTCTAGGAATTGACAGGATTCATAGAGATGTCTCAGCAAAACAGGTGGAATGCTGAAAGCGCTCATTTGTCTATGCCCAGAAATGTGGAAGACAGCAGCAGCTACCTGGACAACTAACTGGAAGAGATCCATGTTTGTGCCCATTTCAAAAATAAGGTGATTCAACTGAAAGCAGGACTTAATGAACAATATCATGTACATGTAGATTTTTACTGGAGCATATTAAAAACAGTAGCAGTAGTCCACTGAAAAGGGAATTACCATCAATTCAAGCAGGACTCAGAAGAGAACTTAGACTGCGGGATGTCATTCCTGATGTCAGATGGATCTTGGGTAAAAGAATGAAATACTAGAAAGATGTTTACTACTGTGTTTTATTAGCTACACAGACATTTGACTGTATGGATTATAACAGTGTGGATTATAACAATATATGGATTATAATAATGTGCTTATGAGGAATTAAGTACATAGACCAAGAGACAGTCAGTGGAACAAAACAAGGGGATACTGTGTTATTTAAAATCATGACAGGTGTGTGCCAGGTTGGTATCTTTTCACCATACTCAGTCTGTATGCTTAGCAGATAATCTGGGAAGTTGGACTGTATAAAGAAGAATGTGACGTTAGGATTGAAAGAAAGTTTATTAACAACTTTTGTTGGGCAGAGAGCACAGCCTTGCTTGCTGAAAAGACATGCTGTTGAAGATCAAAGTATATGGCCTTCGGTGTTATAACTCAACTCAATGTCAACAGCACTTCACAACAACAACTCAGTGCCACAGATTGACACAGGGGCTCCAACAGTGGGATTCAAGCATAAGGATTTTGAGGATGGCACAGGACTGGGCAATTCTGAGTTGGAACTGATTTGACAGTAGCACCTGACAAAAACAGCTTTATACTGAATAAACCCATTTTTAAAACAGAAATAAATAAAAATTGTAGGGAAAAATGACTAGCATTTCTGTTAGCTAATCGATTTGAAATTAAAACTTTGATTCTATGATGAATTTGCAAATGTAAATTACAGAAGGCAATGCATTTCAGTTTATTGTATAGTGGGAATCAGTTCTAACCTTGGCAAGAAAACCAACATATCAGGACCTTCATTGTTTTAACTCTATGAGAGTACTCAATTATTTTTTTTTTTAACATTAAAGTTTTTGTTTGTTGTTATTTAACATCTTTTTAAATCCCTTAATATATTTTTGTGAATTAGAGATGCTCACTGATTGTGATGTCAAGATTAAATTGATTGGGGGATAGTGTTATATATTAAGTTACTATAAACTCTAGATTTACTCTTCTTGAACTTGTATCTCAGCCTGCTTCCTTGAACTATAAGTTTTCAATTATATAAAGATTTGAGTTGCTTATGACCATAGTCCTGTGAATCAGCAATTCTGCGGGTGGGATCCAGCAGTGGTTTTAACAAGGCCTCCAGGTGATGCTGATGCATGCCAAAGTTTGAGAAACATTGATCTAGTTGAAATTTAACAGTAGTCATTCTCCATGTGTTATATGATTAGTGACACATTACTACAGTGGTGGGTTAATGATGGAAGGTAAGTTGTTTAACAAACAAAAGAAAAAATTGGAGAACCTGGGCATGTTTACTAGGCTAATCATAGGGTTAGAGGGATTTGTCATAGTTAGGCACCTGTAGTTATGGTGGTCTTTACTTCAAACTTTTTAGACAAAATACTCACATCTCTAGGTTTTCTCCCACTGCTTGCTTCACCATTGGATTTTCCTTTTTTTTTTTTAAAAAAAAATGAAAAAGTTGAGGAAAGAGTTTTCTTATTCATAAATACTGTGAAAGGGCTAGAAGGTCTTGGGTATTATAAAGGTGCCTGCTTAATGCAGTCTAAATATTTAAATGGAATATAAGAAGACTGTTCTCATAAGACACTCAAAGCTATTAGGTTAATAAGTAGTTCAGTCAAGTGCAAAGTGGATACTAATAAGGGTGTTCAAGGAAGAATTGTTTGGAAGATGGCTAGGATTTGGATGAAAGGAGCTAGGAAGCTATTTTAAGAAATTGAATGAGATTACAGTGAAGAAGGTGTCTGTAATGTTGTTAAGTGCTGTTGAGTTAGTTCTGACTTACAGCAACCCTGTATAGGGTTTCTGAAGAATGGCTGGTGAGTTTGAACCATCAACCCTGTGGTTCAAACTGACCTTGGTGTCTGTAATGGTGGGTGATAATGTAGAGGCTAAGAGGTGGTTGGGTATTATGAAGAAGGGCAGGTCATTAGATTAAATTCCTTCCTTTTGGATTTGATTTTTGGTCCTGGTGTGGCACTGTGGGATAATGCATTGGACCACAAGGTCAGCAGTTGGAACATATTGGTGAACTTTTTTGCCTTTTGTTGTTAAAGTGTCATTGAGTTGGTTCTGATTCATAGCAACCCTGTATAGGTTTTCCAAGGAGCAGCTGGTGAGTTTGAGCCACCAATTTTTTGATTAGCAGTCCAGTGCTTACCCTGCAGCACCACACCAGGACTCCATCAACAAGAGGTTGGAAATTATGAAGAAAGGTTGTTGTTGTTAAGTGCTGTCGAGTCAGTTCCGACCCATAGCAACCCTGTATAGGGTTTCTGAGGAGCAGTGGGTGAGCTTGAACTGCTGACCTTGCAGTTCAAATGGCTTTGCAGTATGGCGCATTAACCCACGACTCCATGAAGAAAGGTAGACAGGTGATGTGTATGTACATCCAATATGCTTCATGGAGTAGACTAAATGGAAGAATATAATTAGAGTCTAACTGACTCTTAATTGCTTGGTAATGTATGTGTCTTCTCAATCACAGTTACACCGTTTTTTTAAAAATGATTGAATATACATACTGAAGATTTTTGGCAAATATAAGTAAAGACTTCTCGTGTATCTTTAATATCTTGGAATTTGAAGTATTTTGGGGTCATTTCTCTGAAACTCATCAGAATTTGTTACTTTCTTGCCTTTGAGACTCTTCCTTTTGATTATAACTTACTAGCAAACCATTAGGATTTGAGTCATTGTTGACTTTCTTTTCCTGCATTTCCTAGTCTAGTTAGCCATGATCAAGTTACCTCCAAAATTAGTTTCATGTTGCTCCTTATCCCTTCTTTACTTACTAATCATAGTCTATGACTATTATTATCTGTCATATTAATAGCAAACACAAATACATTCTCCTCCTAAAACACGCTTCATTGTCCCCATATTTCCTTTGTTGTTGTTGAGTGCCATTGAGTCGGTTCTGACCTATAGCAACCCTGTATACAGTTTCCAAGGAGCGGCTGGTGAGCTTGAACCACTGGCCTTGCAGTTCAAACTGACTTTGCAATCCACAGCGCCACACCAGGACTCTATTTCCTATGTTGTTGTTAAGTGCCATCGAGTCCGTTCCGACCCATATGGCCCTGTATAGGGTTTCCTAGGAGTAGCTGTTGAGTTTGAACCACTGACCTTGCAGTTCAAATGGCTTTGCAGTCTGGTGCATTAACCCACAGCGCCATACCAGGACTCCCCCATTTCCTATGTTGTTGTTTAATACCGTGAAGTCGGTTCTGACTCATAATGACCCTGCAGAGGTTTTCTGAGGCTGTAAATCTTTATGGGACCCGAAAGCCTCATCTTTTCTCCTGCCGAACAGCTGGTAGTTTCAAACTGCCGACCTTGAGGTGAGCAGCCGATTTGTAACCACTACACTACCAGAGCTCCTTCCCCCATTGCCTATGTTGTTTGTTGTTAAGGGCCGTCAAGTTGGTTCAACCCATAGTGACCCTGTATAGGGTTTCCAAGGAGCACCTGGTGAGCTTGAACCACCGACCTTGCAGTTCAAATGGCTTTGCAGTCTGATGCATTAACCCACAGCGCCTCACCAAGACTCCCTATTTCCTATTGTTGTTGTTAAGTGCTGTCGAGTCAGTTCCGACCCATAGCGATCCTGTATAGCGTTTCTAAGGAGCGATTGGTGAGCTTGAACCACTGACCTTGTAGTTCAAACAGCTTTGCAGTCTGGTGCATTATCTCACAGAGCTACATTTCCTATAGATACTTATATATTTTAGTCCAGACTCCTTAATGCTACTGTATTCATGACTTCCACATTTTGAGGCTAGTTGATTTTTCAATCTCATAGGTTGTTTCTGATTCCCCTAGCCCCAGCCACACTGCTTGTTATTTAGTGCCGCTGAGTTGGTTCCAACTCATACAGACCCTATATAGGGTTTCCTAGAAGTGATTGGTGGGCTTTGTGGTTAGCAGTCCAGTGCTTTAACTACAGTGCCATATCAGGACTCCAGTTGCACTGCTTAGAGTTCCTTAATGTATAATACACATTTGCTCATGCTTGTCCTTCCTATTGTGATACTATTTTTCTTCTTAAATATATGATGTACTCAGGTTCAGACTTTAGTTAAAGTATAGTTGATGCTAGCTGCCATCAAGTCAGCCACTTACTAATGGCGACCCCCTGCACAATAGAGTGCTACCTTGCCTGGTCCTAGTCCATCCTCTGTGATTGGTTTTGGGTTGAACCCTTGTGATCCATAGAGTTTTTTTGACTGATGTTTCTGAAGTGCATCACCAGGCCATTCTTCCTAGTTTGTCTTAGTGTGAGACCTGTTCAGCATTGTAGCAACATGCAAGCCTGCACTGACAGGTGGTGGCCATTCACTGGGTCCGTTGGTGGAAAATCACACCTAAGTGTCCCACATGGAAGCTGAGAATTCTACTGCTGAACCACTGCTGTCATATGTTAAAACATTGTCTTCCTAGGTCTTATCCTCACCCTTCTCCACTACCTTTCCAATGTTGCTTTATCTGCGTTTCCATTATCACTTCATTGGATATTTGGTGCCAACATCAGGTTGTAATGTGGTCATCCCTATAGAAACCAGAACCTTTGAGTTGATTCCAACTTATAGTGAAACCACCATCACCATCATGGACAGGAGAGAACTGCCCCATAAGATTTCCAAGGCTATACATCTTTACGTAAGCAGACTGCCACATCTTTCTCTTATGGAGCTGCTGGTAGTTTCTCACTGTTGACCTTTCAGTTGGCAGCCAGATGCTTAACCATTACACGAACAAGTCTTCTGATCCCATATAGTCAGTTCTTAGAAAGCAGATCATTCAAGGTACACATTATTTACTAATCTAGTGTTTGGTTTTGGAGTCCTTGTGTGGTGCTGCGGGTTAATGCGCTGAACTTGCAAAGTCAGTTTGAACCACAAGGTTGGCTGTTCAAGCTCACCAGCCACTCTTAAACTCTATACATGGTCGCTATGGGTTGAAATTGACTTGATGGCACTTAACAATAACAGTAATCCTTTAAACTCTGGTAGTGATAGGGAACAGTCCTGGTGTGGTGCTAGATGATAAGCAGTGTACCTCACGGTTGGTTTCAAGTGTAAGGTTGATGGTTCAAATCTACCAGCCATTCCTCAGAAACCCTATTAGAGGGTCACTCTGAGTTGGAACTGACTTGGTGACACTAAAACAACAAGTGATAGAAATTTTGCTTTTGTTTTATTGTTTTTTCCCTGTGGACAGAGGTACAGTATTGGAATACTTTATTCCTACTCATACCATCATTAGCAGGAAAACTGTATGTCATATAAGTAATCTAGTTATTTTTTGTTTTTTAATTTTTTTTAAAGGTTTTTATTATGGATTGAGTGAAAGTTTACAGGGCAGGTCATCAGTTTCACATTCAGCAAATCATACACATTGTTTCATTACAATGATTATAATCCCCTCCATGTACCATCAGTTAACAGTATTTCTCTCTATCCCCTTTAGCTTGTTAAAAAAAAACAAAAAAAAAACAAAAAAAAAACCACACACACACACACAAATTTAGGCATATATAATAATTTAAACCTCCAAAGGGCACATTCTGCAAGTCTGCATCCTGGCCACCAGTTCTTGGTCCCTCTCTTCCATGAATCTAGAGTCCTCAACTATGCCCCCTCTCTATGACCCCATTTCTGCCTCTGTCTCTGGCGTTGCTGCTTCTCTGGATAAGGTCCC
>NW_006408610.1:6192657-6200717 GCF_000296735.1 Chrysochloris asiatica | reverse complement strand
CTGAGCGACTCAACTTAGAAAACAATGGATTTCTTGCTTCTGCCACAAATTCCCCCAGCTGTGAGCCTTCCAATCTTCAAAATATCCCTTTATATGTGGTTCAGAGTTCTGGGACCATCTCCTGAGCCTGCTTGGTCCTGTATTCTGTGTTGTTGCTGGCGGAGCTCCTTTACTGCACTTCCACCGGATCCGCCATCTTGTTTGTTCTCCAAGCCTTTTTTCTAGTTATAAACAGTTAGGGGCCAGCTGTGGCCGTTTGGTTTTAAGTGGAAACTGTCGCTTTAAATTTCAAGGAGATCTGTGCACATGTGTAGTAGAACCCCTCAGGGGGTGAGGATGGGGTGTCCACTCGCTCAGGCACCTCCTCTAGTCACCAGAATGGAAGTGCACAGACAGCCAGAGACCAATGAACAGATACCAAGAAAAAAGAATGTCTACACCTTTATCTCTGTGGTTCTGTCAGTCCGTGGCTGTTCTGATCCTTACCCTCCTTGGTCTCTCCCAAGATGGTGGCTCTGGGAACAGCTGAGCATCATGCATTAGAAAGCAATGGATTTCTTGCTTCTGCTACAAATTCCTCTAGTGTAAGCCTTCCACCTTTCTAAATATTCTTTTATATGTGGTTCATAGTTCTGGCACCATCCCTTGAGCCTGCTTGGTCCGGTAATCTGTGTTGTTGCTGTCGGAGCTCCTCATTGTACTTCCACCCAATCCACCATCTTGTTTGTTCTTAGTTATTTTTTTCTTATTCACGATATTATAAGTATGACATTAAATATGTTATCCAAAGTATTTTTTAAATAGATTTTAGAAGAGAATGGTTTATTTGCAGAGATTGCCCTGCTATTGAAGTTGTTGTTAAGTACCATGGAGTCGGTTCCGACAAATAGTGACCCTGCACAGGGTTTCTGAGGCTGTAAATCTTTACGGGAGCAGAACGCATATTCATTTTGATGTCATTTAGTGCCGTCAAGTTGGTTCTGACTTTGAAGCACACACCTTGTGGTTAGTAGTCTAGTGCTTATCACAGTGCTGAATCAGGACTACATCAGTTTTATTAGGTTAATTTATTGTGTTGAGAGAGCGCACACAGCAAAACACAGCATTTCATAGCTTCTAAATGTGCACTTACGTGACGTTGATGATATTGTTCAAGTTGTGCAATCATTCTCATCTTTTGAGTTGTTTCTTCATTAACATTAACTACTTCTCCCTAGGATTGCTATTTAATTTTTCGAGTTACCCTTGTCGCTTTTTCCATATGTTATTGGTGTTGTCAAATGTTTTGGAGTAGGTTCCAACTCATAGCCACCCTAAATAGGGTTTTGGAGCAGCGACTGGTGAGTTTGAACTGCCAACCTTGTGGTTCAAAACTGACCTTGTGGTCAGTGCTTATGTTTCAGTACCACACCAGGACTCCTGATCCCATGTAGATCTTACATAGTGTTGTTGGATAAGCACTGTTGGTTCAAATCCATCTGCTGCACCTTGGAAGTCTATATATAGGGTCAGTATGAGTCAGGACTGACTTGACAGCAGTTCACAACAAGAAAATACTTCTTTAAAGAATGTAACACTTAAGGCAGACTAATTTTTACTAGTTAAGTTAAACTGTAAAGGAGCCCGAGGCGTCCTGGTGTGGTGCTATAGGATAAGCACTGGACTGCAAGGTTATTTGACTCGCAAGATCAGTAGTTCAAACTCACCATCCACTCTTCATAAATCCTGTACAGGGTTGCTATGAGTCAATTCGATGACACTTAACAGCAACAACATAAAGGAACCTGGTAGCATAGTAGATTACAAGTTGGATTATTGCAAGATCAGTAGTTCGTATTTACTAGTTGCTCTACAGCAAAAAGATGAGGCCTTCTGCTCCTGTAAAGATTTGACAGCCTTGGAAACCGTATACAGGGTTGCTCTGAGTAGGAACTAATGACACAACAATACACAACTACACACCCAAATTAAACTATAGTTTTAAGAAGACTTCAAGGATATTTTTGTTTTAATATTTACTGTTTTAGGGTTTGTGAAGCATGCATTCCACGGGAGCAAAAAACCACTTAGTGTACTTTTAGTTTGGGATTCTACCTAGAAAATATGACAGTTAAAAGGTTGATGTAGGGAATTTGGCATTTGTAGGGAGGCTCACATATAAACATAGACAACTGTGGTGGTAACAGCTACTTATGGGTTATGGTGTTTTCATGTGTATTCATTTTTTAGAAAACTGCAAGGAAATAGATAGCGTTCTCTCCCATTGAGTAAATTGAATTCATAGAAGCTGAGAGAAATTATGTGTCAGGGTTTTTCTGTTGGAGACTGGAGGAGGTGATTGAAACCAGGTTTATTTTTTACTTTTAAAATACAAGCCTCTTCAACTATATTAAAACACTTTTTTTCAAACATCAGTTGGACTTTGTGACTAATTGAATTCTTTAGTGTTCTCTGTATTTGTAGATCTAAAACTTACAATACTAAAGTAGATCTTTCATTTTAAGAAGATTAAAGCTAATTGAAGGAGCCCTGGTGGCACAGTGGTTAAGCTCTTTGATGCTAATCATAAGGTCACTGGTTCTGTGGCTTTGTGGGCAAAAGATGTGACAGTCTGCTTCCATAAAGATTGTTGTTGTTAAGTGTCATGGAGTCGGTTCCAACTCATAGCGACCGTGTACAGGATTTCTGAGGCTGTCAATCTTTATGGGAGCAGAAAGCCTCATCTTTCTCCTGTGGAACAGCTGGTAGTTTCGAACTGCTGACCTTGAGGTTAGCAGCCCGATTTGTAACTACGACTACGCTACCAGAGCTCCCTGTGGGGCACTGATACCCTGCCCCACAGTGTGACAGTGAGTGGAAATTGATGCAGATGAATGTATGGATTAGTTGTCAATTGCTATAAAATTTTATGGCTTAAAACTAACCGTTGATTATCCCATAGTTTCCTGTCTGAGCAGCTGTTCTGGGTGGTTCTGGCGAAGAATCACCATGAAGTAGTTATACTGTCAGCTGGGGCTTCATTCATTTGAAGGCTTGACAGCTGCTGAAGAAACTGCTTTCAAGATGGTTCACTCACATGGCTGTTAGTAGTAGGCTTCAAGTTCTGCACCATATGGGTCTTTCCATAGGCTACTTGAATGTCTTCCCTACATGGCAACTAACTTCCCAAGACAGGTGATTTAAGTGTCTTTTATGACCTACCTTTGGAAGTCATGCTCCTGCAATGTCTTCAGTCTGGGTGGTGATTATACAAATACCAGAAAACGCAGGTATCATTGATAGCCATCTTGGAGGTTGCCTAGTAGAGATACAATGTGAAAAGGGAGGGATAAGATACAGGGATATGATTGTACAGCTGGACCTTAATGTCAGGATCATGAGATTAAAAATGACATCATGCTTATGGAGTAGTTAAAATTTAATTTGAAAGCCTTCTCTCCAAACTGTGTTGGGTAATCCCATTTTGCAAAATATAGTAATTTTATCAAAATAAATTATTGTATAAAATTAAAATAGTGACAAGGGGTAAGATAGGAGGCTAAAAAACAAAAGCCTTTTATTTGATCTAATGTAACTTAGATCAGTTTGATTCTTGGCCACCTTGGTTTTTTTCTGTCCGTGAAACTACTGTACATCTGCCTAAAACCATGTTCTGCCAAATCTGTTCTAAATCTTTACATCCATATGTGTCTCCAAGCTACATGTGTTTGCCAGTAAGTGTACAAAGAAAGATGAGTGGAGTGTATTCCTTTCCTTTCCAGGCCTCATAGTTTAGACAGCGCAGATAGACATGTTTTATTTTTACACCATATCAACCAACCCTGGTTTGATTTACTTTTGTGACTTGACTCCTCTTTGCTGCTGGATTAAGTCCTGTCCATAAGTGTGACCAGTAGACTTTTAGGAAAGAGAGAAATACCTTTTGTGAACAAGCTAGAAACACGTAAATTACTAGAAGTCTCTCTCTTTATTTTTGGGAAAAAAAACCCCAAACTGTAAAGAAACTAAAAAGAATAATATTGATAGAAAATGGGGCATTTGCAGCCTTTTGAGTACAGTCATGATAGGTATGTCAGGAAATGCTGAAATGTCTCCTTTTCTTACAGGGCAACCAGCTTATTCTGTTAATGACAGTATCAAAAATATTCATACTTTATCTAAATCTGTGGTCTAAGAAAGTAAACCATATCTTTATGAGAAACCTACATACTTAGTAGAATATGTAGGCAGAACATATTCTTAGGCTTGGGGTCCTAATAGTTAGGTTACTGTAGGGTGCCAATAATAAGGATTTTGTCATTTTGCACATACTTTAAAAATAATTTTATTTTCCTTTTACCATTGTTTATTCTAGTGAGGCTCAGAAATCCTTGAAGGTAGGGTAAGTGTATTTGGTATTCCCATTGCCAAAAACATTTCATGGAACATAGTTGGTAAACAGACATTGATTGAATAGATAAAATTAAATGTAAGTGAGTTTTGTTAATTTTGTTATTGATAAAAAATAATCCATGGTACTATCCCATTTTTTTTCTTTTGTAAGTTCATGGTGTCCTGATGTGGCACTGTAGAATAAGCACTGGGCTACTACTGGCTGCAAACTCCACGGTTTATACACACTGCTCGCTCTTCAAAAACCCTATAGAGGATTGCTATGAGTTGGAAATGTGGCCGTTTTGTACTGCTGTTTGGTTTTAAATGGAAACTGACACTGTAAATTTCATGGAGATCTGTGCACATGCTTAGTAGAACCCCTGGGGGTGGGTATCTACCCACTCAGGCTCCTCCTCTAGTCGCCAGAATGGAGATCTGCAGACAGCAAGAGACCAATGAACAGTTTTTTTTTTTTTAAAAAAAAGAACGTCCACACCTTTATCTCCATGGTTCTGTCGTGTGTCCCGTGGCTACTCTGATCCTTCCCCTACTTGGTCTTGCCCAGGATGGCGGATCCGGGAGCAGCTGAAAGTCTTGAGTTAGAAAGCGCTGAATTTCTTGCTTTTGCTACAAATTCCCCTAGCTGTAAGCCTTCCAACCTTCTATATATTCCTTTATATGTGGTTCAGAATTCTGGGACCATCCGATGAGCCTGGTTGTTCTGGTAATCTGTGTTGTAGCTGATGGAGCTCCTCACTGCACGTCCAGCCTCTCCACCATCTTGTTTGTTCTCTCCCTAGTTCCCTGTCTTTTTCTGAATCCATCTTGAATTTCTGGCAGCTCCCTTTCAGTGTACTGATATACCATTTTCGAATTATCTTCAGCAAAAGTTTACTTGAATGTGATATTAATGTTACATAATATCTGAGGATTTCCACTTTCCATTGTGTCTCGTTTCTCTGGAATGCACAGATATGGATCTCTTCTAGTCAGTTTGCCAGCTATCATAGAAATTTCTTGTTTTAGATGAATGAGTGCCTCGAAGGCTGTATCCGTTCGTTGAAACATTTCCATTTGTATTCCATCAATTCCTGGAGTCTTTTTTTTTTTTTTTTTCTGCCAGTGCCTTTAGTACTGCTTGGACTTCATCCTTCAATCCCATCAGTTTCTTGATCATTTGGTGCTTTTTGAAGTGACTGAACATCTACTGATTCTTTTTGATTCTGTCATTTCCTTCCATTTTCTTGTGATGTTATTGATATTATGTCATGATCCTTTGCATGCCTTCCAACCTGTGGGGCTCTTCTTCCAGCACTGTATCTGACACTATTTTACTATTCTTATATGGTTTTTAGTGGCAGACCATCCAGAAGTGGTCTACCTCTCCTTCCTATTCTGTCATAGTCTCAATACTCTGCTGAAACCTGTACACCATGGGTGATCCTGTTGATATTTAAAATACTGCTAGCATAGCTTCCAACAGCACAGCATTACAAAAGCCACTACAGTACAAGAGACTTACCAGTAAGGGGACTGCAGCTCTACTCAAAAAACATTCGTTATCACATTAACTATTTTTTAGTCCATTGTAAGCGTGGCACTGTAGGATAAGCACTGGACCACAAGGTCGATTTGAACTGCAAGGTTAATGGTTCAGTTCCACCATCTGCTCCTCAGAAACCCTATACAGGGATGCAATGTGTCGGAACCTACTCAACAGCACTAAACAACAACAAACAAGCAATTAAAAGCATAGAGTGTAATGCAAAATGATAAATATGTAAACTGTATTCATAATTCTTGTCTAAAACTAAAAATGGAGACCCAGAAAATCCATTGCCGTGTAGTTTATTCCATAATGACCCTAATAAGGGTCACAATGACTCTCTAAGGCAGTATAACTTCTTTATTGAGTATCCAAGGATATAATCTTTGCAGAGGTATATTAACACATCTTTTTATCTTAGTTTAGCTGATGGATTTGAAACGCTGTCCTTTTGGTTAGCAGCCATTTGCCTAACCAGTGTACTACCAGGGTATTTTTTTTTGGTTTGTTTTTGTTGTTTAAACTGAGACCAGTAGTTCACAAAACTTACCTTCCTCTCACAGAAACAAGAGCTATTGGAAGAATGTTGTTGTTAAGTGCCGTCAAGTTGATTCCGACCCATAGTGACCCTGTATAGGGTTTCCATAGAGCAGCTGGTGAGCTTGAACCACTAACTTTGCAGTTCAAACAACTTTGTAGTCTGACATTAGCTCACAGTGCCACACCCCAGGACTCAATTGGAAGAATGTTAAGTGCCGTGGAGTCGGTTCCGGCTCATAGCAACCCTATAGAGGGTTTCCAAGGCTGTAAATCTTTAAGGGAGCAGAAAGCCTCATCTTTCTCCCACAGAACCGCTGGTAGTTTCGAACTGCCAACCCTGCAGTTAGCAGCCCAATTCATAACCACTACGCTATCAGAGCTCCGTTATTGGAAGAGTAGTATTGTGAACTTGTTACACATGCACTCCAGACAGTAAATGTTTGTTTTAAGGAGTATAGCTGGCTTACTTTATTCAGTAATGAAAGAAGTAGTTCTTTACAAAGTTCACCATTTATATGCAAATGTGATGAAGATACCTTTACTTTTCAATCTACTTGTCATCATTTCAGCTTTCATGAAGAAGACAATGAATAGATAGTAGGGGCCTCAGATTATATAATATAAATAGGTTTCGTGGAAAAAGAAATTGTGTACAAAACTTTATTAACCATATTGTTAATGGATCTTAAGATAAAATAATTCTATTCACTAGCCCTAGAAACTTTGTTTTCTATAGTCATCTTGGACCTCATGTGGACTGCTTATCACAAGATCAGCAAGTCAAATCCATCAGCTGCTCTGAGAGAGTAGGATGAGGCTTCCTGCTCCTGTAAAGATTTACTACCATGGAAAACCCTATTCAAGGTCACTGGATTGGAATTGACTAGATGGTACTTCACCCTGCTGTATAGCCAAACAGGAACAAATAGGACTTTAAAATTCACGAAGATCTTGTAGGCAACTTTAGAAAAAATGTATAAATTTAAACCATATTAAAGAATTAAGCATGAAGGTAAATTTGTTTAATCTTTCTTTCCTACCAGAGTTAACACAAATTTTTTCACATAGAGTCATCTCGACAAGGTAGGAAGGGACATTAAAGGCTATCTTACTTAAGTCGTTCCTTTTAACTATCAAGTACCATCCTAGTGTGGTACTGTGGGTTAACGGGCCAGACTGCAAAGCTGTTTGAACTGCAAGGTCGGCGGTTCAAGCTCACCAGCTGCTTCTTGAAAACCCTATACAGGGTTGTTATGGGTCAGAATCGATTCGACGGCATTTGACAACAACAACCCTTTGGTTAAACTTTTTTTTTTTTTTCTTAATATTATAATCATTGGTGAAAGTTTACATAGCAAATTATGTTCCATTTGACCCACATGAGTTGTTCAGCGAGATTAGTTACATTTATCATAATGTTTTAACATTGTCTTTATGTTCTATTTGTTTCGTTTCCAGGATTCTAGTTTCCTTGTTACCGTCTCATCTTTGCTTTTGAATAATTGTTAACTTTTGGGGCTTATGTTGTTGTTGTTGTTAAGTGCTGTCGAGTCGGTTCCGACCCATAGCGACCCTGTACAGGGTTTCCGAGGGTGTAAAT
>NW_006408610.1:6184978-6191187 GCF_000296735.1 Chrysochloris asiatica | reverse complement strand
TTAATGAGTCTTCCTCTAATCCTGATGTCACGTTTTTCTTCATATAACCCAGCTTCTCAGCTTATTTGTTCAGCGTACATGTTGAATAAATATGGTGAAAGAATACAACCCTGCACAAACCTTTCTTAATTTTAATCCATTCAGTGTGACATATTGAAGACTACTAACTCATTAGCATATATCCATTCTGACACATCAGTATAATCCAGAATAAAGCTTCAGCTTTCCCTTTCATAGATTGTTAATTAGGAAAATAATTTTGTGCTAGTATTTAGGATTCAGGCCTGTGCATGTCATTTCAGGAAAGTTACATAAGATAGAATACTAACAGCTCATGTATACCTGTGACAGTTCAATACAGTCAAGACTAAGACTATCCTGTTTGTTTAGCACAAAGGTGTGGAACATCCGGCCCTGGGGCCGAGTGAGGCTCGTAAAATCACTGCGTCTGGCCTTGCCAAGGCAACTGCAGTTCTAGCCGTTACAGTGGTGGTAGTGATGGGTTGTGTACTGTGGAGACAGTTTGGCCAAGATTATCAGTTTTACATTCAACAAATCATGCACTTTCATCTCAATGATTGCAATCCTTCCATGCAACAAGAGTTACCCAACATCCTCTCTGGGTTCTTATTTCCATTACACTTACCTTCCCATTCCTTCTCAATTTTTATCCTTAGGTAAATGTTCCCCTTTTGATTTTGATGGATTGACCATCCCATAGTGAGTGTACCTTACTAGTGGTGTTGGCCCTTCTTCCCCCCATCTGTTGTTATGTGCCGTGGAGTTGGTTCCGACTCATAGCGACAGGGTTTCCGGAGGCGGTAAATCTTTACGGGAGCAGACCTCCTCATCTTTCTCCCGCGGAACGGCTGGTAGATTTGAACTGCTGGCCTTGCGGCTAACAGCCCGATTCGTAACCACTACGCTACCCACTCTATCTACTACCTTCTAATGTGATTCCTTTTTATTAACTTTCTACTCCATTTTGCATAAATGTTTTGAAACACCTTCATATTAGAAGATAGTATCAGTGAGAGGTGGTGAGAAGACAAGATAGCATAGTGGTTCAGTCTTTACCATTATAAAAATCTAAGTTTGATTTAGCTTTGCCATTTACCAGCTGTGTGACTTTGTATTACTTAACTTGAATTGAGTTTCCTTCTTTTGTCAAATGAGTGGTAAAATAGTTGTAACTGGTCTAAGCAGCCTTCATTTAACTAATGTGTTGGATTAATAGTTGCTTTCCAAGCCTTGTTTGTTGGCCTTCCTAGATAATTAAAACTAAATGGTGAAATTAGCTGGTCACAGTAGGCTTCCTACTGCATGATATCATTTATATGAGATGTCCAAAGTAGACAAATCCATAGAGACAGAAAGTAGATGAGTGGTTGCCAGAGACTGGAGGGGGTGTGTGCAGGGGTTTTTTCTGGGGCGATGAAGATGTTCTCAAATTAGATGGTAGTTGGTGATTACACAACTCTATGAATTATAGTTAAAACTACTGAAAAGTGTTACTTTTATGGTATGTGAATCCTGGTGTGGTGCTGTAGGATAAGCATTGGCCTGCTGACTGTAAGTTTGGTAGTTGAAACCTACCAGCCGCTCCTTAACTTACAAACCCTGTACTGCGTGGTAAGGGTTTGTAAGGACTGACTGAATGGCACTTAACAAGTTATTATGGGAAAGAAATAATTTGCAGACCATATTCACATTTCTCCAATTGCCCAAATAATATTTTTCATAGCCTTTTCCTTTCCATCTAGGATTTAGTCAAGGATCGTATATTTGGCTATCATGTCTCTTGAGATGCTCATGTTTTTTGATGGGTATAGGAAATTCTTTCCTCAAACATACTTTAATATGTGGTATGTACTGTTTCAGCAACATGCTAAATAAGTTAATTTAATTAAACTTGTTTTTCCATAGGTATAAGCTTTAAATGAAGTTATGCAAACAATGACATTTGGAGTAATGTTTCATAAAGGAGTTTCTTTATCAAAATATAGTATTTATGTTGACTTAAGCCAGCATTTTATGAGACATTAAGGGCAATTTTGAAAACTTGCTGAAGTGTGAATATTTGTTTGCATGGATTTGAGATTATAGGAGGGATACCTAGCTTTTAAAGTAGTTTTGCTTATTTTAAGCCCCTAAAGTTCTTAAAAGGAGCTCTGGTAGCATAGTGGTTATGAATCGGGCTGCGAACCTTAAGGTCAGTGGTTCGAAACTACCAGCCGCTCCACAGGAGAAAGATGAGGATTTCTACTCCCGTAAAGATTTACACCCTCGGAAACCCTGTACAGGGTCGCTATGGGTCGGAACTGACTCGACAGCGTTTAACAAAAACAACAAAGTTGTTATACCTTAATGTGGTATTACCAATCATTTTTACATGGAAAGACAGCGAAATGGGAAAAGGTAAAATGGTGAAAAAGATTTTTATTCAGTGATTCTAACCATACTCACAGACTTGGTATTACAGTAGAAAATTTGAGCATGTAATAATTGCCATTTTAAATTTGATGAGGAAAATGCCTGGTTAATATGATAGTTGGTGTATTAAAGAGCAGCGTCTACTTGATGAAACTGGTGTGCCTATAAAAGTATCTGTTGTATCTCTTATACTTTTTATGCCTTTAAAAAGACTGGCTAGTTAGTCTTGCCAGTTGCAGTGCTACTATTCCTACTTTAAACAAAAAGGGAATAATTAGGTAAATCAGGAATAGCTTATTTGGGGGTCTATGTGTGGGAGGGCTGCAGACATCAAGTTTAGGTATTTTACTACAAAATAGAGATTTCCCCCTTCCCCTTTTATATACCTTGCTTTTAATTTTTATCAAGTCTGTCAATCTGGCCTTTGCCGCTGTGGCCCATTGATCTGTGCATCTGTCTGTTACAGTGCTTATTGGGTACTTCCAGAAGTATGAATTCAGTGATGCAAAGGACAGGCGGGCTGCAGCAGCAAAGGTAGGACAGAATCATCCCAAAGACAAGTCATTAAAGGACCATTAAACACACATGGCGCATACACACATTGGCAGCAAGTACTTCATTATTTGAGGACACACTGTTTATCCTGTAAATCTTAAAGGAACACCTGTTTTGACATGGTAAAATTGACATTTATTTATAAAGGGCAGCTTTAATATTTTAAGCCAGAGGCCTACTTGGCACTTTGGCAGTGAAATAAATTGGCATTTGTTGTCACTATATTAGTTTAAAATACCTAATTACTAAGAGAAGATGATTAAATGGAAGATATTAATGGTACTGCTTGATTCAGAGATCTAGTTGATTTTCAGAAACTCTGGTGGCAAAGGACCTCATTTGTAAAACTAGGAGAAGCAGAAAAGATAGATGAATCTGTCCATGTGTGTATATTAATATTTATAGTCCCAATTTTGGAATATTTTGATGAGAGTTTTCAAAATCTTCCAACTTGTTCTTTAGCTAACTGCCATAAGGAAGCTTAAAGATTTTGATTTAAAATATATGTGCCGTTTAAGTGTTTGTTAATGATAGCAGTTATAAATAGCAATTACTGATTTTTTTTTTTAATACTGGGTTTAATAATGGGAGATGAATAGTATACTTATACTTGAGTGATAATACCAAAATCATAGGAAAGTCTTAAGAATTTAAACAATACAATGCACATATTAGAAGAGAAAGAACTAGAAGGCTTTTATTATTAGGTAAAGTGTTAGATGGCTCTTGTTTAGTTGTTTAGTTGTACTATTGGCTGTTAAGTACTGTAGGAACAGCTAAATGATGCAGATATTTATATTAGTTTCCTTAATGTTACGGTTCTGAAATGAAGGGGGCATGTTTTTCTAAATAAATGTGCTGTGGTTCTGTGGTTCAAGACCTGCCCGTTGCTCCTCGGAAACCCTGTACAGGGTCGCTATGAGTTGGAACGACTTGATGACACTTAACAAAAACAGCCTACAGTGTTTTTCAGGCCTTCCCCCAATAAAAAGGTAAATAAATGATTGTAAAAGTTAAGATCTGAAGTGTTTACTGCCTGAATTTTGCCTTAAAAGACTGATGTTAATAATCTGTGTACTATCTTGAGGAATAATACTCTACTGTTTTGTTTTTTCAGTGTAGAAGCATATTTTGACATGAGGATTCATGTTAAGGGTATTTTGAATCAATATGATGTTTGGTGTATTATAGGATGGCTTTTGTTTTTTTAATCTTGGAATCCTTTTTGGTTGATAAGTCTTTATGCTTTCATATTTGGTATTTAGTACCTTCTTTCAAACACGTTTTTGTTACTTTGTTGTGGTCCACAGAATGATTTATAGTTTGTTAACTTTTTGTGGTGTGGAAATACAAAAATGAGTATTAGTCATGAAAGTGTAATTTCTAGAAAATTGCCAGTCTAATGCATTATAAAGCAAAATAGTTCTGAATTTAAGAGACTTTATTTCTGTCTTGACTCTGGCATTATTGACAAATTTAAAATAACTTTTCTCCTTTTAAGATATATATGTTTTCTATAAAAAAAAATCTACACCTTTATGAAAAGGGATTCTTAGTAAGGTGTGGGGTCAAGGTGGAGAATTTGAATTCATAAAGTCATTGCTCAGAAAGATTTGTTTATTTTTAAATGATGTTGTTAAGTGCTGTTGAGTCATAGTGACCTTGTATAGGGTTTCCAAGGAGCGGCTGGTGGGTTTGAATTGCCAAGCGTGCATTTCAGACCGACCTTGCAGTCCAGTGATTTATCCAACAGCACCATACCAGGACTCTTTTTGTAGTAGTACTTTCTTCTATCAACAAACTGTAACCTACTGGAATCCATTTTATTTTAGAAGAAACACTGATGAGTTTTTTGTGTCCTTACCCTCTTCCTGCTCTCGTTGTACTTTATACTGTTGTTTTTCCCTTCAGCAGTCTATTGTGGATTTGACAGTTTTATGATAGTCTCTAATAATGAGCTAACGGGAGGATTGATTTGCCTTTCTGGGCCTCCTCTGATAAAACTTCTTACCTTCCAGTGCATACCCATCTACTCAGCCCCAGAGCAGGACATTTAAGAAGCTTGACCTTATTGCTTGGTCCTGGGCATTCTTTTTCCTTTCTTCTTTATTTTTGTGAAATTTCTTCATTTGCTTTTTGTTTAAATCTTTTTCTCAGGAATAGATTTTGGCAGTGCATATCACTATTGGTACTGTGTGTTGTTTGTGAGCGCTGTTCAGTTCTTCACAAGGGTCTGAATGTGGGCCAGCTTGTTATTGGACACATTATATAGACAACACAGATGATTCTCATTTATTGAATCCAACACTTGAGGTGTTCTTTACATTCAGGATTACGGCACACTACCTCTTGTTACCTCATCTCACTTGAATTATGTATACTACTGTGTTCAAATGGGATCCGTTCTTAGAGTTGGCACCCAGGTGCCCCAGTTCATACTCCCATTTCTTATGGTCGGGCTTTCTTTTGTCCCTGGTCTTATGGCACATAATAAATAATGTGTGTTGTCCTGGGAGCTACCCATTGCTTGGTGCTTGCTGGGTAAAGTTTTCTCTTTTCTGTTGTCTCTGGGAAAAGGTTCTTATTCCTTGGTGCCATGGTGATCTTCATGTCTATTATTACTTTTTAAAAATAAAGCCTAATGTCAAATGTTGTGGAGGTTCCTAAGGCCAGTGCTTCTAGAATCAAGGTCATTTGGATTGTATTTACTTTCCTGGAGCTCCCCAACCTGCTCTTCTAATCAGAATGGCTTACTCTCTTAAGCTAGTTGTACAGCTCTCAACTATGGGCTTTGTACCACTGTTCTTCGGATGGAGCATTATTTTTATTTAGATCCATGTTTTTTTCTTAAATTACCCTCGTTTTTATGACTTTATTCTTAATTTAATTTCTACCTAGCTCTTCTTAGGATGTATGTCATTGTAACCCTGACAATATTAAGATTTGTTAGATTGGTTAGATAGGAAATAATAGATTTGAATTTCATTAAGTCTGATTCTCATTTCTTTGTGATGTGTATGTGTTTGTAAGTTTCAGCCTTTCTCTTTGGTATTCTGAAGAGATGTATAAATGTGAATATTCTGATTGTGATTCTGATAGTGCTAGGCCCTTTCATCTGGGAGACTTTTATCTTTTTAAAGCTTTGGGAAATTAATTTATAGCACTTAATGCTTGGTAATTTCCTTTTCTTTCCTCTGTCTCTGTAACATCTATTTTTTTTT
>NW_006408610.1:6163119-6184681 GCF_000296735.1 Chrysochloris asiatica | reverse complement strand
TGCTTCTCTGGGTAGGGTCCCACTCTCCGTTCTTCTCCTTTGATGGTCCCAGGGACATCCGCTCCTAGACTGCAAAGTTAATCACTCCCCTCCTTGCTACAAAACGTCTACCTTTATATTTCCAACCCCCACAATCAGTCCTGATAACAATTATTCACTATTATATCACAAGAGACCCATCCGCTTTTAATTTCATCAGTCCCGCCTAGACAGATTGTATACTACTCAGTGGAGTTTCTATCTTCCTCCATGTATTCTGGATCTAGGTTCCTTCTTGAAAGCTTGTAAGTCAGTCACTTCTTGCCTTTGAAGCCCCTCCAATTTGGGTAGCCAATGTCCAACCAAGTCCATCCCTGTCTACTCTGTATATGGAGGGGATGGGGATGATCCTCGCTGTAAAGATTTGTTCCCTCTTTTGAGCTACTGCATCCATAGGTGTAGGTCAAGTTCATCAAACTGTATCAGATTACTCTTTTTTTTTCCTCTTCTTTCTTCTTTTAGTTGAGCTCTGATCATCCAGTCATTGAAGCCAGGTCAAGTGGGTATTATCTGCAAGTGTGGGTGTTCTTATGCAGATGCCCTCTCTTCTTATCAGCTGGATGCTTCACTCTGCACTCTGTGTAACATCTGTTTTGTTGTTAGGTGTCATCCAGTAAGTTTCGGCTCATAGCAACCCCATATAGGATTTCCGAGGAATGACTGGTAGGTTTAAACTGCCAACCTCGCAGTCCAGTGCTTTGTTCTACAGCACGGCATCAGGACTCTTAACGCCTATTAATTAGATATTAAAAGCTGTAGATAATGGTTTAAGTTAAAAATTGTTGTTAAGTATTGTTGCGTTGATTCTGGCTCAGAGTGATCCTGTATAGGATTTCCTAGAAACGGCTGGTGAGCTTGAACCGCAGACCTTGAGGTTCAAACCGACCTTGCAGTCCATTGCATTAACACGCAGCACCACACCAGTACCCCAAAATTATGAGCATAAGTATAATATTTAGAAGAACTATCGCAGCTGAAAGAGCTAAAAATGATTGCCACAGCAGAGTTTAAATAGGAGTGTCTGAGATATGGCAAAGAAGACTCAAACTTTGCAGTATTGTGAACTTCTAAGCTATGTGCCATATGGCAAAGGAAACAAATTTTAAAGCAGTATTTAGTCTAATTTATCATGAAGATGTTACCTTCATTCTTTCAAATCCTCTTAACAAGTATATGTAGAGGTCATTTTAGTCCAGATGATTGAGATTCTAGTTGCTCATGCTTTGTGTTCCTTGTTCATGATTTTAATCTCTGAGCTGTGTATTTTGAGGATAATTGGCAAGAAAATATAGTGGAGGATGTGTATGACCTGTTATGACTGGCTTCTAAATCTTTCCTTAAAAAGATAGGAGTATGTTGTTTGTGCCATGGAGTCTGTTCCGACTCATATCGACCCTGGATAGGGTTTTTGAGAGCAGCTGGTGGATTTGAACTGCCAATTTGTGGTCATCAGTCCAGTGCTTATCCTACAGCACCACATCAGGGCTCAGATAGGAGTATGTTGTTGTTGTTATGTGCCTTCGAGTCAATTCCGACTCAGCCAACATTGGATAGGATTTTCAGGAGTGACTGGTAGGTTTGGACTGCCAACCTTGTGGTTATAAGTCCAGTGCTTATCCTACAGCACCATATCAGGGAGTATGTTGTTGTTGTTGTTAAGTGTCTTTGAAGTCAGTTCCAACTCATAGTACAGTTTCTGAGAAGTGGATGGCGGTTAGCAATCCAATGTTTATCCTGTAGTGTCCCGCCAGGACTCCCAGATTGAATAAATATGCATATAATTAAAGATAATTTTAATTTAGGACTCCTTTTTGAGTTTTAAAGAAATCTATGATAGCTTTTAAAGTAAAACTCCCACACTCTTTTAAACAAAATAAGTACTTTTCAGATAGTCTACTCTTAAACTTATATACCATAAATTCATATGTAAGTAAGAAGTAAATCAGTGAATTTCTAATTAAATGCCTGTAATTATCCTATACTATGTTAAGATGCCACAGTGGACTGTTTGTTGTTGTTTAGTGCCGTCAAGGTGGTTCCAACTCATAGCAACCCTGTTTAAGGCTTCCAAGGAGTGCTAGTGAATTTAAACTGCTGACTTGGCAGTTCAAACCTACCTTGCAGTCCAGTGCTTATCCTAGAGCACCACATATTAGTAAAAACAGGTGGTAGCTTGAGGGAAATAATGGGTCAAGTTATTAAAAGTAGTTGGGGAATGTATACCTTTTCTGAGTAGCCTCCATAAAAAAAGATGGTGGTGGTGGTTGTGTGCCATCAAGTTGGTTCCTTCTCATAGTGATACCATATCGGGTTTCTGATATTCATAGAGTTTTCCTTATGAACAGAGAAAGATCGTAGAAGAATTGATGCCTTTGAATTGTGGTGTTGGTGGAGAATACTAAAAGTGCCATGGACTGCCAAAAGAACCAATAGATCTGTTTTGGAAGAAGTGCAGCCAGAGTGCTCCCTGGAGGCCAAGATGGCTAAGCTTCGTCTCTCATACTTTGGAATTATTGTCAGGAGGGAACAGTCGCTGGAGAAGGATGTCATGCTGGGTAAGATAGGGATCTCCAACGAGATGGATTGGCCAGGTGGCATCATTGATGGACTCAAGTGTGGCAGCAGTAGTGAGGTTGGCCCAGGATCGGACATTGTTTCGTTCTGCTGTGCATGGGGTCGCTATGAGTTGGTTCTGACTCGATGGCACCTGACAACAACAACAACAACAACATCGGATTTCTGAGACAGTAAATCTTTACGGAAGAAGAACATCTCATCTTTGTCCCGAAGAGCGGATGGTAGATTCAGACAAGTTAGCAGCCCAGCTCGTAATCCTCTACACTACCAAGTCTCCTTAGTTTACTTTACAATGGTTGTGTTAGGTGAATAAGTTAACTCAAATGTTTTATGGTTTTAGTGGAATATTTTCAGAGTGTTCCAGGATTGTTATGCGGAGTGCTAATGCTTCGAACTTGAAGATTGGAACCGGAATAAGAATGTGACTAGATAATTGAAAAGGTAGATTATTTGTTGTTAGTTGCCATCAAGTCAATTCTATTTCATGGTAACCGCACGTGTGTCATGGTGACCCCACATGTGTTAGAGAAGAACTGTGCTACATATGGTTTCCAAGGGTGTTAACCTTTCATAAGCAGATTGTCGGATCTGTATTCCAAGGCACGTTTGAGTGGGTTCAAACCACCAATCTTTTCAGCTAGTAACTAAGTGCTTTAACATTTGTGCCATCCAGGGACTCTTGACAAATGTTACTGAGTAACATTATCTCTCAATTCTGAATCACCACAAAATAGTAAGTCATCGTGAGGTGGTTTTTATACAAAAATTTCATAGAATCTTTTTTTTTTTTTCCCAATATATTTTGTTGTTGACAATCTACACAGCCAGCATACACAATTCAGAGTTTCTGCATTACCGTTTAACCCACTGTCGTCACTCATAGCAACTCTATATAATAGGCTTTCGAGTCTGTAAGTCTTTATGGAAACAGACAGCCTCATCTTTGTCCCATGGAGTGGTTGGTGGGTTTGAACTGCTGACCTTGAGGTTCAGCACCTAACCCATAGCACCATCAGTAGCCATTATCAATCATCCTTTTTTGAAAAATCTTATAGAATCTTCATTAGTGGTTTAGATTTAATTCCATTGTGCCAAGGCAGTTTAGAATTAGTTATCTGGTTCTTAACCTTTATGTGTGTTGGAGCCCCACCCCTTCCCAAAAGAAATAGCTTGTTAAAATACCCAATGCCAAGAAAATCTTGCCTGAATGGAGTCTCAGGTAATGGTAAAGGTTTTACTGAAGTTATGCTTGTTTGAGATAATTGGCTCTTGATCAATTAGATGCTGAAGCATGAGTGCTAAATAAAGTATTGGGTCCATTTTTCTGATGTAAAATGTAAGTTTTACTTAATATATTATTACTCTTCATAAATATGTCACCTCTCCTCCTCCATCTTTGTTTCCAAAAGAAATCAATCATGTACATGATCCTTCCCTTCCACTTACATAAGCCTTGGATTTATTTGTTCATTAAATACCAATTTAACTCTTGATGATCCTTAGAGGTGAAATATTTATGACTGCAAATTTGACATTACCTGGTCTTTATAATTTCCTTCATAAAATATATGTACTGAGACAACAGAAGACCAATACTGGAAAAGCAAAGTTGAGATGCTACTGATGGTTAGCTAGGTGCATTCAGTAACAAGTTTTGGTGCTTCAGCATTATATCTGAATTCCAAATGCATAGCTCAGTAAACTTTTCAGTATTGTGTGTATATAAGATTGTGGACAGTTGGTTAAAACCTGTCAGTGTTAAATTTTCTGTTGTAAATAATTACAGTGGAATTTTATTCCAAGGACTCCATTAGTTCTTTTTTTAAACATTTTTATAGTTGAATATCTTTTTTAAAACATTTTTATTATTATAATTGCCTGTTACTATCAGTATCTTTATAAATCCAATCTTTTTTTTTTTTTTTAATTAAATGTTTTTATTTTGCATTGAGTGAAAGTTTACAGGGCACATCATCAGCTTCACATTCAACCATTCATATAGCTTGTTTCATTACATTGATTATTATCCCCGCTATATATCATCAGTTTACAGTGTTTCTCTCTATCCTCTTTAGCTTTTTTTTTTTTGGATGGGGGGGGACTTGGCTTATTGGAATTTACAGTCTCGGCTTTTAGGGGAGGTTTTTACATTTGTCTGTGGATATCCAGGGCTCACGTATGAGATTACTAACAAGCATTACTGAATAATCAGATGAGGGACAGTTTGTTATGTCTACTAGGTAGCTAGAGTCTGATCCTCAGAGCCTATGGTTTGGACGGTCAACAACGCTTGGGCCCACAGGGGCTTGGCCTCCTGACCGGGTCTGTGCTGTCTGCATCTGAGTCCTCCTTATTTATTGATTGTTTAAGGGACGCTGCCTGTCTTAGGTGGTCAGTGCGAATTCCTCAGTCTTACCAGTCATTGAGACTCATTGCAGCATGGCAATGCCTCTGTCCCAAGTAGCCGAGGTTCCACGTGATCCTTACCCGTCTCTGGCCACACGTCCAGCATAAACAGCCGCCATCCGAGGAAGGCAGGGAGGGAGGAGATCAGCTGGGGACCCCATGCGCCCGACGTTGCCGGCCCACCACCTGCTCTAAGGTGACCAAGCAGGATCACTATGCTGAGGTTCAATCCGGTTCCTAGGGGATCTTATTCTCTATCATGGGTAGCAAATGGGTTAAATCCAGTCTTTTTTGAGGGGTTAGAAACATTGCATGTAAGCTTACAAATCTATTATAATGCACGCATACATTAATAAAATACACAAATCCTAAAAAATGTACTCCGATGGTAAAGAAAACTTTGCGTTTTGTCAGTTTCAGTAACAACTCCACTTGTGGAAGGTTCTGGGTCATCTAGGCTTCCCATGGAAATGGGGATGGCATTTCCAGTCAGAAAATTAGTGAGAGCTATCAGGATGGTCCTTTACTCATAACATTTAACTGCTTCCTAAGTCAGCTCTGGTAGCGTAGTGGTTACGAATCGGACTGTGAACCTTAAGGTCAGCGGTTCGAAACTACCAGCCGTTCCGCGGGAGAAAGATGAGGCTTTCTACTCCCGTAAAGATTTACACCCTCGGAAATCCTGTACAGGGTCGCTATGGGTCGGACCCGACTCGATGGCACTCAACAACAACAAGTCTGCCTATTGACTTTTAGTAAAGTGATTGACATTTGGGTGTATGTTTGCAAACAACTGACGTGCTTACTTTCATTTAGAAAAACTCAAGCTAATTCTTTCACTGTACAATTTTTTTTTTTTTGGACCAATTTCTCTTCCTTCATTCATTTCTTTAGTATTTCTCTCCTCTTCAAAATTCATCAGGTCCTGGTCTTTGAATTTCTCTTCTTGAAATCAAGTTCTAAATTAAGCATTCTTGCCAATCTCACATATCCTGATCAAATGCTGGGGTGTGTTCACATAACATTCACCTCTTGAAATAGATCACACCTGGGAGGATGTCCTGGGTCTTTACCAAGTAGCAGCAGAATTGTGAAAGGAATATTCTTTAAAGGCAATAGGCCTGCACTTCTTGGATCACACAATTTGAAATTTGAAAATCAATTTTCAAATACCACAATCATCATCCAGGCTTATTTTTGACAGTGTTTTTGACTGCCTGGGAGTTTTCAGAATAGTAAACAAGAAAAACTCTTGATTTAAATCCAGCAGCATTTCCTACAAGCAACAGCATGATTCTATCTTTAAATGATTTGAAACCAGGCATCAACTATGCCTCTTTGTGGAAGCAGATGGTTGTAAAGTAAGTGTGATGCATTGCAAGTGGAATACATTGTAATATATTAGGTTTGAAAAGAGTTCATCTTTCCTTTTCTGCCCCTCCCCCTTTTTTAAATACCTTTTGTGTAAGCAGTAACAAGATGTGAAGTTTGCTGCTGCTGCTGAATTGATGCAGCATTATACTGGTCATTCTGCAGCTTCTTGCATATCAAGATACATTTATGGCAAAGGCACCAGTTAGAATGTTGTATATCTCCCAGTTTCATGCATTTGTGGCACTGTCAGTGGTGACTTTCTGAATCCAGCTTTGTAATCCTTGGATCACAGTTAATTTGTTTACAGTCTTGAATATAGTGATTCCATTGGTAGCTTAAAGTGAGAGAACTTCCTGTGATTCATTTCTGGTAGTCATTCCTGGGATCGCAGAGCCCCACTGGCCCCCCAATGCACCACCATTTCAACACTTAAATGAGAATATTCTTGTTCAGTATATTACTGGTTTCCACATCCTGACTGTCAAAGACAAAAGCATTTTTTGGTGATTTTGTAGATGGTATTATATGACAGTGAATGGTTTAAAATCAGGAAGATGTGGACCAGAGCTATATATGCTTTCACTGTACTTACTCAGTCTATATGCTGAGGAAATAATTGGAGACGCTGGATTATATAAAGAAAATGTGGCATCGATTGGAGGAAGACTCGTTAACGCCCTGCAATATACAGATGATACAGCCTTGCTTGCTGAAAGTCAAAAGGACTTAAAATACTTACTGATGAAGATCAAAAACCACAGCCGCCGCCTTCAGTATGGGTTGCACTTCAATGTGAAGAAAACAAATCCTCACCACTGGACCAGTAAATAACATCATGATAAATGAAGAAAAGATTGAAGTTGTCAAAGACTTCATTTTGCTTGCATCCACAATGAACATTCATGGAAACAGCAGTCAAGAAAACAAATGATGTATTGCATTAGGCAGATTCTGCACAAGAAAAATCTCTTTAAAGTGTTGAAGAGCAAAAGATACCGGTTTGAGTATTAAGGTGCACCCGACCCAACCGTTGGTATTTTCAGTTACATCATATGCTTGTGAAAGTTGGACAGTGAACAAGGAATTGATGCAGTTGAGGTAGGGTATTGATTCCTGGAGAGAAGAACATCATGCTTGGTAAAGTGGAGGGTCATCGGAAAACAGGGAGAACCCCCCAACAAGATGGGCTGGCACAGTGGCAGCAGCAGTGGGCTTAAGTGTAACAGTAATTATGATGGCATAGAACTGGGCAGTGTTTTGTTCTTGTGTGCATAGGGTTGCTATGGGCTGGAAATTACTTGACGACACCTAACAACAGCATCATTGTATGAAATTCAGTACACAAAGAATTTCTTATATTGTCTGTCATTGACTAAACAAGATTGCAGCCTTTTTATGACTCTTTCTGTATTTCAGCTCTTAATATGTGTTTACTTTTAATGGGAAGTAAAATTACACCTAAAATCTAAATTAATGAAATTTGAGGAGAATTTGGGGGTCTAATAGATTTTATTGGTTAAGTATCTGTTCATATCTTTTGCTAATTTTTTAATTGGGTTGTTTCTGTATCAATAAATTTTAAGAGATTAAAAGAACGTATTTTAGATAAAAATTATTGGTCAGATCTGTGATTGACACTGTCTGCATTCTCTCTGTGATGTTTTTTACATTTGTTGAATTTTACTTTGCTAGTTTTGTTTTGACTCATGTTTTTAAATCTAAGAATTATTTGCCTAACCCAAGGTCACAAAAATTTTCTTCTAGAAATTTTGGAATCTTGTGTCTGATCCCTCTTGAGATAATTTTTTTTTTAAAGATGTCAGATGTAAATCAATTCTGATTTTTGTTTATATGGATGGCTAATTTTTCCAGTGCCATTTGTGGAAAATGCTATTTATCCCCATCAGATTATTTTAATGGTTTTTGAAAACAAATAGCTGGCCATATTTGGGTGGGCGCATTTCTGGTCTCTGTTCTATCCCATTGATCTGTGTGTATCTCTCCTTTCACCAGTCATGTTACTTTATAAATATGTCTTGAAATCAGGTGGTGGTCTTTTTCAAACTTATCTTGGCTGATATGGTTCCCTTCTAATTTTATTCCATTATTATTATTATTATTTTCAGTTGGATTTCTGCTCTTTATTGTTTTCTGCCTACTACTTGCTTTGGATTTTGTATACTCTTTTTCTGGCATATGTGACCTTTATTTTCTCATGGAAGTATTTGCTGTTGTAAATCTCGCTTTGTATACTTCTAACTGCATTCATAAGACTTTCTTATTGATTCATGGGTTATGTAATAGAAGGGTTTGTTACAGATTTCTAAGTATTATATCTACTCAGTCAATGGACTATTGAAGTTTGCAGTAACATTATAGATTTATCTACTTCTATCAGTTTTTGCTTTATTTTGGAGTTTTGTTGTTAGGTGTGGTACAGTGAACTACTTCATGCATCTTTTAGCTGTAGTTGTAAATCTCACCAAACTACTTTTTCCTGATGGCTTTGGCTGAGAGAACATGGGGGAAGATACTGATGAATTAATAAGATTCAGTTGTGAATGATGGTTAACAGGTTCATTGTAAAAACTTGGAACTCTAACGTCGGTATAAAATGAGCCATCTCAGAAGCAGGAAGGGGGTTTCTCACTGTCATCAAAGAAGAGCCAGAAGTGGAGCATGTCTTTTGGACCCAGAGATCCTTGCACATTGAAACTCCTTGACCCAGGAACAGAAAGCTATGACACCAGAGGAGTGGCAGAGGAGCAATAGCAGCAGAGCCAGGAGCCATAATATAGCATAGCACAAGACAGAAAAGTGGGCTTCTTAGCTTATGGAGCAGGGAAAGCTGAGTGACTTTGGGCAGGAGACTTGCTTGCAGAATGGGGTGCCTTGAGGCACTTAATTGGGGGAGCTAGGTTTCCTGGCCCACAAAAGTAAAGCCAAGTGCCTACACGCTGAGTTGTATGCCTGTATGCCCACCGGGAGCTTTGTAACATTGTCAGAACAGGGCGAAGGCCAGGCCAGGGAACTAGAGAGAGGCCAGTCTGTGGGGCATGGTAGAGGAGAAACTGTCCGGACTGAAGGTTTCTGACCCTGAATTGTTACTGTATACCTATTCTCTTCCTTACTAAAACCTGTTAACTGTGAGCATGGTGTCTGAGTTCTGTGTAGCCATTGCAGTGAATTACGGTGGCTGTGGGAGGAATGGCTGGTGTCGTCCCCCCCTCCCACACACACACACCTGAATTAGGATTATTTTGTCATCTTAATAAATGGACCCTTTTATCATTATGTAGGATATATTTTTATCCTTGGAAATTTTCCTATATTTGTTTGATAGTAATAAAGTCACTGCAGCTGTCTTTTCATTAGTGTTGGCATGATAAGTCTTTCTGAATGTTTTTATTTTTTATCTATATCACTATATTGGAAATAAGGATTTTTTTGTTTTATTTTCATCTAAGATGTCAATCTCTGATTTTCAAATGGTTTGCTTTGACCATTTGCATTTAATATGATTGTTAACGATGTTGGATTTAAGTCTACCCTTTTTCTGTCTTTCCCCCCGCATTTGCCTTCATTTAGAGTATTTTAATTTATTAATGGTGGTTATGTGCCGGGGAATCGGTTCCCTCTAATAGTGACCCTGTACAGGGTTTCTGAGGCTATAAATCTTTCTGGGAGCAGAAAGCCTCATCTTTCTCCTGCGGAATAGCTGGTAGTTTCGAACTGCCGACTTTGAGGTTAGCAGCAGACAACTATTTGGCCGACTGATTCGAAGAGATCAATATTTATGCCCATTCCAAAGAGAGGTGACCCAACAGAATTCAGAAATCATCGGACAATCTCTTTGATATCTCAAGTGAGTAAAGTTTTGCTAAAGGTAATACAGAAACGGCTACAATCATACATTGACAGAGAACTTCCAGAGGTTCAAGTTGGATTCAGAAGAGGCCATGGAATGAGAGATATCATTGCTGATGTCCGATGGATCTTGGCTGAAAGCAGAAAATACCAGAAGGATGTTTACCTATGCTTTATTGACTACGCAAAGGCTTTCGATTGTATGGATCATGACAAGCAATGGACAACATTGAGAAGTATGAGTATTCCAGAACACTTAATTGTACTTCTGAGAAATCTATACCTAGACCAAGAAGCAGTTGTTCGAACAGAACATGGGAACACTGAATGTTTTAAAATTGGGAAAGGTGTGAGACAGGGTTGTATTCTTTCACCATACTTATTCAACCTGTATGCTGAGCAAATAATACGAGAAGCTGGGTTCTATGAAGAAAAATGTGGCATCAGGATTGGAGGAAGACTCATTAACAACCTACGATATGCAGATGAGACAACCTTGATTGCTGAAAGTGAAGAGGACTTGAAACATTTACTTATGAAGATCAAAGAGCACAGCCTTCGATATGGATTACATCTCAATGTCAAGAAAACAAAAATCCTCACCACTGGACCAATAAACAACATTCTTATCAATGGAGAAAAGATTGAAGTTGTCAAGGACTTCATTCTTCTTGGGTCAACTATCAATACTCATGGAAGCAGCAGTCAAGAGATCAGACGACGTTATTGCATTGGGCAAATCTGCACAGGAACTTTTGAAAGTATTGAAGAGCAGAGATGTCAGCTTGAGGACTAAGGTGCGCCTGACTCAGGCCATGGTGTTTTTAATAGCCTCATATGGATGCAAAAGCTGGACAGTGAATAAGGAAGATCATAGAATTGATGCCTTTGAGTTGTGGTGTTGGAGGAGAATACTGAAAGTGCCGTGGTCTGCCAAAAGAACCAGTAGATCTGTTTTGGAAGAAGTGCAGCCAAGAGTGCTCCTTGGAGGCCAGGATGGCTAAGCTTCGTCTCTCATACTTTGGACATATTGTCCGGAGGAAACAGTCGCTGGAGAAGGATGTCATGCTGGGTAAGGTGGAGGGTCAGAGAAAAAGAGGAAGACCCCTAACGAGATGGATTGGCCAGGTGGCATCATTGATGGACTCAAGTGTGGCAGCGGTAGTGAGGTTGGCCCAGGATCGGACATTGTTTTGTTCTGCTGTGCATGGGGTCGCTATGAGTTAGTTCCTACTCGATGGCACCTGACGACAACAACAACAATTTATTAATATTCCATTTTTTATATCTACTGGATATTTTTATTATCTGTCTTGTTTTTTTTTTAATGGTGGTTCTAGGTATTATGGGTTCCTGGTGTGGTGCTATAGGATAATCACTGAATTGCTAACCCGCAATGTTGGTGATTCATACCCACCTGCTGATCCTTGGAAGACCTATACAGGGTCCGTTTTAGTTGGAACCATCTCAGTAGCGCTTGTCAACAACTAGGGATATAATATGTTGTTGTTAATAATATGTGCCACTGAATTGGTTCTGAATCAAAGCAAGGGTTTTTGAGCAGTGGCTGGTGGATTTAAATGACCACTTGCAGTTCAAACTGACCTTGTGGTCTAGTGCCAAGAAGAGTTAGGTTTTATATAATTATAACCCTGTATTATTAAGTAATATGATATGTAATAGGAATATATTATTAAGTGCCATTGAGTCTGTTCCAACTCATAGTTACCCTGTCTAGGGTTTTCAAGGAGTGGGTGGTGAGTTCAAGCCACCTACCTTGTGGTTCAAACCAACCTTGCAGTCTAGTACTTATCACATTGCACTAAAATATGAAATCTAACTCTTCTCATTCTACTTTGTTATATTCTGCTTTGTGTTGTTCAGTGGTGTTAAGTAGGTTCTGACTCACAGTGACCCTGTATAGGGTTTCCGAGGAGCCATTGTTACATTTGAACCTCCGACCTTTGGGTAGCAGTCCAATACTACTGCTAGAGTCACACCAGGACTCCCAATTGTGCTGTTATATGTTGTCAAGCCGGTTCCTACCCGTAGTGACCCCTGTATAGGGTTTCCAGAAGCAGCTGGTGGGTTTGAACTGCCAACTTTGTGGTTCAAACTGACTTTGCAGTCCAGTGCATGAATAATGTACCATTGTGAGTAAAACACAAAAGCTTCTTTCCAGACCCCTTTATATTATGGTTGTTACATATGTTTAACCCCTTTTGGTACACGACATGTTATTTTTGTTTCAAGAGTTTTAGATCTGTTTAAGAGCTTAAGAGAAGAAAAATACTAGCCTATAATGTTGTTAATTGCTTTCCAGTTCGGACTCAATAGCAGCCCTGTATAGGATTTCTAGGAGTCCTGGTATGACCTCTACTATGTTATTTTAGTTAGCCCCCACACGCCCACTAAGATAGCTGTATAACGTGGTTAGTAATTTATTTTGTAATTCTTGTTCTCAAAGCCCTTGCTGTTTCTTTGGTGTGTCTTCCATACATGTATAATACACTGACAGGTGAGTCTAAGACTTGTTGAATTAGAGGTCTGTTTTTCTGTGCGTGTCTCTCTATAATTTTTCCCATACTCCCCTGCTCCCAGGAGTCCTGGTGTGGCACTGTAGGATTAAGCACTGGACTGCTAACCACAAGGTCAGCCATTCAAACCCACTAACTGTTCCTCGGAAACCCTAGACAGCGTCGCTATGAGTCAAATCGACTCGGCAGCACTAACAACAACAGCTCCTGTTTCCAGAGGTTTCTGTCTTCATTTTCCGTATACAGTCCTAGGATTCTCAGTGTTAGCCTACTGTCTGTCATGCCTTGGCAAGAGAAAAAAAGAAATCATGGCGACTCCCCCTAGACCCTCTTTCTGTATCGTCTCCAGAGTGATAGCTTTTCTCTCATGGTTTTCTGTGGCCACTGCAGTATAGTATAGTTGCATGACTGGGATTGGCCTCAAGTCAGTGCTGGGAGAGACATAATGGAGGGGTGGGGTGAGCGTATCCTCCCCATACTTTCTGATTCTCCGGTGTCTTCAATTTCCTCCTCAATCTTCTTGCTATTAAGTTATCGGATCCCTTGGTCAGTTACATTGTGTATTTTATCCCACTGTAGGAGAGAGACATTACAGTGTGTTTATTCTATTTTGGCCAAATCCAGAAGTCAGATAATATTGCTGCTGGGTTTCGTATTTAAATAAATCAATTGTAGTGATATGTAACTTTCATATAATTAAGTGCATCCACTTTTAAGTGTATAGTTTGAGTTTTGGTAAATGTATATGCCCTTCAGTAACCACCATCACATCATGGTCTAGACGGAACTTTCCAGTACTCCAGAAACTCCCATATGCCTCTGCATTCTGCTTTCCCCTGTGGACTTTGCCCTGAATTACACTTAGGTAGAGAATGTAAAGGATATTTAAACATATGTTTAGTAGTTAAACAAGATATTTAACATTAAAGTCTTTAGCTAAGTTAGTTTCCAACTATTCTACTTAGTCAGCTGTGTGACCTTTGTAGCCTAGCCTTAGTTTTCTCATATTTAAAATGGGAGACATGTATATTTCATTTATAGGATACTTTGGAGACTTACTAAGTGTGTAAAGTACCATGTACAGGTGCACGTAAATGTTACGTACTTCCATTACCTTTCTTAATTTGCAAAGTGCATACACCTGTGTCAGCTGTACTGAACTAGTGATCAAAATGTCTCCCTTCCTAGGCCAAATAACTTAGAGACCTGTCATTAATTATGACAGTGTGGCCTAGACAAATAGTTTTCATTAACATTGTATTGGAAAATTTTTTTAGCATCGACCTCCAATATAATGTGCATATTATCAGACAAATAATAGGTATACAGAAATTTTTAAAGGGTAAGCTAAAATGTATATTAATTGTCATATTTTGATTATTTAAATATGAACACATTTAGGGAGACTCAGGCTTAAAACTATTAGATATCATTATGAAATGAAGCCTAGAAACTAGTATTTTAAAAAAACTTTCCATAGTAATTTTTTATGAACTTGCAATGGTTTGGGAACCTCAGGTGGGACCAGTGTTTGATACTAGAACACAGGCACAGGAAAGCCCCTGGCATCAGCGTGGTACTGTCAAGTAGACTTTGATGCCATCCTAACAGTTTATGTCCTCTGTGAACCCATTATTTTAGCCACTGTCTCAGTCCATCTCATTGAGAGTCTTCCTCTTTTTTGCTGACCCTCTTCTTTACCAAGCATTAATGTTCTCCAAGGATTGGTCCCTCTTGATAACATGTCCAAAGTACATGAGATGAAGTCTTGCCATTTTTTCTAAGGAGTATTCTGGCTGTCACTTTTTCCAGGATAGATTTGTTTGTTCTTCTGGCAGTCCACAGTACATTCAGTATTCATTGTCAACATCGTAATTCAAATGCATCAAGTTTAGAAGTAGGATTTCTCTCTCCCTTTCCATTTTAATCTCTGAAAATTAACACTCTTCATTTCTGAAGCAACATCTCCCCCCGAATGTCTTCTCTTGTAGGAGAGAATGTAATAAGTGGGGTTTGTGATAAAGTTGTTGACACATTTCTAATGGATACTACTAATTTTTAGACTTAATTCCCCTAATTAATAGATTGTTGTTAAGCGCCATCAAGTCGGTTCCAACTCACATTGATCCTATTTAGGGATTCTGAGGAACGTCTGATGGGTTTGAATCACCGACCTTACAATTAGCAGTCCAGTGCTTACCCTGCAGCACCATACCAGGACTTCATTAATAGGATGGTTTCTTTGATTTTACATATGACTTGACTTCATTTGTAGCCTAATCCCATTTTTGTTAATAATTCAATGAAAAACTTACCAATCTAACACTTTTAAAAATTGTTGTAAATCACATTTCTAAGCAAGAGATGAATATAGCAATATTTGTATATTGTGTAAAAATAATGAAAGCTTAGGTCAGTTTTTACATTTCTTTCCACATTCTAATTCTTAGAGATTGGTGATATATGTCTGGAGTGTTTTGTTAAAGGCTGTTTCTTTGGGAAATCTGCATCAAAGAAGTAAATACCTGAGTAGGTTAGCATTAACTAGTTACTGTGTCTATATTTTCTACATATTTGGGAACTATGAATGTATATGAATATTTCTGTGACACATGATATTGTTGAAAATAATTGCTGGCTATCTTTAAAAGCATTAAACTTTATGGAAAATTACTTTTTAACTAAATCAGTAACTAATTTTTACAATGATCTAACTGTTATAAAGGTCAAAAAGTAGTTTTTAGTACATAGATCTGTTTTGATATGATCAAATTATACATGAAATACAGGTCAGCAGATCAAGATTTCAGTTCTATCCCTGCATTATAACTAGCTCGAGTGTCTATGACTGAGTTGTGCTTAGCTGCTCTTTAGGTACAGGTAAGTTTTGAGTTAACCTTTGTACCCTAAACCATTTCTACTGTATGTTAGATACGCCAGAGGTCCCTTGTTCTTGTTAAGTGCCATAGAGTCGATTTTGACCCATAGTGACCCTGTATAGGGTTTCCGAGGAGCAGCTGATGAGCTTGAACTGCTGACCTTGCAGTTCAAACTGACTATGCAGTCCAGCACATTAACCCACAGTGCCATACCTTAACACAACCCAAATAGTAAGCTCACTAGTTTCACAGGAAATGGAGATATTTGTGATGGCATTGAATGATAGAGTATTACATTTTAATTTTATTTCATTGTGTTGTTGACCTTTCCATCTAGAAATAAAATAGCAACTGAAGATTGTTGTTGTTGTTATGTGCCATGGAGTTGGTTCCGACTCATAGTGACCCTGTACAGGGTTTCCGAGGCCGTAAATCTTTACAGGAGCAGAAAGCCTCATCTTTCTCCCATGGAACAGCTGGTAGTTTAGAACTGCTGACTGTGAGATTAGCAGCCTGATTCGTAACCACTGTGCTATACTGAAGATTATACACTATAAATTATTGCCTATTGTTGTGTGCCATCAAGTCGGTTCTGACTTCTAGCAACCCTGTATAGGATTTCCAAGGAGTGACTAGTGGGTTTGAGTCACGGAACTTGCAACTAAGCAGTCCGGTGCTTGTCCTACAGTGCCACACCAGGACTCTATTACCTAGTACTAAGTGTATATATATATATATATATATAGTGAGTTTGCTTAAATATCCCTGAAGTAGCTTTTGACTTAAACATTGTTTGAACTAGTTTGAACTATTCAATGCATAAGGTATTAGAACTTTTATTATGCTGAACAGTCTGTTAATTCCTAATTGCAAAAATAATTTCAGTGCTTGATTTAATGCAATAATTTACTTTTGCATACAGTGTCTTTGACATTGTTTTGAGTTTTGATTTAGGATCTTGTTGTTAAGTGTTGTCTAATTGATTCCTACTCATAGTGAACTTGTATAGAGTTTCCGAGGAGCCGCTGGTGAGTTTGAACTTTGTGGTTTAGTGCTTATCCACAGCGCCACACTAGGACTCCCTTTACCTGTTATATTAATGTTGTTAACTATTCTTAACTAGTCTTGATCTAGCTTAGGAAAAGAGATTTACGTGAAGTATTTAAGAAATTTAAATTCATCCTGTAAGTTCACTAAATGTTAATGAAGTGCTATTACCTTAAAAAAAATTTTTTCCCCCCTTCTTTAGAATCCAGCAACTATCACAAGAATACTCCTTAGCCACTTCAATTGGGATAAAGAGAAGTTGATGGAAAGGTAAGGAATTGTATTTTCTACTTCATATTTAGAAGTAATGCAGAAAGTCTTTGAACTGAGTTTATAAAAATAAGAAAAGTATTAATTTTTATACCAGTATGTGTGTGGGTAAACCAGTGTGCAGTAGCTTCCTGTTTTCATGTATTGTATTCCCTACCTTTACATTTTGCAATATACTTTCAGACTTTGTTTCTCGTTTTATTTTAGGTGTGGGTATAGGGACACTGTTTTAATTTCTTATACATATATCTTGTTGAGTATTGGAAACTAAAATTAGATTTAGAAAAAAAAAAAAAAGACATGACCTTGATACATTCAGAGCACATGAAGATCGTTCTGAAATTATTTAAAAACATTTCTTGCCCATAAATCTTGAAATCTGTATTAGGAACATAAATGACATTTGTTCAGTAAAAACAAAATATTTAAGCAAGTTCTCAGGGTACCCTGGTCACCAACAAAGCTGTTTTTGACTGGTTTTCTGGGCTTGTTGAGTGCCATCAAGTCAGTTCTGACTCAAAACAACCTGTATAGGGTTCCACGGAGCTGCTGGTAAGTTTGAACCGCTGACCATGTGCTCTAGTGCTTTATCACGCAGCTCCACAAAATTTTATTCCATTTGGATATTTTGTATATTTTCCCTTTGAAAAATCTTTAGTTCTAAAAGGGATTAAATAACTGGATCTGGAAAACAATAATGCTAATATTATTCTTTTTTTTTTTTTTTTCTGTTCTTAAGATAGGAAATTTGTGACATTTGCTAAAGTGGTAGAAACCTACATATATAGTTACTTTATTCTGTCAGCCTTGTTCCATTGGCATTTCTAATTTTAGTATAAGATTATTATACCTGTTTTTGGTGGGAACTGACAGCTCAAATATTATGAGAAATAAATGGAAAATATTTTTCATTTGATTTTAAAATTCAGAGAGTACTTTGTAAACTAGATACATTAAATAATACTAAGACTATTACCCAATTTCATATGCCTTGGTCCCCAAGATACAGTTTTAAACAGTAGAAACTGTGAAAATCAGAACTTGTCTATGGCAGAAATTTATTAGAGAAGGAAAACTCAAATCTTTTCTACTAATAAAAAGTAATGGAAATACGATAAGGTGGCATCCTGTCAAGGAGGAAAACTTGAGTCCTTGAAAAACAAAGCAGTCCGCAGTCTAGCTTTCACAGATTGCACTATAGTAACAATTGTTGTTGTTGTTAGTGCCATCAAGTCAGTTCCAACTCATAGCGACCCCGTGTAGGGTTTCTGAGGAGCAGCTGGTGAGTTTGAACTGCTGACCATGCAATTAAAACAGATCTTTTGGTCGAGTGCATATCCTGTAAATAACAGTTTGTTGTTGTTGTTGTTGAGTGCCATCAAGTTGTTTCCAACTCATAGCAACCCTGTATAGGGTTTCCGAGGAGTGACTGATGAATTTGAACCGCAGACCTTGCAGTTCAAACGGACCTTATGGCCTAGTGCATTATCCCACAGCACCACACCAGGAGTCCACAAGTAACAGTATAATAGCAGCCAGTTTTTGAAACCTACTGTGTCAGGCATCTCTACTTACTTGATGTGGAAACTAAGATTTAGAGTTTACATTATTGATCTAAGCTTATTAACACAAATATTTAGCAGTCAGACTGAGGTTTGTTGGACTCCAAAGCTCATGTTCTTAATAAATAACAGTGCATACAGACTCCTCAGGGGTCACGAAGGTTCAAATGTTACTTGTTCAGTTTGGTTTTCATCTACATGAATCTGACAATCTTATTTAAAGTCAGTGATACTTTAAAAGTATTTTTCAGGTTTTTTGTTATAGACACCTACAAGGAGCCCTAAGGAGTTGCTACCTAGGGAATATCTTACTTTAAAAACACATTTTGGTTCCATTGGCATGCAGGGAATGGGATGAAATGGAGCAGATTTTTATTTACTGATACATGAAAGGAATGATGACTAAAAAATTTTAAATTGAACTCTCACCCATTGCTAATAAGACTGTCATATAGTTGATATCATACACTAGACTTTTCAGACTAATTTGTTTTACTTAGCAATGTTGATTTAAGGTTCCTTCATTAACTGAAAGCAATATTGAGTCTTTATACTCATTAATATAGAATAGCTTTCCATAAATTTAGCTCTTGATTTCTTTTAACAGATGTTTATAATCTCCTCTTTTAGATTTTGGATAAAATTTGTTAGATTTATACCTAAACATATTGTTCTTTTTCACTTTTGGTGTCTGAAAGTAAATGGTAGAGTGTGTTTTCATTTCAAATGTCCATTATTCAATCTGTATGTTTTAATTCTTTGTCTCAATGCAATAGTGATTGCCAGCACACTGTTGCATGGGAGTTATAAGAGAGGGCATCTTTGCCTTGTTCTCGATCTTAGGGGGAAAACACCCAGTTTTTACCACTAAGAATGATGTTAAGTGGTTTCTCGTTGTTTCAAACTCATAAAGAACCTATATGGGGTTCCCAAGAAATGGCTGGGGGTTTTAAACTGCTAACCTCATGGTTAGTAGTCAAGTGCTTATCCTACAGCCACACCAGTACTCCAAGTATGATGTTAGCTGTAGGGTTGTTTTTGTGTGTGTGTGTTTTGTTTTAGTTGAGTTTTTCTCTATTTGTAGTTACAGAGTTTTCATCATGAGTGGGTGTTGAATTTTGTCAAATGGCTTTTCTACATTTATTGATAGATCGTAGGAATTTTTTCTTTAGCCTGTTAATTTGATGGACTATGTTAATTGATTTTCTAAGAGTACACCAGCTTTGCATACCTATAATAAATCCCACTTTGTGTTGTATAAATCATTTTAGACATTACTAGATTTAATTTAAGGAGCTCTGGTAGCGTAGTGGTTACGAATCGGGCTGCAAACCTTAAGGGCAGCAGTTCCAAACTACCAGCTGTTCCGTGGGAGAGAGATGAGGCTTTCTGCTCCCATAAAGATTTACAGCCTCGAAAACCCTATACAGGGTCTCTGTGAGTCGGAACTGACTCATGGCACACTACCACCGCCACCAGATTTAATTTGATTATTTTTTCTCAGTTTTCATTGATTTCTGCTATTAATTATTTCCTTTAGGTGTTTTAATCGTTAGCTTTTTTTTTTTTTAAATTTCCTTCCCTTCTGCAACCATTAACATATGTTTTAATTACAGCGAATTACTCTCACCTCCCTCCCACTTCTGGTAACCATCATAAATGGTAACCATCAAAAATGGTTTTTCTTGAGTTTTTGGAATAGTAGTAACCAAAAAAAGTTTTTCTTGAGTTTTTACAATAGTGGTCACACACAATATTTGTACTTTTGTGATAGACTAATTCTACTCAGCATCGTGTCTTTTAGGATCATCCATGTTTACTAGGTGTTTCACAAGATTAGTTATTCTTTAATGTTGCACACAGTATTCCATTGTTTGTATGTAACAGTGTTTATCCATACTTGCTTTGATGGGCATTTTGGTTGTCTACATCTTTTGCTGTTGTGAATAGTGCTGTGATGAACATGTTGTTGTTAGGTGCCATCGAGTCAGTACTCATAGTGACCCTATGCACAACAGAATGAAATACTGCCTGGTTCTGGACCAACCTCACAATTGTTGCCACGCTTGAGCCCATCGATGCTGCCACTTTGCTAATCCATCTGGCTGGGGTGGGGGGGATCTTCCTCTCTTTCTCTGACCCTGCACCTTACCAAATGTGATGTCCTTCTCTAGCGACTGGTCCCTCCTGACAATATGTCCGAAGTATGAGAGACGAAGTACACATATTTGTTGTTGTTAAATGCCATCGAGTTGATTCTGATACATAGCTACCTTATACCGGCTTCCTGAGGCTGCAAATCTTTGCAGAAGCAGAAAACCTGAACTTCTGCAGAGCAGTGGTGGGCTCAGGCCTCTGTGAACACATTTCAGTGCTTCTTGTATGGAACCATTGTGCTCTGTATGTATATCTATTCATGTTTAATTTGTGAATATTTTGTTGAAGATTTTTACATTTGTGTTGATGAAGATAATCTATAGTTTTCCTTTCCTCTGATGTCTTTGTCTAGTTTTAGTATTAGGATAATGTGGGTCTTTTATAATGAGATGGAAATATTCCTTCTGTGGTGCAGTGAATTATTTAATATGACCCTTTTGACTATAGTCATGGTAACTCCCACCAAATGACTGGTTTCTTCTGTGGCTGCTAAGTGCTGTGGAGTTGGTTCTGACTCAAGTGACCTGTATACGTTTACCAAGGAGCTGCTGATGGGCTTGAACTGCAGACCTTGTGGTTTGAAGTCCACTGCTGATCCTGTAGTAAGTACCACACCAGTAGTCCAAATGACTGGTGGAACTATGCAAATGATGTGCTGTGACCCACCATATGAATTGGACAGTTTGCTAATAATGCAAATAAAGCTCAAAGCATCATTGTGGCAGTTGTTGTTAAGTATCAAACGGTTGTCGTTAAGTGCCATCATGTAGGTTCCGAATCATTGCGATCATATATAGGGTTTCTGAGGTGCGGCTGGTGAACTTGAACCACTGACCTTGCAGTCCAG
>NW_006408610.1:6160965-6163019 GCF_000296735.1 Chrysochloris asiatica | reverse complement strand
GCACCTTGGAAACCCTATACACTGTCCCTGTGATTTGGAACCTACATGATGTCACTTAAAACAACAACCTGTTTGATACTTAACAACTTCCACAGTGGTGCTTTGAATTTTAGTTGCATTATTAGCAGACTGTCCAGTTTGTATGGTGGGCCACAAGCATATCATTTGCATAGTCCCACCAGTCATTTGGACTACTCATTTGGTACTTTAGGATCAGCAGTGGACTTCAGACTACAGGGTCTGCAGTTCATGTATAGTTTGTTGTTGTTGTTAAGTGCCATCAAGTCAGTTCCGACCCATAGCGACCCTGTAGAGGGTTTCTGAGGAACAGCTGGTGGTGAACTTGAACCACCGACCTTGCAGTTCAAATGGCTTTGAAGTCTGGCGCATTAACCCACAGCACCACACCAGGACTCCAGTGAATGGATTGGTCAGGCTTAAAATGAGCCATCCCAAAAGCAGATGGGGTACTCTGTACCACCAAGAAGAGATGGAAAAATGAGTATCTTCAGGAGCAGAGTACATTCTTTGGACCCTGGGTCCCTGAATTGGGAATCTTCTAGGTTGGTGAAATAGAGAGCTGTGACATGGAAAACAGCAAGAGCTAATGGTATGAGAAACAGTGGCAGAAAAATGGTGGCAGCAGAACCAAGAGACTAGCAGGATACAGTGCAGTGGGAACCCACCGAGTGAGAGAGCTCATAGGAATTATCCATGGGTGATAGATGCTGATGCTGATTTTCCTGTCACCTTGTGAATTAATTAAAGGAGATCCGATACTTCTGTTGCTAGGCCATTAGTACTCCTTTGTAGGTGTTTTTAAGTGTCGTTGAATCCTTTCCAACTTAACTCACCCTGTGTACAGTTTTCAAGGAGCCACTGGTGAGTTTAAACAACTGACCTTGCAGTTCAAACCAATCTTGCAGTCCAGTACTTATTGTACAATGCCATGCCGTCTTTCTTGTGTATTTGGTGGAGAGGAGAGAATGGGGTAGCAGCAGTACTTAAATATATATTGGTAAGAAACATCAGTGTCAGAGATTTAAGAAGACAAGCAATTACCATGTGTAAAAATACTTCATTGATTCTGAGATGTGTATTTTTTCACATTTCTACATCTCTGACATCCAGATACCATCTTTAATTTTTCATGGCATGATGCAGTCCAACAATATTGAAATTACTCGTGTGAAAAGGTTCCCGTTTCACTTTTTAAAGATCACCGTTTAGTACTAAAACACTTTCTATTTGATGAAGAGTGACTGATAATGTTATTTAGGATGATACTTCAAATATATTTGTCATACTATAATTGTGTATTCATGAATACTGTTAGTAATTGTTGTTATTAATATGAATAGCTTTATATTATACCTGGCCTTTGTGCCTTTAAATTTTAACTTACCATAGTGCTTTAAATTTTGTCAATGTTTACTAAAGTTTCATATACCCATTATGGTTATTTATGCAACTATGTAAGTGTTAAAGGGAAAGTGGAAAGGAGTTTAGTTGTACTTTGTTGTTTATTGAAGTGAAGTGTTATCAGTTGGTTCCAACCCATACCGACCCTGTGTAGGGTTTCCAAGGAACGACTGGTGAGCTTGAACCGCCAACCATATGGTTCAGAGCGACTTTGCGGTCTAGCACATAAACTTGCAGTACCACACCAGGACTCTTAATTGTACTTAGAGTGTAGTATAAAGTCTTAAATGCATATGAGGGTAAGCAAAGAAAATTGCTACAAAATCATAAAAACCTTTATTAAGCAAAAATATAGTTACTTTTTTTTCCAGTTTTTTTGTCAACGCTTTCATGTTATCCAATCGTTAGCATATTTATACAAAGCAGTAATAGTTACTGTTTCTTAAATCTAGGTCTATACACTTCTGATAGCAATGCTCCATCTTTCTAATCTTTCCCCAGAGAATTCTGTACTCCTCAGTCTTTACGGCAAAATGGTAGTTTTGGCATCCTCTCAAGGGATTTAAATTATGGTCCTTTAAATGTTCTTGAGCTTTTTAAAGGAGTTTTTTTTGTTTTTTGTTTTTTTTTTT
>NW_006408610.1:6140745-6157310 GCF_000296735.1 Chrysochloris asiatica | reverse complement strand
AGATCAGATCCTTGGAAACCCTATACAGGGCTGCTGTGAGTCGGAACTGACTCAACAGCACCTAACAACAACAATAATGCTTCTCTGGGACTTCATATGATAAGCACTGGACTATGAGCCACAAGGTCCGTGACTTGCGCCCCCCAGTCATTCTATGGGAGAAAGATGAGGCTTTCTGTTCCCGAGAAGATTTAAAGCCTTGAAACCCTAAACAGAGTCACTGTGTGTCTGAACCAACTTGATGTCGATGAACAACAAAGAGCAACATGCTTCCCTAGCATTCTTTTCCTACCTCTTACAAACTTGATGTTTATCTTATATCATTTCTTTCCTTAAAGCAATTAACATCACCACTAACAAACACAATTCCTACATCTAGTTGTTCAATGAACTATATAAAATGGCACTTAATTATGTACTGTCTCAGGTTTTCATTGCTTAGTTTTAGTTTTAGCATACTAGGTTTGAAACATACTTGTTTGGTTTAGAGGTTCATATGAGTTAGAACCTGAGGACTTTAAATATGAGAATCAGTCAAAAATATTCTTACTAGGGTTTCAGTTCATACATGCATGAGCTTGTTCCAAACAAAATGTGTTTAAATATGTCTCTGCCATTAGTGGATAGTTGGCAGATAAGGCCTCCAGTTAATACATTTGTCTTACTCTCATTGTTGTTAACTCGCAGTGACCCTATATAGGGTTTCCAAGGATTGCCTGGTGAGTTTGAACCACTGACCCTTGTGGTCTGTCACGTTTCAAACAAACATACAAAAAAGGGATACTTTTTGTGTCATGGAAAAAAAACCATTTTGAGGTCAAGACTAATGATTAAATATTTAACAAAATTCAAGTGGACATATTCCTAAATCATTGAAGCTTTGCATCAAGCTTACAGGAATGCCACCCCACACAAAACAACAATATTTACATAGATCAAACATTTGAAGGACGGTAGAGAAGTCCTTAAAGATGAGACCAAAGACTGTCAACCTCAATAAATGAAAAAAAATATGGCTAAAGTCCAGAAATTGATGAAAGACTATTGTAGAAATACTGTCGATACAATAGCTGCTGAAGGTTTGGCATTTTCAACTGAACTGAACATCTTGGCTTCTTCAGCAAACTGGTTTGGGTGAATGCTAAAAATCTTATCTGAAGATCAGCTTCCACCAGTCTTTTAAGCACTATCCAAGCTAATGAAGATGATTTTGTGGACTGAAACATAACCAGGATCCAGGGATGGTTCTTAGATTTACCAAATAAGATCTGAAGAGCAAGGTCCAATCACAGCACTGTCTTCTGTGGGAATCTGATTGTTGTTGTTAAATGCTGTCAAATTAGTTTTGACTCACAGTGATCCTGTATAAGGTTTACAAGGAAGGAGTGGTAGGTTTGAACAACCGACCTTGTGGTTAGTAATCCATTGCTTATCGTACACCACCTTCTAGGCCCTTTAAATTCAAGGCAGAGAGATCAGTTCAGAAGGTTATGGCAATCTGTTTTTGGGGAATTCAGAAGGGTAATCTTAATAGACTTTCTAGAAGGACACAGTATAATCACAGGAGCTTATTATGAAGATGTCTTAAGAAAACTGAAAACTACATTGGTGAGGAATTTTTTCTATCATAACAATGTACCAGCTCATTCTTCAAGAATAGCAAGGATTATCATGGAAGAATTTCGGGAAAACTTAACCCGGTTCACTATAGTCCTGTTCTTGCCCTCTTCTGACTTTTTGTTCCCAAAACAAAGAATATTTCAAAGGAACATGGTTTGAGTCCATTGAAGATGCCAAAATTGCCATTTTGACATGGTATAGAGCACAGAATTCTTTGGAGAAGGGGTGGTGGTGTTTGTTGTGTGCCATCAAGTTGGTTCTGACTCGTAGTGACCTTACACAGGGTTTCTGAGAACAGCTGGTGGGCTTGAACTGCCGACCTACAGTGGTCACACCAGGACTCAGAGAGGGGGTAGAGAGATGGAAACACTGCCTTAAGAAGTGTATAGGACTAGATGGAGATGTCATGAAAAATCGTTTCACATTCTGATACCTTTGTTTACTAAAAGTTTCTGTGATTTTTGTAACAGTACTTCTTGATTTACCCTTGTTTATGTATAGAAAGGCTTTTGCGAGCAAATGCACATGCATGTATAGGGTTGTCATAAGCATATTTGCATGTGCTGCAAATGTAACCATACCTGTAACAAATCACATAGCGAACTGAGTTATGGAGGCATTCTAGACATTCAGGCAGCTGTGTGATTGGTTTATAGGATTGAAAGGTTTAGGACCATGGTTTCGGGAAACAGTCATTTGATATATATATATAAACAGTTCAGAGATGTTCTATATCCTAGTTTGATAAGTAGTCTGGTATCTTAAAAGCAAGCAGTCATCTAAGATAACAATTATTGGTCTCATGGTGTGGTGCTGTAGGATAAGCACTGGACTGCATGGTGTCAGTTCAAACCCACCAGCGGCTCCTTGGAAATCCTGTATAGCATGATGAGTTGGAACTGCCTTCACGGCACTAGCAACAGCAATAATAGTGTGGCACCATAGGAAAAGCATTGGACGGGTAATGTCAAGGTTAGTGGTTCAAATCACCAGTTGCTCCTCAGAAACCTTATACAAGGTTGTTATCAGTCGAAACCAACTTGATGGCATTTAACAGCACTTGCTTGAAGCAAGAGAATGAAGGAAGTCAAAGACTCAACAAAGAAACGAATCCATGGGACTAATAGCACACACCACCACAGCTACTTATAACGTGAGACCAAAAGAACTTAGATGGTGCCTTGCTTTGTTGTTGTTAAGTGCCGTGGAGTCAATTCTTGACCCATAGTGACCCTGTATAAGGTTACCGAGGTCACTGTCCAGCTTTCGCATCCATATGAGGTTTTTGAAAATACCATGACTTGGGTCAGGCACACCTTAGTCCTCAAGCTGACATCTCTGCTCTTCAACACTTTAAAAAGTTCTGTGCAGCATTTTTGCCTAGTGCAATACGTCATCTGATTCTGTTAACTGCTGCTTCCGCAAATGTTGATAGTTGATCCAAGAAGAATGAAGTTCCTTGACAACTTCAATCTTTTCTCCATTGATAAGAATGTTTATTGGTCCAGTGGTCAGGATTTTTGTTTTCTTGACATTGAGATGCAATATGCTCCCGTAAACAATGAGCTATTTGAGACCAAGTGGTCAACATTTATCAAAAAGCAAAGGTGAGAAGGGAAGGGAAACTAGATCCATCAACACAGAACAAACAGAATGGAAAAATGAGAATGTTGATGCAATGTAAAAATCAGAACCGAAAGCTTGGAACAGTTTGCCTAAAAATTGTTAAAGGAAACCTAATTTGCTATGTAAACTTTACCTAAAACAATTTTTTTAATGGAAGATAATTTAAGTTTTGAATGAGTTAAATTGGCAGCTTTTTTTAATTCTTGTACTAAGTAGAACTTAAATTTACTTTTTTAAAAGAGGCAAAAAGTTTCCAGCTGCATGGTACATTGTACACCAGCAGCAACAGGCCTGCTATGCTTGAGAATACGAGTGAATTTTTAACTCCTCATTCTGTATTTTAAAGTTTATTTGGTGGTGCTATAGGAGAAGCACAAGGTCAGCAGTCCAAAGTCACCAGCCGCTCTTCACAGAGTCACTGTGAGTCAGAACCAACTCAACAGCACTTAACAACAGCAACATAATAGATCACGGAGTCATGGTGTGGCACTATAGATTAAGCACTAGACTGCTACAAGTTCAGCTGTTCAAACCCTCCAGCCACACCTGTTTTTTCAAATCCTCTTTTTTGTTTTTTTACTTTATCAAAATGATTTTACCTTGAAAAACTGGATGTGGAAGAGTAACCAAGAGAATTATATAAGAGTAGTAAAAGGATCCTTACCAAACATTGAAAATGTATTGAAAACTACAAGATCAATTAAAGCAGTAGAATAGAACAAAAATTCCAAAAAATAAACTTAAGTGAATATGGAAAATTGATACATGATAAAGAGAATGTTAAATGAGAGAGTTAATTAATTACTCTTTGAACAAGAAATTTTAAAGATGCTTCTGAACACTAGAACTGGAACAAAAAAAATGTTTCTCATTAAGTTTATATTCCTTCAGAAAAGCCAAAATAAGCAGTGATTTCAGAGTTAGTAATGTGATGAGTAGAGTCCTTGGGTGATAACAGAATATTAACCAAAGGTTAGTTTGACATCTACCCAGAGACACCGCAGAAGAAAGGCTTGATAATCTATTTTTGAAAAATCTGCCATTGACTAAATCCTATCCAGTGGAGTTTGACATATCCAGACGGACATTGTAAGAAAGGTCTGACAATCTCTGTATGAAACATTCACCATTGGAAAACCCTTAGCGTGCCAAGTTGTACTCTGACATAGATAGGATCCCCATGAGTCAGTCACCAGAAACTGATTTTTTGTTTTAATGTGATAAATACTATGAAGGAGTACCCAGTTCTTTAAAAAACAAGCAAGCAAACAAGCTCTCTGCTGTCAAGCTGATTCCAGAGCAGGACTGCGCCCCCACAGAGTTTCCACAGTTATAAACCTTTATGGAAGCAGACTGCCTCATCTTTCTTCTGAGGAACAGAGCATGGTTTTGACACAACTTTGTTGTTGATAAGTGTTGTCAAGTTGGTTCCAACTAAGAGCAACCTTGTGTAGGGTTTCCAGGGAGCAACTGGTTAGTTTGAACCGCTGACCTTACGGTTAACAGTCCAGTGCTCACACACAGCTGTACACCAGAACTAGGAGGCTCTGGTAGTGTAGTGAATTTTGAACTGAGTTACTAACTGAAAGGTCAGCAGTTCAAATCTACCAGCTGCTCCCCTAGAGAAAGATATGCTTTCTGCTCTCATAAAGATTTACAGCCTACGAAACCCTGTACTTGGTGGCTGGCTATGAGTCAGAACCAACTCCACAGCACATCACCACCACCACCACCACCATATAATACAAGGGAACCTTACCTAATTTTGGGGTGGGGAGATATCAGAGAAAGCATATTTTTTTTAAAGACGTGAAACATCCAGGTAGCAAAATGTTCCATATTTTAAAGTGGACCAAGAAGTTTTAAGATTATTAACCATTTGGTGGCAAAAAATACCAAACTCAGGATATTTGTTGGTAATGTGAATCATTTGGGTGGGTGAGGTATTTTAGCAGTAAATAGCAACAAGTATATTGTTCATGCTTCTTGTAAACATACTGGGATCCTACTCTGAGGAAATATTTCTTGATATGTGAACATGGGTTTTGTTGTTGTTTTTTAAGTTTTTATTGTGAATTGAGTGATGGTTTACATGGGAGAATATCAGTTTTACACTCATCCTATTTCATTTCATGGCAAATGGCAATGGTTACAATCCCCTCCATGCATAATCATTCACAAGTATTTGCTTCTATTCCCTCTGGTTTTGTATTTTTTTGGAATGTACAAAAACACTCTGGAATATATAATCAGTTAAACAACTGGTTTAACTGAAACAGGCACATTCTGCAAGCCTGCCTCCTGGCTGCCAGCAAATAGCCTGTCTCTGTTCCATGAGTCTAGAGTCCACAGCTGCTCGCTCTCTCTCCATGTCATCATCTCTGCCTCCGTCTCTAGTGTCGCTGCTTCTCTGGATAGGGTTCCACATTCCATTCATGCTCTTCTCCCTTGAAGGTCCTAGGGTCTTCTGTTCCTGGACTAAGATGAACTGCTCCCCCCTTTTTGTTATAAAACATCTACCTGTGCAGTTGTGAGCATCACAATTAATCATGATAACAGTTACTCACTATTGAATCATTTGTTATTGTTGTTATGTGCCGTGGAGTCGGTTCTGACTCATAGAGACCCTGTACAGGGTTTCTGAAGCTGTAATCTTTACGGGAGCAGAAAGCCTCATCTTTCTCCCGTGGAACAGCTGGTAGTTTCGAACTGCTAGCCTTGCGGTTCATAGCCCAATTCGTAACCACTACGCTAACAGAATTGAATCATAAGTTCATCAAATTGTAGCAATATACACTTGTTTCCTTAATCAAAAAAAAATTTTTTTGTCTTCCTCTGATCATCAAGCCATCAAAGCTAGGTCGCATGGTTACCACCTACAAGTTTGGGTGTTCTTGTGCATCTTCCTTCACTTTATATCAGCTGGATGCTTCACTCTCAGCTCTAGTCCTCTGTGGTTATGTCCTTGGGCTCAGGAGTCTCCAGGTCTCACTACACTTAGGACCAACCCGCCCTTTCTCTTCTCTTTCTCATCTTCAGGTCAACAGGAGAAATGTGAATATTTTAATTTAGGATTGTCTAATTATGGACCACCTAAATGTCCTTGTTTGGTGCTATAGGATACATAACTTCAAGGTTGATGGTTCAAACCCATCAGCCGTTCCTCAGAAACCCTACAAAGTTGATCATTGAGTTGGTACCAACTTGACACACTAACAACAAAGGTCCTTCAGTGTAAGTTTGGTTAAGAGCATTGGTGGCGCTGTAAGATAAGCACTTGACTGCTAACTGCAAGGTTGGCAGTTCAAACCCACCAGCTGCTCTGTGGGAGAAAGAAGCTGTTTACTCTAATAAAGAGTTACAGCTTCAGTAACCCTACACAATGTCGCTGTGAATTGGAACCAATTTGATGGTGCTTAACAGCAACGTAAGTTTGGTTAAGTAAATTATGATACATACCTACAGTGAAATACCATGTAAAAACCCTCTTACTCCACAAATGTAGATCTGTTTTCATTGACAAAGGTCATTCCCTATTTCCTAGTGAGGAAAGTAAATTATAAAACTGGAACATGTTTTTATATTAAATTATATACAGCTGTGTGGCTCTACATGCATGCTGCTAGAATGTACTCAAATATTAGGGATTATTCTATATAGTCACATTTTGCATGACAAAAGCTTTTGCCTTTTTATGAGCATGAATATTTTTATCAGAACAACTGATAATTATTATTTGTTAGTTTCTTATGCTTTCTGTTTTGAGATAAAATTTGGTAGCAACTTATGTTTTCTCAGATACTATGTGTGATGATGGTTTGCTGTGGAGTCTGTTCCAACTCATAGCGACCCTGCATAGGGTTTCCGACGCTGTAAATCTTTACGAGAGCAGAAAGGCTCATCTTTCTCCCACAGAACAACTGATTGTTTCGAACTGTTGACCTTGAGGTTAGCAGCCTAACTCATAACCACTACTCTACCAGAGCTCCTTAGATATACTATTTGTGGAAAGCATTTTGTTTACTGCTCTAGGTATACTCTGAATAGCTGAATTGTTAGGGGTAGCTTTTAGTTTATATTTTATATCATGGATTCCCCTTGTATAATGTAGTGACATTTTGCATTTTGGTTGATGATAATTTGATTATATTGAAATATACTAACGTGAAAGTAGATTCATCTATTTTTTAGTCATAGAGTATTTTGTTCTCATTTGAGTAATTTTCTGGAAAACAAGTACAACGGCACAAATACTAAATAACATCATTAAAAGTATTTGTATCTTTGAGCATTGATTTTTTTTTTTTTTTACTTTAAAAATGATGTTTGTATATAATTAAAATAGTTATTGAAAGCTGAGGTTTACAAGCTAAAACTTAATTGACTAGATTTTGCTGGTTATATTGACTCAGATTGTAAGTGTTTATATCTGTTGATTTTTCCCTTTGTAATTTTAAGATATTTCAAGAGGTCAGGGACCATGCCTAATCTGAATTAATGGTAAGCATTTTATCTGCTGTTAGGAAGTTTGTGGTATAGTTAGAATTCTGTTGATCGTATGTGGCATCTTAGATCTTGAACTATGTATTTGGATAAATACTCTATGTAAAGCTGTAGCTTTATAAGGCGTCTTAGTGGCATGTTGGATTAAACGTTGGGTGGGCTGCTAATGAAAAGGTCAGGGATGTGAACCTACCATTTTCTCTGAGGGGAAAAAAAAGAAACAGTCTGCTTTTGGAAGGATTTACAGCCTCAGAAACCCTATGGGACAGTTCTGCTCTAACCATAGGGTTGCTATGAGTTGGAGTGAATGCAGCAGTGTGCTTGGGTGTTTTGTTTTCTGTTTCTTTTTTGGTAATAGATGAAACTATATAGATGATTTATTAAATGTTTTAAGATAGTTTTTATTGTTTTGTTCTCCCTCTACCAGTAAATGAAAATCATTTCATTTTTAAAGAATTTCTAAAAAGCATACCTATTGTGTAGAATGGGGTGTAATAAGTTCATTTTTTAAAGTGATTTGTGAATATGCCTTAATTGATATATTGCTAAGGAAGCATTCTTAGCCAATATATTTTGATTGATTGAAATACAATTATTAATAAAATTGATTCGCTTATAAAATAAAGCATAATCTCTTAAAAATACCATTACTCTTCATAACTACCGCTAGAGAGAGTACATTTTTTGTTTCTGAGTTTTAATTGAAGTACTGTTATATATAATACTGATTTCCTATAGGACTCTTGTTTTAAAACAATGGCCAAAAAAAAATTCAAATAACCACAAAAATCAAACTTCATACACTTACACTTAGATATGCTTTCCTCTGAGCAAAAGAAATTATGATCTTGGTTTATTTTAATTTAGTTAGTTGCTGTTCCCCTTAGAAAATCAGGTTTTTTGAGAGCTCTACAAGTGTGCTATTGCTGGGCTCTCATCCTTTCTGTTTAAATAATGCAGGTACTTTGATGGAAACCTGGAGAAGCTCTTTGCTGAGTGTCATGTAATTAATCCAAGTAAAAAGTCTCGAACACGCCAGATGAATACAAGGTCATCAGCACAGGATATGCCTTGTCAGATCTGCTACTTGAACTACCCTAACTCGGTGAGTATCTGGTAGTTTAAGGCTAGCACTGACTATTTTAAAAGGTGAATCAACTTTCATTATTTAGAACAAAGGAAAATTTGGGGGGCCTGGGATTGTAGTTAAGCAGTAACCTTATCTCAGGGTATTGTGGCTAAGGAAAGGAAGAGAAAGGATAAAAGCTTGAATCCCCTTCTTGTTTTTTAAATACAGAAACTTATCTAATTTGTCATTATATACCTAAATCTTCCCCAAGTGTGTTTTTTCCCCTTGGAAAGAATTATGTAATACCTAGGCAGTGAGTAGAGTTGAATTTTGTCCAGATTAAAATAGATGTGAAACTTACGTTGTTTTTTGTGGGGTCCCGTGTCCCCCCCCCCCCCCCCCCCCGTCCCCCCCGTTTATGCAAAACACAATTACAAAACACTTTTAATACGATTTCACAAAGGCACGTCCAAGATTCTTTATAAGAAAAGAATTTTACATACACAAATCCATTCTATTGGTCATTTTAAAATGTGGGCAGAGTTGGAGCAGAAAATAGGACAATGCAATTTGGTCTACTTCCTCAGTAACTGCCATGTAATAATGAGATGGATTGGCACAATGACAGCCACAGTGGACTCAGATAGAGTAAGGATTGTGAAGCGGGTGCAGGACCAGCCAGTATTTTGTTCTATTGTGCATGGATTTGCTTTGACTCAGAAATGACTTGATGGGACCTAACAACAATAGTGAAAGTATCTTTCACATTTTATTGAATGAAGATGATTAATTTTTGAGAAACCTTAGGCTCAATTAAATGAAATTTCCCTATGAAGACCTATTTTATTATTAACCATGGGAAAATTATATTTGTGATATAAAGGTGTTTAGTTACTTAAATTCACCCTCTAAGGTGTTTCAAGGTACATAAAAAGTAATTTGTCCTGGTGTGGTGCTGTAGGATAAGCAAGGTTAGTAGTTCAATCCCACCAGCTGCTCCTCAGAAACCCTATACCAGGTCACTCACTATGAGTCAGAACTGACTCAACAGCTCTTAACAACAACTGGTGACTTAGTTCTGTGCAGTTATTGCAGTTACTGCGTTTATATTCTCTGCTTTAAAAGTTAAGGAGGTCCTTCTTACTATAGACAGTCTTTGGCCACCAGTATATATGTACATATTTAAATATTTTGAAGGTTTTTCATTGTTTATCTTAGAGTTTTATATTTGTGTATCTTAAGAGACCCATTTGAAGAAAGGGTGCTAATTTGTTCACATGTACAAGTGCATAGAAGAGAGATAAGGAAGGTGTGTTTTTTTGAAAAGGAATTATGTACTCTGTAGAACAGGAAAAACATTGATGAGTTAAAGTAATTTAGAAGGTAAAATGCTGAACTGAATTTCTGAATACCTAAATTCTGATCACTGTAACTAGCATTAAATGATTGGCTTTCAGTAAGTAAGTTATTTTAAAACTTAAAATCTCATTGGACATCAGTTTCTTTCAGCTGTCAATTGACTAAGTTGAATAAGAAGATATCCTTTCAAACCTCTTCCAGCCTAAGAAGCCAACACTGTATTTCGGATTTAATGGGATAGGTACTCTAAAGGAGTGCAGAGCTATGAGGCTATAATACAAAGGAACCTCAACTTAATTTGGTGCGGAGGAGCTGACAGAGAAGGCTTGTTTGAGGAAGTAAACTCTAAATCACAACCTAACTTGAGCATTTAAAAACATAATGAAACAGTACTATTAAACTCATATTTTCACTCTTACATTATTTTTCTTTAATAATTTCTCTTTGCCAGTTGACAATTATACACGGGGATTTTAAAATGTTAGTGGAAAAAATGGTATTAAAAGATACAGAATATTCCTACCAACTGCATGAAGTCCCCTTGTATAGTGCTTTCAGTATATAAATATTTCTGTGAGGTAATATAAAGATGCCAATAATTTCTCCTAAGTTATACAGGGTTTCCTTATTTCTTACTACTTTTCCTTCATTTAATTCTTAACTATAATTTGGCTACTGAAGCTAACTGCTTACAAATAACCCTGTAACTTTCTGAGTACTTACAGTATTGTTTAGTAGTCTCAACAAGTTAGGGTTGAAAATCATGACTAGAGATTTGGAGTATAAATTTTGCCTTGCATTTGTAATTGGTAGCGGAGAACTTACCGTTCATTCATTCAACACTTGGCGCTGTTCTAGATGTTTCTCCAATTCATTTATTTTTCTAGAAACTAGTTTTAGATGTATATGTGCATTGCCACATGAAACTGGATTTAAATAAAATGCTTTTGGTAGCTTGGGTGGTGATTGTTAAGTACTGTCGAGTAGGTTCCAATCCATAGTGACCCTGTATAGGGTTTCCAAGGAGCAGCTGGTGAGCTTGAACTGCCAACCTTGCAGTTCAGAATGACTTTACAGTGCAGCAAATTAACCCATAGCACCACACCATGATTCCAGCTTGGGTACACTTGTTGTTGTTAAGTGCCGTCGAGTCGATTCCGACCCATAGCGACCCTGTACAGGGTTTCCGAGGGTGTAAATCTTTACGGGAGTAGAAAGCCTCATCTTTCTCCCGCGGAGCGGCTGGTAGTTTCGAACTGCTGACCTTAAGGTTCGCAGCCCAATTCGTAACCACTACGCTACCAGAGCTCCTTTTGCTTGGGTACACTATCCCTTAAAAATAGTTTTCCTGAGATTTTGAGCTCTTTTTGTATATGCATGGATTTTTTTATTTTTTTAAATTGTGAACTGAATGATTGTTTACATGGGAGAACATCGACTTTACACCTCGTTTCATTGCAATGATTATAATCCCCACCATGCATCATCATTCACTTCCATTCCCTCTGGGTTCTCTGGGTGGTGGGGTGGGGAGGATGTATTCATAAACACTCAGGAATATATAATTTAAACAACTAACGAGCACATTCTATGCATGGAATTTTTTTTTAAAAAAACTTTTTATTGTGAATTGAGTGAAGGCTTACAGAGCAGATTATCAGTTTTATATTGAACAAATCATGTACTTTTGCGTCATTGCATGTTTGCAGTCCCCTCCATGTACCAACAGTTAACAGGATTTAACTGTTAACTATTACATTCCTCCCTGTGTCTCCTGCTACCTTCATCTTTCCTCTGTTAACCTCCCTCTTATTGCATATTGTCTGCTTTGTCAACATGTGTGCCCTCTTGCCCGTGAATAATCCCCCCAATAACCATCATAGACTGTTTATTTCTTGTGTGTTTGATTGAATAATTATACAATTCACAATTTCAAAGTTAACAGTGGCACATACCCTTCCCATGTCTAATCCTAAACCCTTCACTGGGATCAAGTCTCTATCTTGAGGTGTGAAGTTTTGAATATGCTTCATAATTCTTCTTTTGCTTGGATATGGGGCTGCTTCTGGGCCGTGATAGTTTCATCGGGTCTTAGTTCACCCAGGGCTGTAGCTCACCCAGGGCAGGGCTTGTAAATCTTTGTGAGAGCAGAAAGCCTCATCTTTCTGTTGTAGAGCAGCTGGCAAGCTGACTCTCAAATCTTTGTTGTGGAAGGTCCGTGCAGTGTGTCTATCCAGTCCACCATCTTGCAGGAAGTCCAATGCATAGATTTTTTTTTTCTTAATGTCTTATCTGTTGTGACTTGTGGCTTCTTAACCAATGAGCAACTTCTGAATAAAGATTTCTAAATAATCTCCAGTGTGAACAGTTTATGGTTTTTAAGAGCGATAAGAACAGTGTTTTGAACTGAGGTCGCTTTAGATACAGTTGTGATAACCTATCAGTTTAATAGGCAAAGTTGCTTGGGCTACAGTATCGCATTAATTTGTGGTGGCACAGTTGTTAGCATTCTACTGTTAACTGAGAAGTTGGCAACTTGAACCTACTAACTATTTGCAGGAGAATCATGTGGCAAACTACTTTCATAAAGATTTACAAATTTGAAATTCTTATGGGGCAATTCTGTTCTGTCTTACAGGGGGTAGTAGCTATGAGTAGCAATTGACTCTACCACACTGGGTAAGATAAAATTACTTAATCTGGGAGATAAACCAAAAAACACCTGCCATTAAGTGAGATTGGATTCATAGTGACCCTTTATAGGATTTTTGAGACCATAAATCTTTTTTAAGGGTACAGGAAACCTCATTCCCTCCCCCCCATGGATCAGCTGATCAGCTGGTGGATTTGAACTGCTGACCTTTTGGTTGGCAGTTTAGTGCTTATCCTACAGTGCCTCCATGATGACCTAAAATCACAAGAGGTCATCTTGTCCAGTGGTTTTCAGCTTTTTCTTCCAAAATTATTTTGAACTAAATCCAAAATGTGAAAAAGATAAAGGCAGAATTGAAGGTTATTAGGGTGGTTCACACATGCATACATGGCACCTCTGTGGAATCTTGGTACTCTTGGGAACACAGTTTGAAAACCTGTGTTCCAGCTCCAACACATCTTTGCCCTGTTCCATTTTATAAGTAAGAGAACCAAGGCTAAATCTACCCAGATAAATGAATGGGTAAAAAATAGAACAGAAGAGAGTCAAATAAATATGAAAGCTTAGAGTAGGACATAAGAGGCATTTCACATCAGGTTTTTACTAAATAATTACTAAATAAAAGATGTAGGAACAACTGGGGAACTATCTTGGATGAAAACTTATATTCCTATGTAATATATCAAAATTAATTTCAGATGGGATAAACACCTATGTAAAATAGATAACAAAAACCTAAGAGAGAAGCCTAACTGGAAAAGCCTAAATTAGAAGAAAACATGACAGGAGATGCCCCTCAAAGCACAACTTAAAAATATATATGTTATTGTTGTTAAGTGCTGTTAAGTCAGTTCCAACTCATAGTGACCCTCTTTTTAGGCATTCCAAGAAGTGGCTGATAAGTTTGAACCACCAGCCTAGTGGCTCATACCAACATTGCAGTCCAGTGCATTAAGTCACAGTGCTACACTACGATTCCAAAATTCAATCAGAAGCCATAAATCATAGCGAAAGGGATTGATAGCTGCTGTTAAGTTGATGCTGACTAACGATGACCTTAAGGAGCTCTGGTAGCGTAGTGGTTATGAATCGGGCTGCTAACCTGAAGGTTGGCAGTTCAAAACTACCAGTGATTCTGCTGGAGAAAGATGAGGCGTTCTGCTCCCGTAAAGATTTACAGCCTTGGAAACCCTGTGCAGGTGTACTTAACACCAACAATGATGACCTTGGGTACAACAAAATAAGATGTTGCCCAATTAACCCTATGCCATCTTTACAATCGCTAGTATGTTCAAACCCAAAGCAAGAGAGTTGGGCACATGAAAAAATGAGCGTAATATGTCAAGAAGGTATTCAGGAAAAGAACTATGCAGACCTTAAAATATTTTTACAAATGTTGGTTTCACTCGTAATAAAAGAAATTAAAATCAAAGCTAATGTGTCATTTTCCACCTGTTTGATTGGCCTATATCAAGGAGTTGTTTAATAATGCTGTGTTGTCGTGGGCTTGAAAAACCGATTACTCTTGCACAGTATAAAATGCTGGTAATCTTTAGCTGCTGTTAGGCATATTTCACTTTTAAAACTATTCTAAGATACATGTTGTTGTTGTTAAAGTGCCGTCGAGTCGAATCTGACCCATAGCAACCCTGTGTAGGATTTCCAAGGAGCAGCTGGTGAGCTTGAACCGCCAACCTTGCAGTTCAAACGGCTTTGCAATCTGGCACATTAACACACAGCGCCACACAGGATTCCAAGATATATATATTCATATATGTGTGTGTCTATATATGCATACATGTGTGTGTGTGTGTGTAGTGTCAATGCAGTAGCATTGTAGGAACAGCATTTTAAATGTGTGTTAATGTTGGACTGTTTAACAGAACTTCAGATTCTGAGTAGAAACTGAACTTACTGAATACATTGGCACTAGAGGAACTCAGGAACATTTTGCCTGGAAACAACTTTTAAACCTTGAGCTAAAACTATCCCATCAGATTATCTTTAAACAACAGTTAAGCTCAAAGTTTTCCTAAGCAGTGAACCCTTTTAAAGAATTATAACCTCAGGAGATCAAAATGGCAGTAGTAAGTCTAAAGCACAGATGAGACTTACACAGTAAGAACGGTGAAATAATAGGAAATAGATAATCATTGCCACTGTAAAAATTACTGAATGTGGGTGTGTGCTTTCTTGTGAATATTTTCAAACCCCCTCTCCCCATAAAAAAAGTGCAGTGTTTAAATAACTTGTGGTACCTTCATACAAACTTTTAAAAGAGGCGAACCTGTATGTACAAGTGTAGAAACACATCAGAATCTATTAAATTTATTTTTAAAGTACGCTTATATGGTTTGTGTGCCCATTAGAACACTTTGGGAGGTTATGCAAGTATTTGGAAAATAATGATTTCTTCTGGGTAGAGGACAAGGGAGGAACATGAAACACTATTTTTCTATATAAACTCTTACTGAATACATTGGCCTATTTCCTGCTTTAATTGAAATAATTTCTATAACATGTTCTTAAACTAAAATAGTGATAACCATTATTTGATTTTTTTAAAATATGTATATGTGTGTACATATATAAAAAAATTGTCCAGACTGTCTAATATCATTTAAAGTATTTCCTTTATATCACTCTAATATTATTTGCTTGTTATTCTATGATGCAATTATAGTATCATTAAGCCAACCCTCAAGTTAATAGAATTTCAGTTCATGTAAGTAATCTATGGAGTCTGTGTGGCGCTGTGGGTTAATGCGCTGGACTACAAAGTTGATTTGAACTGCAAGGTTGGTGGTTCAAGCTCACCAGTTGCTCCTCAGAAACTATACAGGATTATTATGGGTCTGAACCAACTCGACAACATTTAACAACAACAATAATCTAAGGTTAGAACAAAATTTTGCTACTATTCTCCGCTGAACAAATCTTTATAAGTTTACTGTACAGTTATATTTTCTCTCTAGACAACAACTGTGTTTTTGTTAAATTTTTGTAACAGCTTAATTGAGACATAATTCATATACCATGCAATTCTACCTTTTAAAATAGTTTTGAATGTATTTTATAGAATTGTGAAATATATCCACTTTAATTTTAGACCATTTTCATGATCCCAAAAGTGCCATACTTGTTTTAACAATCACTCCCCATTTTCCAAGCCCCCATATGTCAACAACCGCTAATATACTTTGTGTCTATACATTACCTCTCCTGAACCTTTTATATAAATGGAACCATACAATATGTCGGAACCAACTCCATGGCACATACAACAACAACAAATACAATATGTGGTGTTTTGTGATTAATTTATTTCACTTAACGTATTTTTAAGGTTTATCCAATGTTGTAGTATTTATCAATACTTGATTTTCTTTTTATTGCTGAGTAATATTCTGTATATAGTCTTGGTGTGGTGTGGTATGTTGTAGGATAAGCACTGAACTACTAACCACAGGTTAATGGTTCAAACCCATCAGCTGCTCTTTGGAAATGCTATACAGGCTCATATGGTAGCTCTATTTTTAACCTTTTGAGAAACTGTGGGACTATTTCCAAAGTGGCTGCACCACTTTACATACCCACTGGCAGTGTGTAAAGGTTTTACGTTTCTCTAAATCTTTGCACACAGAACCTGCATTTGCTGATGGGCAACAACTTAAAATGAAGAGAAACAGCTGTAAACATCCATTGAAAATTGGAACATGGAATGTACGAAGTATG
>NW_006408610.1:6102340-6138045 GCF_000296735.1 Chrysochloris asiatica | reverse complement strand
TTTCCCAACATTTTATTTGTGGTTTTGATTTTTATCTTCCTGATGGGTGTGAGAGGTCTCTGAGACAAATAGTTTGCAGTTAACTGCCCATGTATTGGTGGTTCAAATGCACCCAGGAGCACCATGAGAGCCTGGCAGTCTTCTTCCATACAGACAACAGCCATGAAAGCCCTATGGAGTCATTCTACTCTGTTTTAACATGAGTCAGAATCGACTCTTTACACATAAGGTTGCTTTTTGTTTTGTGGCTGTGAAGTGGTATCTCATTGTAGTGTTGATTTACATTTCCTTGATGACTGGTGATATTGAGCATCTTTTTTGTGTACTTTTATTGGTACATGACACACATTTAACACAAAGTTAACTATTGTTGTCTGCCTTTCCTAAAAAATTACAAATATCTACTACAGATGCCTTTCTCATTAATTGAATGTTTTGTGTTCAGTGTATTTGCGTATCTGTATTTCACCATCTAGAAGTTCTTTTTAGGAGCCCATCTGTTCTTGTCAAATTGGACTGTTTTATTGCTTTGAAAATTGTGAACCTAATAGAGTCATTTTTAAAAAGCGTTGTGTCCATGTGTTTAGTGTATTTTCTGATCATGGCATTATTAAAGTCTGTGTTTTATTTTTGTTGCAGTATTTCACTGGCCTTGAGTGTGGACATAAATTCTGCATGCAGTGCTGGAGTGAATATCTAACAACCAAAATCATGGAGGAGGGCATGGGGCAGGTAAAGAAACCCATTGTTTCTCCATTTTTGGTGAACTTTGTACAGTGTTTAGACCCTTGTACACATATAAATTGATCACGCTTTCAAGATTATGAATCCCATGGATACTCTTCTAAATGCAACTAAAAGATAGCTAACACTTTTTCTATTTATCATTTCAATCTAAGTAATGTTTTCTCATAGGCATTTACATCTCTGTGTCAGGCTAAAGTTGAACAGTTTTGTCAGGTATCTGTCTTTTGTTATTGAAAAACCAATTATTCAGGTCAGAAGTTCTAATTTATATTGATAAGCCCACACACATTATTTTCCTTAAATAGAAAGGGGGAAGGAGTTAGATAACTATAATGTTCAGAAATCCTCAAAACCTAGCAAAGTAGCTGGTGATGATGGGCATTCAGTAATGTTTAATGAAGACATTGTTTGAATTTTAATCAATCTTTTTCAGACTATATCATGTCCTGCTCATGGTTGTGATATCTTAGTGGATGACAACACAGTTATGTAAGTATTTTTGATTGATTCTGTTTGTTGAATATTGGTTTGTTAGTTAAACCAAATTGACTTTACTCAGCATCGCAAAGGGAAGTGAAGCTTTTTAAATGTTTTATTGTATTTTAAGTAAAAGTTTATATAGCAAATTGAGTTCACATTTAACATTTTTCATACTAATTGTTTCATGACCTTGGTTACATTTTTTGCCATATGTCAGCATTCTTAGCATTTCCATTCTGTTGGTTCTGTTTCCACTAATCTAGCTTCTGTGTTCCTCCGTGTTGAGAATTCTCATCTTTGTTTTTGGGTAAATGTTTATCATATGGTCTTATATAGTTGATTATTTAAGGGAGAGGAGCTGAATCTTAAAACTTTGGCCTGAAGAGACTTTCTAATCAACCTTCTTGGTAGTATCAAAGTCCACTTTTAAACATGGTTAAATGTCCAGCCACTATTCTAATAATTGGGAGAAAGATGAGGCTTTCTACTCCCTCAAAGATAATTTTATTATAACTTTTTACTATGAATTGAGTGAAGGTAAACAAGCAAGATCATCAGCTTTACTTTCAACCAGTCGTATGTTTTGTTTCATCTTAATGATTACACTTCCCTCCCTGTAACAAGTTAATCCTGTTTTCACCATTACTTCCCTTTTACACGTTATTTTTCACAAACGAACAAAAAAAATATTTGATGTACACATATAAAACAAAAACTATATATCCATTTAAATGCTCAAAGGACACATTTTGGAAGCCACCCTCCTGCCCACAGGTACACAGCCCTTCTCAATCCATGGACTATAGTCATCAACTGCTCTATCTCTCTATATCATCGCCTCTGCCACCATCACTGTTTGTCTGGGTAGGATCTCAACACGCTCCACTCATGCTTTTCCTTCCTGATGTATCTGGGGTCCTCTGTTCCTGAAATGGAAGATTATCTATTTCCCCCTTTTAGTTACACGTCTACTACAATTACCATTGTGACAATTGCCATTAATCCTGATATTTCTCACATTTGAAGCATAAAATCCTATCAGTATCATCCCTCATCCCCTTTCACCAGACCCATCTGGAAAAGAGGAAGACGTTTCCGTGGGTATTCTACTTTATTCCCCTCCTTCTGAAACTAAGTACGCTCATGAAAACTTGTAAGCCAGTTACTTCATGTCTTTATTTGTTGTAAGTGTCATGGAATCAGTTCCAACTCATAATGACCTGGTCTCTAGGCAGCAGCTGGTAAATTTGAACTGCCAACCTTGTGGTTCAAACCAACCTTGCTGTCCAGTGCTTTATCCCACAGCGTCACACCATGACTTTATAGCCTCCCACCCCCATTTTTGATAGCCAGTGTCTAAAACTTCCCATCCCTGTCAACCCAGTGAGTGCACTGAGGAAATAAGCTTGATCCCTGATATATAGAATCCCTCCATATCAGTTAGAATTTTGAGCTACTGCATCTGTAAGCAAAGGTCTAGTTCCTCAAATTGTAGCAATTTATGCTTGCTCAGAGTATCAAACTACTGTATCTTCATCTGGTCACGTTCTACTCAACTAACCATCCAAGCTAAGTCAGATGTCCTAGCCAGCCTTTCCTTTTCTCTCTCTCATCTCAAGGTCAGCTCCCGTAAAGATTTATAGCCTTGGAAACCCCATTTTGATAACGTTGGTAGTACATGATAACCAGCTATCTTTTGGTACATCAAAGTGGTGGTGTTGGTTGTATGGACACTGAGTTAGTTCCAACTCTTAGTGACCCTGTATAGGCTTTCCAGGGCTGTAAATATTTATGGACTCATCTTTATCCAGCGGAGCAACTGGTAGATTTGAACTGCTGATCTTGGAGTTTGCAGCCCTCGTAATCCCACTATCCTACCAGGGCTCCTTTTCGTAGCTCATAGAATTGAATAATAGGATATGTCAGCTTATTAGTTGAGGTTTTCTGGCAAGCACATGCTGTGATCGGGAGAGAAGTGAAAGGGATTTATTATGAGATACCATCGGTTCAGAATAAAGGTGAGGAGAAGGATCAGGAGTGTGTAGAGAATGTTGCAGGTCTGACACCTATTAAAGAAGCGACAAGGTAGGAGGAATTTGTAAGAAAAACATAGGCTAGGGCAGAGCTCAGAGAGGATCTCTGGCAGAGGAACACTAGTACATAGACTGCTTGTAGGAAGAGTGTGACCCTAAGCAGAAATGACCAGGTCCGGGGACTCATGCCATGTTCAGTTATTACCTGGACTCGAACATTGTAGCTGGAGCCCTGAGCCTCTGTAGCTAGAAACTGCTAGCTAGCTACTCTCCGCCTGGAAGTCTTGCTCTATTTGGTTGTTTTGTTTTGCTTTGGTTGCAGAGTAAGGGGCCAAACCATTTTATTAAGTTTCCAGGGATAACTCTGTAGAATGAGCACTGGACTGCAAGCCATGAGGTCAGCAATTCAAGTCACCAACTGCTCTGTGTAAGAAAGATGAGGCTTTCTGCTCCCGCAAAAACTTAAAATCCCCAAATCACTGTTTGGGGTCTCTATAAGTCAAAACCGACTCCACAGACTTAACAAGAAAGGTTGTTGGCCCAGGATCGGGCAGTGTTTTGTTCTGCTGTGCATAATAAGGTTGCTATGAATCGGTACTGACTCGATGGCTCACAACAACAACAACAACAAATGTTGTGGTGCTGTGGGCTAATGCGACAGACTGCAAAAACGTTTGAACTCTGCAAAAAAGTCACCACCTGCTCCTTGGAAACCCTATACAGGATTGCTATTGATCAGAGTTGACTCGATGGCACTTAACAACAACAATGTATAATTATCCTAATATTTAATTTTTCAGAATTTTGAAGAGAAAACAAGAGAGAGACACTATATTTCATATATTCTATAAAGCCATGTATTTAGAGTATAGTCTTAGAAGAATAATGCATCCAAAGTCATTGCTGTAGAAGATTTTGCAGCTCAAACCAACCTTGCTTGGTTTTTAACTATACTTTTGTTTAAGTACTAGAGTTTGAAAGAAATAAAAGTAATCACTGTCATAGCTTTAATGAGCAAATATCTTAACCTAATAAAGCTATAAATTAAAGCTCACTGATTCTACTTTCTTAAACATCAACCTACTCAGTTTGCTTTATTTGCAATACATTTACCTTTGTTGTCTGCTCTGTGTTAACCCTAGTGTTTAATCTTTCAGTAAATCATACTTTCATTATTGTTTTAAACTAGCATAAATAAGCTTATACAGGGTCGCTGTGGGTCAGAATCGACTCGACGGCACTTAACAACAAATAAGCTTATCTTGATGTGTACTACCTTCCTGGTGGGTTTTTACCTTGTGCTTGGTGCTTTTGTGTTCCTTGTGGACTTCTTGTCCCTCTATTCTTTTATCCCTTCAACAAACATTTACTGGTGCTATACTTATTTGTTAAAAATATAAAGTTATAGTACCTTTCCGCAAGAGGTTCACAATAAGTAATTACATTATATGGTTTAAGTTTTATTTATAAAGGTATTGATAAGGTGCTGTTAGAAGCAAATTAGTTATTCTACAGAGAAAGTAACAGCAAACCAAGAAGAAGAAATGGGGTTAAGTGATGAGGGGTAGTATTGGTTAGGGGGGGAAAAAGTCACTATTTTAAAAATAGGTCACAATCTTCTCTATTAATGATTTAGCTGTAGCCAGAACACATAATAGAGAGATGGCATAGAGTCAGTTCCAACTCATAGGGACCCTGGTTTGGATTTCCAAGGCTTGAAGTCTTTGTGGGAGCAGAAGGCCTCATCTTCCAAGGAGCAGCTGGTGGGTTTAAACTGCTGATATTTCAATTGGCAGTCCAACATGTAACTGCTACATTACTACCAGGGCTCCTTGTGTTTTGTCATAGAAGGTGATAATACTTTGATAATAAGATTTGAATTTTTCAAATACAACTTTGGTAATATAATGGAGGATGCTTTAGACTAGACCATACGACTGGTTAGAAGGCTTTTGAAGGAGTTAAAGATGATAGTGTGGCAGTTTGGATTTGTATGGGGAGAACCTTTAGAATTAACAAAACTTAGGGACAGATTAGTTATTGGGTATGAAAGAAGAAGAAAATCCCTCCAGTATGAATATGCGATTTTTAATTTAGTAGAAAGTAATTTCCTTTTGGTTTGACCAGTAATGGGTAGGTGACCAGTAATTGACAAGGAAGCCATCCCACTAGGAATGAAAGTAGACTTGACGCTTGAGGGTAAAAAAGAGAAAGATGAATCACTGAAAGACATTTAAATGACACTTTAAGACTTTGAGAACCAAAAAGAGCTAAAATGAATAGAGAGAATACTGATGATGGTACATGAAGGGGATTGTAATCATTGTAATGAAACAAAGTATATGATTTGTTGAATGTAAAACTGATCATCTGCCCTCATCATCTTCACTCAATTCACAATAAAAACTTTTATTTAAAAAAAGAAGAATTTGAGAACCCAAGAGAATATTAACAGGAGCTTGTGAAGGAGCAGAGAATCTGTAAAACTTATCAGTGGTGTCACTTCCTGCAGAGGAGGTATCAAGGAGAACAACTAAGATGATTTCCCTGTTATAAAACACAGCTTTTCAAGAATGGGGAATGTAGGAGTCATACTGGTGTGGGTTCAGGTATGAATGGGAAATGGAGTCAGTGTAAAGAAAGGCCTGTTCTAATCTTGCGTGTTTATATTTCTGTTAACTGTTTTACAGATTAGTAAACTGAGGCATTAAGAGGCCAAATAATTGACTAATAACTCATAGTGAATTGTAAAGCCTATAAAGCAGTCTCACCTCAGAACCCCACCTTGTTGTTACACAAGAAGACTTCAAAAAGTTGGTGGAAAAATTGATTAACTTTTTGAAGCACCCTTGTATTTCTTTTTCGTTTCCAAGAGAAGCAAAAGGATGTTGCTTACTATTTTTGAAAAAATATAAATGTGTATGGAAAATGGCACAGGACCCATGAAATTATTTGGAAAATGATGGGCTATGAGTGTTAAGAGTTAGGCGTGGCCAAATCACCCAGTGCGTTCTTGCCTCATGTTAAAGATTTTAATGGAATTGAACTCTGTACATCGTCAATACAGTTCTTCCTGTCTTTTGAAAGTGATTACTGTTTGTTTTTACCTGTTTTGACACTATTTTCCTATAACACTGTCCTGGACCCAGTGAGTTCTAAAAATTATTTGAATTATAGACTGTTTTTGGTGAATAAGGAAAGTCGAGTTGCAGTCACTAGACATTTCTGGTAAATTGCCAAATGGGATCTCAGAAAAAGACCCTCAAAACTTGGGTATATTCCTGTCAACAACATCTCTTTCATTTCATACACTTACTTGGGATAGAGGCCTTGGGGAGGAAGACTGAGAATTGTTATCTTAAGGCACGTCAGAGTCAGAAGACTCTGAAAGAGAGGGATCTAAACTTGGCAGTAGTTGGTGAATCGTTGTTGTTAAGTGCCATGAAGTCCTTTCCAACTTTCAGTGACCCTGTACAGGGTTTTTTGTGGGGTTTTTTTTTTGCACTCTGGCTATAGAATGTATTTTAATCAACTTTTAGAAAACACAGATACATCATTTTTTGACATAATCTCTTGCTTTCCAATACACTCTTATCTGTCAATATGCCTTCAAATTCCCTATAAAAAATGTTTTAGGTTGAGCTGTGAGCCACAGATGAACAGTTGTCTTCACTTCTCCATCAGAGGTGAATCTTCATCCTTAAGGGCTGCTTTCAGGGGACCAAATGAGTGAAAGTCTGATGAAGCAAGATCAGGGCTATAGAAAGGATACTTTAACACCTCAAAATGAAGTTTTTGCAGAATGTCAACAATGTTGGACAGAAGTGTGTGGGTGTGCGTTGTCATGCACGATCACAGTGCCCTTGAATAGCAGTCCTCTTGTGTTTAATCCAAAATGTAGGATTCAGCTCTCCAGTGAACATCTCACTGTAATGAGCACTGCTGGTTTTTGAACCTTTTTTCGTGAGTGTACCAATACTGGCCTTTTGAGAATCCCAGAAAACTGTAATAATCTATTTTCCAGTTGAAGGTTAATTTTTGAACTTTTTTCTTGGTCAGCAATTGAGGATGTTTCCATCCCTGCTGTTTACCCTCAGGTTTGTAGTGATGAGTCCATGTCTCATCACCAGTAATGTGTTGTGTTGTGTTGTTTTGTTTTGTTTAAGTTTTTATTGTGAATTGTATTGTATTTCATTTCATTGTAATGATTACATTCCCCTCCATGCATCATCAGACAACCAAAGGGTACACCCCGCAAGCCTGCCCCCCAACCCCCACCCCCCCGGCTGCCAGCACACAGCCCCTTTCTCTCTCTAAGCCCAGAGTTCCATCTCTCCACATTATCGTCTCTGCCTCCATCTCTGGTGTCACTGCTTTTCTGGGTAGGGTCTTGCACTGCACTCTTCTCACTTGATGGTCCCAGGGACCTCTGCTCCTAGACTGCAAAATCAACCACTCCCTCCTTTTGTTACAAAACATCTACCTTTACATTTCCAATCCTCATAGTCAGTCCTGATAGCAATTATTTACTATTGTACCACAAAATTCTAATCCCCGTCCCAACAGATTGGAAACCACTCAGTGGAGAGTGGAGATTCTGCCTTCCTTTGCGCCCTCTGGATCTAGGCTCCCTCTTTTTTTTTTTTTAAATGTGAATTATGTGATAGTTTACATGGGAGAACATTAGTTTTGCATTCATCCTATTGTATGTCATTTCATTGCCATGGTTTCAATCCTCTCCATGCATCATCAACCAACCAAAGGGTATACACTACATAGGCTCCCTCTTGAAAGCTTTTAAACCAGTCACTTCTTGCCTTTGTCGTCATCTTTCCCGCCCCCCCACCATTTTGGGTAGCCAATGTCTAAGTCGCCCATACCTGTCAAATGTATGTACTGAGGGGGTGGGAATGAGCCTCATAGTAAAGATTTGTTCCCTCTTTTGAGCTACTACATCCATAAGTATAGGTCAAGTTCATCAAGTTGTAGTGGATTACTCTTTTTTTTTTTTTTTTCCCTCCTCTTTCTCCTTCTAGTTGAGTTCTGATCGATCATTTAGCTATTAAAGCCAGGTCAAGTGGGTACTTTCTGCAAGTGTGGGTGTTCTTGTGCATCTCCCCTCACTTCATATCAGCTAGACACTTTACTCACTGCTCTAGTCCTCTGTGGCCATGTCACTGCCTCTGGGCCCAGGAGTTGCCCAGGTCTTGCCATACTGCTAGACAACCAGGTTTCCACCCGGGTTCACAAGAGTCTATTGAACATGGTTGGACTTAGCTCACAACTTCATTGCTGTTTTTCCCCCACTTCCCCTTATTGGTGACCAGTGTGGTCACCAACCAGACCCCGTGCCTGCTCGTGTATTCCCCTTGAGTCTTAGTCTTTGAAGGGGGACCAGACCACTTGCCTTGATGGCTCCTGGGTGAACAGCTTGCTTGTTCTTGTAGTAAATTGTACTGCCATTATTGTTTTTGATTTTTCCTGCCGGTTTTTCTTTTCAAGAAGTATCTTCCTGTACAGGGTTTTTGAGGCGCAGCTGGTGGGTTTGAGTCACTGACCTTGTGTTTTGTGGTCCAGTGCTTATCCTACAGTGCCAAACCAGAAATCCCAGTAAATTAGGGTTATTGTTGTTAACTGCCATTGGGTCAGTTCTAACCCATAGCAACCCTGTGTAGAATTTCCAAGAAAAATGCTGATGAGTTTGAACCACCAGTAATAAAAACTGACTAAAAATAGAGCTCTAAATGTATAAGAAGAATGGTGGGGTTTTTTGTTGAGTGCCTTTGAATCCATTCTTACTCATAGCAACCCTGTGTAGGGTTTCCGAGGAACAGTTGGTAGGTTTGAACTGCCAAACTTGTGGTTTGCAGTCCAGTTCTGTTCCTATGTGGTTCTAAACTGATAGGTACTTTGAAATTACTTTTGATTAATGCAGTTAGATTTGTTGGTAACATCTGTGCATTTCAATATTTTCAGTTTAAGACAGTTTGTGTAGCCATAGCATAAACAATTTTTTAAATTATACTTAAAAAATATGGAAACTAATTGGAAAAACTCCCAAATAAAAAAAATTTTATTCTTTGCTTTTATAGGCGCCTGATCACAGATTCAAAAGTTAAATTAAAGTATCAGCATTTAATAACTAATAGCTTTGTAGAGGTAAGTGATTTCTTTTATTTTCCTTATTTTAATGCAGAGTTCTATTTGTTAATCCAAATGTTACTGTTTTTCTTTATGTAATGTACTCTTGACAATAAGAAGCATCTTTACTATATGCTTGGATTATATGTTTTATTTTGTAACATACCAAAATATCTTTATTCTCAAAGGAATGTGACAAACCAATTAGTAGATGTCTCTTCAGAGATCTTGATGATAACATGTTTATATATTCATTCTTTATCCTTCTTTATGCCTATTGGAGAATTGTAGCAATCATATATTCAGTCATGTATGGAAGTCTGATTCTGCTGTCTCGCTGCTTGTTTTAGGGTTCTTTGCCAGTAAATTATTAACAAAAATTATTGTTATATGTTTTTATGATTTTTCTTTTTTATATCAGAGCAGAGATTGGCAAACTGCAACCTGCCTGATTTTGTAAATCAGGTTTTCATGGAATACACCCATGCCTGTTTCTTTGACTGCTTTTGAATTACAATGACAGGTGGCATTACAGTGGCACACGGCATAGTTGCTACAGAGACTATTTGTGCCATTCTCTGTATAAGAGCATTAAATCTAACTTAGTGTATCAGTTTGGGAAAGTAAATTTTATTTCTATTAGGCAGTAAACAGAGGTGGTCAGATCTTCTAGACAGCATTATTTTAGAAATAGTTTTGTTGTTGTTGTTTTGAGATGGATAATGGACTTTCGAATACTGATGCAGAGTGTTAATAGAGCTATGTTTGGTTCTAGAGTAAAAACATTTCAACTTTATGTTTCCTTTTGTGATCATTATGCAAGTACTATTTGATTATAATTGGGTAAATTCTGTGAAATAAATATATAGGATTCCATGAGAGAACTTTCCTTCTCATACCTAGACTGGTGTAGACAGTTGTCAGAGAAGGGCTCCTTGCATGAGTACTGTTTACACTTTGACAACATGTTTTAGCTCAATAAAGTTTGAAAAAAGAAAGAAACCTTTAAGAATGTAGTTTTTTTGCCTGTGATGTGTAGGAATTGACTTTTGTTCTTAAAGTAGGAGAAGATATGTTTTTTTGCACCTTACTGAGGCAGTTTCGACTTAAAGTGATCTTGTACAAAGTTTCTGAAAAGCAGCTGTTGGGTTTGAACTGCTGACTTTGCTGTTCTCATTTCTGTGCCAAGCCTAAAGTGCCACACCAGCTGTGTAATGATCACTAGCCACTTCTTGGAAACTCTATACAGGGTCACTATAGGTTGGAACCGACTTGACGGCACATAACAACAAAAACAATGATTCCCCTAGTGGATTTGTTATTGTTGCTATATTCCATGGAGTCGGTTCCGACTCATAGCAACCCTGTACAGAGTTTCCAAGGCTGTAAATCTTTACAGGAACAGAAAGCCTCATCTTTCTCCTGTGGAACAGCTGGTAGTTTCAAACTGCTGACCATGAGATTAGCAGCCCCATTCATAACCACTACGCTACCAGAGCTCCTTACCATTAGGTAAGGATAAGTATCCTATAATTTAATTTCTCAGAATTTTGAAGACAAAACAAGAGAGTAAAGTCATGTATTTAGAGTAGCTGTAATCTTAGAAGAATGAATCCAAAGTTGTTGCTGTTGAAGATTTAAATTTTGTTGGCAGGTTTTTACTTACATTCTTGAGTCACCATCACCTCCTTTCTTCTCAAGATACTCCACCTTGCATTAGAGAAGCAGTGTAAATAATTGCTCGGTGTCCTAGACATAAGTTACCTGCTTCGAGGTTTAGTTTGTTTTTGTTTTTATTTTCCAATTTGTCTTTCAGTGCAATCGACTGTTAAAGTGGTGTCCTGCCCCAGATTGCCACCATGTTGTTAAAGTCCAATATCCTGATGCTAAACCTGTTCGCTGCAAATGTGGACGCCAATTTTGGTAAGCTAGTAATTTCCTCAGTTGAAATAGTTCTATTTAATCTTTTTTTTTTTTTTTTAAAGTTTTTATTGTGAATTAAGTGATAATTTACATGGGAGAACATCAGCTTTACATTCATCCTTTTGTATTTCCTTCCATTGCAATGACTACAATCCCCTCCATGCGTCATCATTCAACAGCATTTGCTTCCAATCCCGCTGGGGTTTTTTTGGATGTACACCGAAGCACTCAGGAATATATAACCATTCAAAGAACCAAAAGGCATACCCTGCAAGGCTGCCTCCCGGCCACCAGCATACAGCCCCTCTCCCTCCTTGAGTCTAGATTCCCCAGTCACTTCATCTTTCCGCGTCATCGTCTCTGCCTCCATCTCTGGTGTCGCTGCTTCTCTGGATAGGGTCCCACACCCGCTCTTCTTCCTTGATGGTCCCAGGGTTCTCTGCTCCTGGACTGTAAGATCAACCACTGCCCTCCTTTTTTTACAAAACGTCTTCCTTTGCATTTGCTGCATTCACAATCTGTCCTGATAGCAATTATTCACTGTTGAATCACAAGTGTCTTATCCCTATCTCATTTCACCAGTCCCATCTAGAGAGGTTGGAAACCACTCAGTCGAGATTCTACCTTCCCCCACACCCTCTGAAGCTAAGCTCCCTCTTGAAAACTTGCAAGCCAGTCACTTCGTGCCTTCAGAGCACTCCCCATTTTGGGTAGCCAATGACTAAGCTGCCCAACCCTGTCAACCCTGCATACAGTGGAGGTGGGAATGATCCTTCCTGTAAAGATTTGTTCCCTCTTTTAAACTACTACATCCATAATTATAGGCCAGGTTCTATAAATTATAGCAGATTATACTTTTTTTCCCTCTTCTTTCTTCTTCTAGTCAAGTTCTGATCATCAAGCCATTGAAGCTAGGTCAAATGGGTACCATCTTCAAGTATGGGTGTTATTGTGCATATCCCCTCACTTCATATGAGCCTGGTAGCTTCACTCTCTGCTCTAGTCCTCTGTGGCTATGTCCCTGTGCATGGGCTCAGGAGTTCCCAGGTCTCGCTACATTGCTGGCCAACCTGGTCTCAATCTAGGTTGACAGGAGTCTGTTGAACGTGGTTGAACTTAGCCCACAACGTCATTGCTGTTTTTCCTCCATTTCCCCCTTATCGGTGACCATTGTGGTCACCAGCAAGATTACATGCCTGCTCGTGTATTCTCTTTTGAGTTTCAGTCTTGAAAGTGTTTTACCATGAGGGAACTTGATTGTTTGCCTTGATGGCTCCCTGGTGAAGAACTTGCTTGTTCTTGTAGTAGTCAGACTGCTGTTACTATTTTTGATTTTTCCTGCTGGTCTTTGTTTCAAGAAGTATCTTCTGTTTCTCTAGCTGCTCTAGGCTGCTACTTAGTCTTGACAGTAAAGTAATAGGACAAACAAAAACATTTACTTCCGTAAATGATATTCTTTTAAAATAATGCATGTTTCTTTTATATAAGAATTGGATGATAGTCAGTACCACTGAACTGTACATGTTAATGGTATGTGTTTTGTGTATATTCTCAGCAACAAAAAATTAATTTAAAAATTAATGGGAAAGCTTTATCTTAAGCCATTTTCCTTATTTCCTTGTTGTTCCTACTTTTGAATGTATTTTCTTTTTTGGTGGGGAGCCACAATATAATTACATTGTCGTCCTGTAAGCTATATGGGTATAGCTTACAGATCTGGGTTAAGAACTCAGTCCTCATTTCTGGTTGATTGCTTATTTTATCAAGTTACATTTGGTTCCTTAGGACTTTTGCTCTCCTTTAAATTATCTTAGAAAATGAAATTACACAATTAAGATATTTTAAATTGTTTCTTACCCTGAGAAGTTTAATCTTAACTTCGAGAAAGAAAATGTGTAGATCACTTTGGAACATTGAAACATGGTTGATGAAACGTGCTTTTTAACAAAGATTTTCCTATGGCTCTTCTACCCCCAGTGTATATTTTTTCATCTAAACATCTACAGAATTAAAATAAAACATCATTTATAATAAGTATTTCTACAATGGATGAATAAACTCACTGAAATTTAGTATCTGTAAAATACATGTGCTGTTGTGATGAGTATTTGATTTTAAGGTTAAATATGAACTGTTGTTCTAGAATCTGCCCTATAGAGAAAGGATGGAGTCTGATTGGTTCCATAGCCACTTTCAAATGTATCTTTAGTATGAAATATTTCAAAGAGATAATAGAGGTAACAAAATAACAAGGACCACCCGCTATGTATCTCCAGTCAATTTAGTTCAATTGTTGTTTGGTTTGTTGTTGAGAAATACAATGTGGTATACATTTGAAAGTCACTTTTTCTTTGTTCCATCCCATTCCCCATATTCCTATCCAGAAGTAATCATTATTACTTTATTAAAATCAATAATTAACTCTTTTACACAAAAGATTTTGACATTCCCAGATTTTTTGATGAATCCCTGAATGATGCATATGGTTGCTTTCTGAAATGTTGGTAGTTCAGACCCAGCCAGAGATGCCTCAGAATACAGACATGGCAGTCTGCTTCAAAAAATCACAGCATTGAAAACTTTTCACCTACTCTGCATACATGGGGATTGTTGATTGGGTTTAGAGGACATTTAGCGCCCTGGACTTCTTTTTTTCTTGTTTTTATTGAGACACTACCTTAGCAACAGTTCTTATTGAGACTGACTGCACTTTTATCAGTTAGAATAGTTACAACAAATAAATATAAATACTATTAAAACAATACTGAGTTTTTTGGTCTTTACAGTTTGGTGGCTAATTAGATATTTATTATGAAACTGTCGTTAAAGCAGCCTTCATGCTCTTATAGTCATTCATTGTACATACATTGATTTAAGTGCCTATTGATACTAGTCAGAATGCTAAGTTCTAGGTAATTTACTGCAGGATTATATAGAATGACTCCTGCCCTTGTATTTACCAGTCATTGGAAATTGGTGGAGGCTGGGGTCTGTTGTGGTTCAGTGGTAGAGATCTTGCCTTCTGTTTAGAAGACCAGGTTCAGTTCCTCCCAGTGCATCTCCAACACAGCCAACACCTGTCTGTATCATTGGAGGCTTATGTGTTGCTATGATGACAAATAGGTTTCAGTGATGCTCACGGACTATGAAGAAAGGCCTGGCAATCTAGTTCTGGAAAATTGGCCAGTGAAAACTTGATGGATTACAGAGGTTCAGTCCCAGTGTGGTTGAATGGGATCACTGATTCAGGGCCAAATCAACAGAAACCAACCACAGAAATTGGTGGACTTATAAACCATGGAAGTGGTTGATTGGTTTGTTTTATTTATTAAGTCTGTAGGACTGATTGTATCTAACTCTTTGTCACTTAACAGCTTTAACTGTGGAGAAAATTGGCATGATCCTGTTAAATGTAAGGTAAGTTTATCAGGCATTTTCATTTAAAAATAATGCTATGGGGAATTTCTATGACTTAAAATCTCAGCAGTGATTATAGGGATTCAGGGAGCATTCCTCAAGAGCAGAAAATAAGGAATCAAGCTCCAATTGTCAGGGTAACCATGATTAAAGCACCTCCCTTGGCAGGCTTTGTAATGTGGTGACATGAAACACAAACCTTGGAACTGAGCTTTTCATCAAGTTCTAGGTTCCTCACTCAGCTTCAATCAGTGAGAATCCTGCTTTGGTTGTTTTTTATGTACTGGGAGTCCTGGTGTGGTGCTGTAGGATAAGGACCATGGTTCCAGCTCACCAGCTGCTCCTTGGAAGCCCTATACACATTGCTGTGAGTTGGAACCAATCAACGGCACTGTAACAACTGAATACTATATATGAGAAATAAAAAACTCCCTGGTTCAAGAGGAAGTAAGAATAGTGATAAATGCCTTTGGCTTTTACATTTAAATTTGTAGTTAAGTCCTGAAGTAATGTATTATTCCTTTCATGATATTCCTTTTTATAAGTCTTTTATTATACCCTAACAGTTGTTGTTTTCAAACAGTGGTTAAAGAAGTGGATTAAAAAGTGTGATGATGACAGTGAAACCTCCAATTGGATTGCAGCCAACACAAAGGTTGGTGTTTTCCCTCAGCACCTCTTGATAAGGAAACTGACAAAGTTAGGTGTATCTGTCTTATAACTTTAAAGGTTGTAATGTCACCTAACTACACCAGCATGTGTACCTCTCTCCATTGCGTTTTCAAAATGACTACCTATTTAGTAACAAAATCGGCAACTTTCCCTTATTTCCGCTTGAGCTTGTGTTAGCCTCTGTTAATTTTATTTTAGAATACTGAGTACTGAACTACAGTATATATCATACTATGCTTTAGAAGTTTTCTTCTTCAGGAAAAGCATTCATTTCCCATAGAGGGAAAAGCTAATAGCCATTTTCCAGTCTGGGGTTTGAGAGTGCTTCTTTGTTGCTTTGGAGTCCGTATGTGTTGTAGAGCTTACTCCCTCTAGCTTGGTTCTGAAGAAGCTCTGGTGGTGCTGCACAATTGTTGTTGTTGTTAAGTGCCGTTGAGTCGGTTCCGACCCATAGTGACCCTGCATAGGGCTTCCAGGGTACAGCTGGTGAGCTTGAACTGCTGACCTTGCAGTTCAAATGTGTGCATTAACCCACAGCACCACACCAGGACTCCACGATAGACACTGTTAATCACAAGGTCAGCAGTTCAAACCCACTAGCTGCTACACAAAAGAAAGATGAGGTTTTGTGCTTTTGTAAAGATTTACAGCCTTGAAAAATGTATGCGTGATGTTATGACTTGGAATTACCTTGATGGCAGTGGATTAGCTTGGTTCTAAGGAGCCCCCGGGCAGCACAGTGGTTAAGTATTTGGCTGCTAACCAAAAGATTGGCAGTTCAAACCCACCAGCTGCTCTACTGGAGAAAGATGTGGTAATCTGCTTCTGTAAAGATAACATCCTTGGACCACCCTATCAGGCAATTCATATTTATCCTATAGGGTCACTATGAGTTGAAACTGACCTGAAGGCAGTGGGTTTTAAGCTTGGGATTTACATTCTTGAGAGCAGAGCAAGTGAGCAGCTGTTAAGTTCTTATTGCATAACTAAACTAGATAGCGTTAAACAAAGATACTTCAACTAAAAATTTATTGATACTTGATTCAATCAACAACACTAACAACAGCGTAGGAATGCTTGGTTTTTTGTTTTGTTTTGTTTTAATACATTGCTCTTGACACTCATTTCAAACTGTAAGCTCTTTATGACCATGAACAAATTCCTTGATCCTGGATGTAGGTGCCTTCCCAAATGCAAGAGCATTTGAGTACTCTTCTTAAAGAACAGTTCTATATTTTATCTATATGGATACTAACTTCTGTGAGGAATGATAGACTGATTCATGGGCTATTTCTCTTTAGTATTGTGTTTACATGTGAAAACAATGCTTTACAGAATGCTCTCTGAGTTGTTAGACCAGTATCAGAACTGCACTTTTTACCCCCTCAGTCACAAGACAATGGTAGGAATAAGATGTACTGAAATGATGATACCACACAATGTTACACCATTAATACCTTGTTCAACCCAAAAAGGTTAAAACTAACTCCTTAAACAGATATGAGAAGTTAATGGCATCCTAGTATATTAGGCACTTAACACCATTCGGTTAATTACAATCAGGAAATGTAGACTGAAGCAAACATTGTATGACTGGGATCTACTTATTTGGGAAAATGTCTTATCTTGGTATTTTCAGAAATTTAATTTTAAATAATAATGTTTCTTTAACTTTTTATTGTGAATTAAGTGAAAGTTTGCAGAAGAAATATCAGTCCCACATTCAACAGATCATATATTTTGTTGCATGATACTGTTTGCAACCCCTTCCATGTACCATCAGTTAACATGTACCCCTGTTCACTTTAACTCTTGCCCTGCTCCCACTGCCTTCATCTTCCCTGTGCCAACCTTGATGTATATGCCTTTACCCATCACCCTAGTAAACATGTGTTTACCTTCCTGCCAGTGAGTAATTTTCCCTTCCCTTCCATCCCTGGTAATTGTCGTAAAATGCTTGTTTTAGTAAGAGAACCTCCTCTTAACTTTTTACAACAGTGGTCTCATGATGTTTGTCCTTTTGTGATTGACTCATTTCACTCAGCATAATGCCCTCCAGGATCATCCATGTTATGAGGTGTTTTACAGATTCATCAAAATAATGTTTTTAAATTGCCATGTTGACAAACTTAAAATAGTTTGTGGTCAAAGATAGTCTGTTTCTCAAAGAATGCCAAATTGTGCAGAGAATAATTAAATGGATGATGCTTCCAGTAGAGGTTACAAAACTTATTTATATGCTAGTCATGTGCTTTATGTGCTATTTATAATTTTAATAAAAAATGAGTGGTTTTAATTTTCTAAGTATTTCAGAACAAAATTAGACCTAAAGGGCAGTGGCTGTGGCTCACCAGTCATCAAGAACATGATAGGGATTTGGGGGTAAAAAATAGAGCTGATCTTTGTAGCACAGTTGTAAACAGGCCACATCGGGCCAAAGGCAGTTGGGAAATTTGGTAGACACAAGAAGGATTTACCAGTCAAGGCCTGCTTTCCTGCTTGCCTTGCTCTTACATCCACATTGCTTGGTTTTGAATCTTGACTATCTGTAATATGAGTGTGACTTAGGACTAGTTCATTCATTACATATAATGGTAAATGACAATAGCAGTAGTGCTGCTGTAAGAATTGTGAGTTGATGAATATAAATAGAACACTGAGATCAGTGCACTAGGATATAGTAAATGCTTAATAGTTATTTCTAGCTGACACAAGAAAAGAAAAATTGTTTTACCTCCCCTGAAGCTACTATTGCTACATATATGATAAAAAGTACTTGTAATGTTTTTATCTCCAACCCCACAAAAAAATCCTCAGAAGATTGTACACTTAAAAGCCAGTAATGATAATCACTGATTTTTAATTGTGCTTATTGTGTTGGACACTGTTCTAAGTTGTTATACATGTACTTAATCACAATAAATACTATCTATGAAAACAATAAGTTGTTTTCGGTGGTTGTAATACAACCTAGTGTAGCATTGACACCAACTTTATAGTTTCTCTTCATAGGAATGTCCCAAATGCCATGTCACAATTGAGAAGGATGGCGGTTGTAATCACATGGTCTGTCGTAACCAGAACTGTAAAGCAGAGTTTTGCTGGGTGTGTCTTGGCCCTTGGGAACCACATGGATCTGCCTGGTAGGTTGGGAAAATGAAGGGAAGAGTAAAATGTCCACTTAAGTATCTGCTGTGTGCCGAGAATTAAAAAAAAAGACTTGTCTACCTCATTAAGATCACTATCTAGCTTGGGAGATAGGCTAGATAAACAGCAGTGAACGATCACTGTTATAGGCAGGGTGATTTCAAGTGACACAGAAGGAGGGCTTCATTGGGCATATTGCACGGAGGTGAAAGTACATCCAGGGGGAAAGGACAGCATTAACTAAGGCACAGTGATGGGAAAGTACGTGACTTGTTCAGAGATTTCTGAACTATAGGCAGAAGTTCGGAGTCCTGCTGTGGCACTGGGCTGCTGACCTCGAGGCTAGTGGTTCAAACTCACCATTCGCTCCTTGGAAACCCTATACAACAGAACTGACGTGGCAGCACTTAATAACCACCTCAAGCAAAAGTTAAAAACTAACAAGCTGTGAACAAAACCCAACTTGCAGGTGTGTTTTATTTACCCTGCACATCACTTAGATTAAAATTTGGAAATTCTGGCCCCTCGTCCCCAGATCCAGATTGTTTTGTTTCTCTTTGAACAAGCTTGCATTACTGTTTGACAACCTTCAATTGATTGGCACCTGTTTTGGTTGGGCTTTTACTTTCTGATTTGCTGTATTTCCTCAGAAGAACAGCATAATGTCATTTACATTGATGGAGATAGCACCTTTGTTTTATTTAGTAAATGAGATGAAGGGTTTTAAGTGGGAATGCTGTTACCAGATTGGTAATTTAGATTGAGAAGGCTCTGTATTGCGTTCTTTACATATGAAGGAGCTTCTTAATGGTTCAAAATTGACTGGGTAAGTGGAAGTCCTGGTGTGGCACTGTGAAATAAGCACAGGACCGCAAGGTCAGTTTGAACCACAAGGTTGGCAGAGCAAACACACCAGCCACTCCTCAGAGACCCTATACTGGGTCACTATGAGTCACAACCAACTTAATGGCACTTAACAGCCAACAACAACAAAATGCAAGTAAAGACAGTGAGTGTGCCACTGTTAGAGCCAAGGAAGGGTATTTGGGATTTAGCCAGGTTTAGGCAAAGCGCAGGACTACAGTCCTCCCAGACATGAAAGTCACCCTGTAAACAAGTCTAATGAAGGAAGACTAATGAGGAATTTGCTGCTTACAAAGATATAGCATTTGTTTAAGGCAATCTCCTAGCACATTTCAGATTTTAAATGAGCTGCTTCAAAACCTTAAAAAGGTACATAAGAAATGATGGCTGCAGAAGAGTGGCCTGGATCAGGGCAGGGCTGTCATATATATTCCCTGCATATTGCCTTGACCTATTTCTGACTTTACAAATGAATCATGGCATACGTCCCTTCTGAAATCTGAATATGCTGAAGAATCCTCAAAATAGCATTTCAGGTAATGTTATCAGTCATATGAGTGTTAGCAGAGTGAAGCCCAGAATGACTTGAGGTTATAAATATCTTTTTCAAATACCGAAAAGGAATGTTGTTAAGAATATATCAGAAGAAGATGCTGATGGAGAAATGTTAATAGCTGACCAATAGATGAATTTCTGTTTCTGTCACTGAGAGTGATTATTGGGCTAAGTTGAATATCACAGTAATTGATAAGAGAACACTATAAACCCAGTCTGGAGAAAAATTATACATCTGACCAGTTCAGATGTGGTATGAGGTGCTTTAAAAAGTTGAAGAAAAATGATGGTTGCCCAACATAACTAAGATGATTAAGTTTACTGAATTGTACATGTAAAAAAGGTCATTAGACAATATTTATATAATTAAAACAACAACAACAAAACATTGTAGGGGAAACAATCTTTGAAGATGTGATCACTGAACCAGTGTTGGTTATATCTGAGTTATTATTGTTAAGTGCCATCGAGTCAGTTCCGGACTCATAACAAGCCTGTATAGGGTTTCCAAGGAGGGGCTGATGAGCTTGAACCCAACGACCTCGCAATTCATACCAGCCTTGCAGTCCAGCGCATTAACCCACCATGCCACACCAGTACTCCTGTTTCTGAGTAATGAATGTAAATATAGATACCAATGTCATTACAGACAAAATTTAATTTCAGGGCTTACACATAGGAACCACAGAACTTGATTCTTCTCTCATGCAAAATCCCAAAATTAATTGTTGTCATGATGATGGTGAATCAAAGACAGCATCTTAGCTTTCAGCAAGATGTGTGGACTGCAAGTTTGGGACCTAGTTTATGGCCTTATGGAATAACTTTTGTTGATTACTTGTTTGAACTAATATAAGAATCTTTATACATTTTGGAGTGATAACAAAGGGTAATACTGAGTTTATTAACCATTAAAACCCTATAGAGCTTGACAAGTTAGAATAGTGGCTTAATTTAACAAGATTTAAATTAAATTCAAATGTTTTCCTTTAGATTGAAAAAGATCACTGTTCCGAAATATGACTTAATAGCCACTCACTGGTTAGTTGGCAGACATGCATAAGAATTCCTGGTTTGAGACTGCCTACGTGACTTTAAGAATGTTACTTATCATCTCTTAACCCAATTCTTTGTCTGATCAGTAAAAATTATATTTCTTAAGGCAGTTGAAAAGGGATTAAAGTTTTTAGCAATATGTAGTAAGCATTCAGTACATATCAGCTGCTCCCATGAAAGCGGTAAGAGGAACTAGGATGAGGGAATAACCTTTCTTACCTTTCTCTACTCTGAGCTGGCTTCTGTGGCTATTTCCCCACCTCACCACCCCCAATTGTATATGCCATTCAATTTTAAATGATTCTTATAAACTGTATAGTACTAAAGTATAAAGCATAATGTCTACTGATTCTCATTTGCTTAAAAAGAACCGGAAAAAAGGTGAGTGAGTAGCTCTCAAAATTGAGAATATTTGGCCTAAAAAAGAGAAGTACAATAGATGAACTCTGTCTTCAGATATTGGTTGAGAAGTTCATAACTACAGCCTGTAAACAGAGGTTATAGAATGGCAGTGCTTCCTAGTGGTGATAGGTGTACTGATTTGGAATAAACAGCCCAAGGAGGGAACCCGTCATTATCACATTATTGTTTGCTCAAGGACAAGATGTGGATTAAATTGAGCAATATTTCCCATTCCTTTCAGCCCAGTAATCCTTTCGTTATAATTCTAGAACCTTGGGCATTTTAACATCTCAATTTCTTTGTGTTAAGGAAGATGTTGGTGCTTGATGATCTCTAAATCTGGGTTAAAAGTGTGATTTGTTCTCTTTTTATTGTTTATGGCTTCCTCTTACTTTACTTTAAGGTACAATTGTAACCGCTATAATGAGGATGATGCAAAGGCAGCAAGAGATGCACAGGAGGTAAGTACATCTGTTTTCTACTGAGTGCATTGTACCTTCATCAGGGAGTAATTTGGAGAAGTTTTCAATCAAATCTGAAACATGTGAAGGAAGATATCCCAGTAAAGAAATACTGGGTAATTAGGAACATTCTTATTTTCAGATTTGTTTGCTCCATAAAGGTTAAAGCGTAAACCCAATGGGGCAGTTTTACTTTGTCACATGGGAGCAAATTGAATTTGACTCAAGGGCACCTAACATCAACATTCTGTTACCACCTGTTTTTCGCATTCATTTGCTGCAGTTTAAGTAATACTACTTAATGCCAGTTATATCCATTTCTCACATGTAAGCCCTGAAATTAAATTTTGGTTTTCAATGATAAGACATTCATTCAAATGATCCTGAGTAATTGTCTTTTTATACATGTTGCCAGATTTTAAACACATTTTTAAATGTTTAATTAAAGTTTTCATAGACATTGTTGAATTCCATGCACTAACTGCAGTTGGCACCCCTATCAGGCACACATCATCGATGTAATTTGGATACAGAAGTTTTTTGCTGCTGTCATACTTTGCCAGCCTTCTGTTTGAACTTAATTCTACTAGTATATTTTTCACTTGACTCAGATTGTCATTGCATCTCCTACTGTTTTTTTCATCTTGGCTTTTTCTCCCTTATGGCTTTCTGTTTTAAGCAGTCACAGTTGTCTTATATCCTACGTTACGAGGCTTATGTTTCCTAAAATTACATATTAATTTTGATGATAACTCTTTTGAGTCCACAGAGAAATCTTTTTCTCTATGCTGCAGTGTGTTTTTCTTAATTACCTTGGTTTGGCCCTGAGTTTTTACTTATTATGAATGAAAAGTAGTTTGTCCAGATATGGTATTTGCTCATACCAGAGAATTCTAATGTCTAGAGTTTAGATTTCTAATGTGTAGATTATTTTTTTCAGGTCACATCTGTTGGACCAAGTCTAGAATCTTCTACCACTGAGCTAGCAGAAATACAGAGGAAATTTTCATATCATTACCTTTGTTTATTTGTTTTGGGAAACTATACCATTACATATCTTCATGGCCTTCTTCTCTCCAACTCCCATACTCTGGCCTAGTGTTTACTGGCATTGTAGATTTTAAATGATGGTATTAGATGATGTGTTTGGAAGTTGGTACATGGTTCCTTTAAGGTACTTGTGTGCCTTGGAAAGCTGTACCTGCACTGTAGAATAATTGGTGGCTGAAAACTATGGCATGTATTAACCGGTGAACACTTGAATTTTGCTGTCTTCTAGACTTTCTAGACTTAAGGGTCTGCACCTTTTTTCTGTTTTTAACTTTTTTGTGTGTGTTTGTATGTGTGTATTGGTTGAAGGTTTACAGAACAGATTTAGCTTTCCATTCAATAATTTGTTCACACTTTTTCTGTGAAAGGTCCAGATCATAAATATTTTCAGTTTTATGGACCACAAGTATTCTGCTAACACTACTCAACTCTGCCTCTGCCCGTGTGATTCTAAAGCAGCCTTAGGCTTACGTGACTGGGTGCAAAAGGAGGCAGCAACTGAATCTGGCTTTCGGGTTATACGTTAGGCAAATCAGTTTAGGTTTTTACCAAAATGTCTGCAGACCACTGATTGTTCTTCTCAATTCAGAGTCTAGCAACTAATTGGAAAGTTATTTACAGTTGGTGGTATTGGTTTCCTTTTTTCATAATTGAATTTTTACACATAATTTTAGCAATAAGAAGCTGTTTCAGAATTATTAGACTAATAATTATAGCATCTAGCATTAATATGATCATTTAGATTTTTTTATTCCATTTTGGGAATTTGTTATGCTTGGAAATACCAGTGTTTCACAGCAAGCAGATAGTTTTTAATATAGATTTTTAGATTGGCATAAGTTTCCAATGCATAAGCATTGTTATGATACCAACTGAGTTGAAATAACATGACTTGTACTTGTTTCGGGTGTAGGGTATTTCAGTGTTTTATGATAATGAATAAAGCACTTACCAGCGATCTCTTTATTCAACATTTCACTTTTATGACAATAGTTTAATAACATGTGTAAGCTCGGCAGTTCAAGCTCACCAGCTGCCCCTTGAAAACCCTAGATAGGGTCGCTATGGGTCAGAACTGACTCAGTGGCACTTAACAACAACTATCAAATTGATTTGCACATTATCAACAGACATGAACACCAAGGTGTGAGGCAAGAGTAGCACTGGCTGGGATGGTTAAAGTTATGGGTCACTTTGGATAGACTGTGATTCTCAGTGATTTGACAGTTTTCTGATGTGATGTGGGCATCCTCCATTTTCTAATAACAACCTGGTCTTTCAAACGTAACCATGTTGATAAGTGAGGAGTAGGTATATATGTTTAAGATTTCTTGTTTCTAAGCAAGAGATCAACCATAGGGCCAAGGAATGTTGTGGAGATGAGAATATAAAGGAAAGGAAGTAGTAGATGTGTATTTAGAAAGCTCATGGAAGCAGTTTCATTTAACAGGTTTTTGTTAGTCATTGTCTGTGTATCAAGTGCTGGAGATACCAAGATTTACAGTACAGTTTGAGATACCTATGTGAATTGACTTTGCAGTGTGGTGAATAATACAACACTGTTCTTTCTATACTAGATACATATGTGGCATATAGTTTCTTTGGTATTCCTGTATCTCTAAAATGCAGAAGTTTTCTTGTACGTGTGAACCTGTGTGGATCCAAGTTTGATCCAGTTAGAAAAGAAAATTTGTAGTAAAATGACCAAATTTCTCCACCAAATAAAGGGCAAGGGTGGGGAAAGGTAGAAAGGACCTATAGATTATTGAGTTGAGAGATACCAATAAAAAGATTTAGATTCAGTTTTGGGGATTGAGGCACAGAACATTTAACCAGTGGTACTGTTGGCTTTCTTTTGCATAGTATCAAGAGTTACATAATATCTGGTGATCTCTGTCATTTTCTACTTCAAAATATTTATGCTTCTTGTTTATTTTATACCTTGTTGCACTTTCATGACAGTGTTATCCAGTGTAATGATAGAAATGTTCTATATCACTGTTCTCTTCTCAGTTTGGTGTGATGCTATAGGATAAACACTTGACTAGTAACCACAAGGTCAGTGGTTCAAACCCATCACCTACTCCTCGGACACCCTATACAGGGTGACTAAAAGTTGGCACTGCCTCAACAGCACTAAACAACAACTGCCACCACAAATAGCTATTGAGCACTGAGGAACTGAATTTTCTATTTTAATTGACAGTAAATAGCCCACCCATATGTGGCTACTGACTACTGTATCGGAAAGCTCAGCTACAGAAATCCTATTGACTAACAGAGATATCAGTATTTTGTTGTGTGTTTTTTTCTTCCAAAACTGTATTTCCATACTATTTCATCAGTAAATATAACAACAGCTTTGTGTGTACTGTATTTCTTTTTCATTAATGGAACAGCGATCTAGGGCAGCCCTGCAGAGGTACCTGTTCTACTGTAATCGCTATATGAACCACATGCAGAGCCTCCGCTTTGAGCACAAACTGTATGCTCAGGTGAAGCAGAAAATGGAGGAGATGCAACAGCACAACATGTCCTGGATTGAGGTGCAGTTCCTGAAGAAAGCAGTGGATGTCCTCTGCCAGTGTCGTGCCACACTCATGTACACTTACGTCTTCGCCTTCTACCTCAAAAAGAATAACCAGTCCATTATCTTTGAGGTAGGTGTGGTCGGGCGGGGAAGAAAGGCTCACCTTGTCTCATGGACCGCTCTGTGTTTCATACACTTGACCCTTGAACAGCATGGGTTAACAGGTGCCAACCTTCTTTGCAGACAAACATTTACATATGATTTACAGTTAACTCTTGAAAAATGCAAGATTGAACTGCATGGGCCCACTTTTTTACCTCTTGCAATTTCAGTAAGCTCAAGGGGGGCAAGTAGCCACTTCAAAGGCTGTGTGACACTAATCATCTCCTCTTGGAAAACAGAGGTATAAATTGATCCATGTTGGTCAAGGATCAATTGTATAGGGGTTTTTTTTGTATAGGGTTTTAAAAAAAATACTTTTCGTTATGAATTGAGTGAAAGTCTACAGAGCAAGTCACCAGTTTTACATTCAGCAAATCATATTCTGTGCTCCATTACATGGTTGCAATCCCTTCCATGCACCAACGATTAACAGCATTTACCTGTCATTTTAATCTCGGCATTCCTCCCTGTGTCTCCCGCCACCCCCATCTTTCCTCTGCCAGCCTGCCCCATCACCCATATCCACAAGTGTCTACCCTCCTTCCCCCAAAACCATCATAGATTGTATCTTTTATCAAGAAACATCCACCCACCCTTTTTTTTAAACCCATATGATCATTAACCATTAGAGAGATTTAAATCAAAACTACTGTGAAATATCATCTCACACCAGCAATAACAGTGAAGTTCAAAACAAAACAAAACACAAGAGCACAATCAATGCTGACAAGGATGTGGCGAGACTGGGACCCTCCTACATTGCTGGTGGGAATTTAAAGTAGTTCAGCCACTCTGGAAAATGGTATGGTGCTTCCTCAGAAAGTTGGAACTAGAAATACTTCAGATCCAGCAATTCCTCTATTTGGTATATGTCCACAAGAAATAAGAGCCAGAACACAAGTAGATCTATGCACGCCAATGTTTATCACAGCACTATTCACAATAGCAAAAAGATGGAGACAGCCTAAGTGCCCAGCAGTGGAAGAAAGGATAAACTAACTGTGGTACACACACACACACACACACACACAATGGAATACTGTGCTACCTTGAAGAATAGCAATGAAGCTGCAAACCACCATTTAACATGGATGAAACTTGAGGACATTATGCTAAAGTCAGCCACAAAAGGACAAGTATTGCATAAGACCATTATTATGAAAGCTTAAGAAAAGGTACCCATACTAAAAGAAAAAAAAAATTCTTTGTTTCCAGGGGTGGGAAGGGAGGGCACAGTAGAACACAGGTTAGGGGATAGTCACATCATAGCTGGGGGGTTGGGGAGGGCAATATCCAAGAAGCGGGGAGGGGAGGGGAGTGGAACAGCAAGGTAGATAGGGGAACACTTGTTAGATTTGCATGGGCTAAATGTGAAAGAGGTAAATAATGATGTATGCTCAGTCTTGGAACAACAAGACTGTCGTATACAGGGATTGAGGCATAACCTGAATGGGTTAAAAAAAGGGAAATAATGTTAAGATGCTTATGAATATTGGTTTCCCTTGCCTACTGTTGTAAAATAGACACGAGTGGGATAGAAAGGAATATCAGGAAACATAATTATAGAAAGCTTGTAAGTCTGTCTTCAGCCTATGGCTGATTGGGATACCTAAAACGGGTTCTAGAACTTGTCCAGTGAAATAGGCTTCTTGCGGAACCTTTGCAGTGTATAGGACCTTAGGTGGAATCCTGATCCCCATACAGAACCTTCTGAGGTAGGACATTGCTACTTGAAAAGCACACCAGCCTAGAGCAGCTAGAGGAACAGAAGATAACTTCTTGAAAGAAAAACCAGCAGGAAAAATCCAAAACAAAAATGACAGTGTGATTGGCTACTACAAGAACTAGCAAGCTGTTCACTGGGGAGACATGAAGGCAAGCAATCAAGTCCCTTCAGGACAAACCCCTCTCCAAGACAGAAACTCAAAGGGAATATACGAGCAGGCATGTAAGCTTGCTGGAGACCACATTGGCCTACTAGTGAGTTTTAAGTGGGGGAAAGGCAGCAATGAAGATATGAGCTAAATTCCACCACATTCCATAGACTCCCGTTGATTTGGAAGTCAGAGAAGAGGAAGGGCTGGTTGGTTCGAAGTATGGTGAGACCTGGGGACTCCTGAGCCCATGGACAAGGACATAGCCATGTTAGAGCTGAGAGTGAAGCATCCAGCTGATATGGAGAGGGAGACGCACAACACCACCTAAACTTGTAGATATAGTACCCACTTGACCTAGCTTCAATGGCTTGATGATCAGAACTCGACTAAAGGAAGATAAATTTGATAAAGGAAACAAGTGTAAATTGCTATAATTTGATGAGCGTGACCTATACTTATGAATGGTAGTGGCTCAGAATACAAATTGAGAGGGAAGGAGCTCACATGAAGGATCAAACCTAACCCTCTGTACACAGGGTTGTTAGGGATGGGCAAGTTAGCAATTGTATAAGATTTTAAAGGTTTCTATTGACTCAGAAAATGTAGATAACTATATTATTCTCTGGAAAGAAATTTGGTTTTTTTTTGTTTTGTTTTTGGTCTAAACTACATTCAAATTGATGTTGATTAGCTAGGTAGCGTTTAAGTGCCCTGTATTTGAATTTTGACTACATCACTTTTTAGCACCCAACCTGGAGGTGAGTTTGAACCACAAGGTGGGCAGTTAAAACTCACTAAAACCTCTCAGAAACCCTACAGTTCGATGGCACTTGACAACAGCAGGCACTGGTTTTGGACTCCTGGTGTGGTGCTGTAGGATAAGCATTGGGCTGAGAACCACAAGGTCAGCTTTTCAAATCCACCAGCTGCTCCTTGGAAATTTATAACATTCACAGGCCATACAAAATTATGAATTTAAAAACTGGTCAAACATTTCCTGAACTTCCCGGACCCAATAGGACGGCTGGAGCTGTTGCAGTTCCCTTGGCCTTACACAGCCTGCAGGCCAGACGGTTCCCCAGCCCTGCCTTCCAGGGTAATTAGGAGTCAGAACCAACTAGACGGCATTTCACAACAACAGTATTTCTGTTTCAAAATTAGAGAATAATGCCTGCTGGAAAAATCAAATCCCACTTCTCAAATCAATGTAATTTATTGATTCAACTGAAGTATATGACCCTAATCACCTGGTCATACCTCAAAAGGTAAAGAGCACAATTGTCTAGACTGCCAGGTCTGCCCAAGATTTCAGATGCCAGTCTCAAGCTTGTGGTCCCCATGAACTTCCTCATTCCTGTCTTGGCTACAATTTTGGGGTTTTCCTATTATCCCCACAGGATACCCAGAGCTCTCCCTCAATTCTGACTTGCCTCTTCAGGTTCATTAATTTGCTAGAACAACTCAGAATTTAGGAAAGCTCTCCAAGGGGCGGCTTCATATTTTTTATATCAACAAGGTTACAGTGTGGAGCTTCCATTTTAAAAGGCGTGCTACCAGCCCATGTGCATCAATGTCTTTCACCAGCTAGGAGCCCACGGACCTTCTCTTCAATCTTTATTACATCGACATTATTGATTGGATCATATCTCCCTCTGAGCTCAGCTCCTAGAACTATATGATTCTTTCTGACCTGCCCAGTCCCACCCCTGGAGTCACCTCATTAGCATAACCTGTCAGATTAGGTGTGGTTTGGAGTCCTCATTCAAGACACTCAGGAACCAATGAGAAAGAATAAATACTTGAGGTAAATTAACCATAAGTATTTATTCTATGTTTAAGTATAATAATCCATGTAAACTGCTTACATAGTACTTATAAATTCTCAATAAAAACCTTTGTTTAGTCAAAATCAATGCTGTATGTTGTTCCTCCTCTTGCAGAATAACCAAGCAGATCTAGAGAATGCTACAGAGGTGCTTTCGGGCTACCTAGAGCGAGATATTTCCCAAGATTCTCTGCAGGATATAAAGCAGAAAGTTCAAGATAAGTACAGGTGAGGATTTCTTTTACTAACTTTGAACAAAAGTTTCTGCCAGTGGTGCTCTAGTGTGTTTCAGTAGTGAAGTTAGGTGGTGGTGAAACTTGGCTTTAGCATATCCAGTAACTGAGCTGCTGCCGTATTTCTCACAGATTGCTTCTGTCCATTGGGCAACGAATTGCAGCTAGTAGTGCTGGTCAAGCATAGAGGAGGAAATCAGCCGTTTATCCCACTGGCTGCTTCTGCTGCTTCTGTTCAGCTCTATCTACTTAGTTGCTGGCCCTGCAAGGAAGAAAGAGTCTAAATGGGCAAGTGGCCATTAGGATGAGGGGTGAGACTAGGATGCTGGTCTTAACATGAGGGTCCTGTGGGTCATAGCTATTGACAAGTGATTTACCCAAACTCACTCTGTAGACTGTTTGCTAGATTCATGATTTTCAAGGTGAGAGTTGCTTTGCCTAGGGGCAGATATGCCACTTCTTAAGCTAAAGTTGAAAATGTTTGATTTCTGCACAAGAAGTTCATTCCCCAGTTTTTTTTCCTGGGAAATGTACTAAGTTTTTTTTTTTTTTTAATAGTTAAATAAAATAGTCGGAGGCTTTGTGAGCTGGGAGGAGATGTAGCCTTCATGTCCTTAGTGTCACTATAGCTGCTATGTATTATGTTTATAGTACTTTTACTGTATCCATGGGTTTACAGATGAGAATTAAGTAGCCACTAAAATGACTTCTTTCTGAAACTGTTTACTCATCTGTAGAGCAATGGGGTTGAATTCAGATGAGTTACCAGCACTGGGAATCATGGCTCTGCAGAAAATACTGTTTTAATACTAGAAACAATTTAATGTATCTGTGCATGTATATCTAAAAATGTGCTTGTTAAAAAACCTGTGCATAGTTCTATAGGAGTACTTTAAATAAATAAATACTGTTGTATTAATGGAGACTGACAAGTTTTTGTTGTTGTTGTTTCCTCTTTAATTACAGATACTGTGAGAGTCGACGAAGGGTTTTATTACAGCATGTGCATGAAGGCTATGAGAAAGATCTGTGGGAATACATTGAGGACTGAGAATGGCCCTGCATAAAATGAACTCTGAAAACTTTACCATCTAGAGTGCTCATGCAATTAAAACAAACAAAACAAAACAAACACAAATAAGCAGGCACTAAGCCTCTTCTGACACCGCTGGTCTGTAGTACCGGAATTCTGTTTTGTTAACGGAAAGTTTAAGTAAATTATATTGTAATAAAAAAGGTAGATAAACCATTGTACAACAGTATTCTAGGCCGCCAACAAAAGTGTGACGGACACACTAAAAGCCCTCCAACTTTAACTTGTAACGTAGCTTCATTCTCAAAGCTGACTCCTTTTTCTTTTTCTTTTTCCCGAGTGTAGTACAGTTAAAATTTACAACAGCTCTTTGACACTGCTTTTCATGTCCAAACCAGCTATTTTGTTGTACTTTGGTAAAGGACCTCTTCTCCTTCCTCCCCTACACATACAAATACACCCACCCACACACAGACTGACTCTCATACCCCAAGTTCATAACTGTAAAGAAAGTTCTTGGGGCAGGGAAGGGTAGGCAGCGAGAGGATTAAACAAAAACAGAAAACTTTGTATATGACTTTTAAAACAAAAGGACAACGCAGTATTTTTCAAAATTGTATATAGCGCACATGCATGGACAAAGCAAGCGTGGCACGTGTTTGCATAATGTGTAATCACAGAAAATATTTATTCTTTACGATCTTGAAGATCCTGTCTATTTGCTGTGCATTTTCTTTCCGTTTGCTTTCTGTTTCCAGGGTTGGGATTTACAAGTGTGTTGGTTTAGCACCTCTGGCAAATCTAGTGAGAGCTCGTGGGTTCCCTTTCCTGCCCCCAAGGTTACCGTGCCTTTTGGGGGTGGATATGTCTGTTGCTGGTCACAGGCCTCATGCCTTGAATTCCCAGCTCTTGATCAAGGGACAGGGAGGCTGCACTCTGATGAGATGCCATGGCCTGATGATGGCTGCAGTGGGGAGCTTGGTTGCTGCCATTCAAGATGACCCCATCCCCATCCTCATCCTCCTCCCCCTTCATGGCCTCAGTGGTCTCCCAAGACTTTGTGTGCCCATGTCATATAACACAGCTACATGCTTCCTGACCTACCTGTCGTGTCCAGAGGGAGCATTTGAAATTTTCTTTCCTTTTGGGTTTTCACTTTTATTTTTTTTAATTGCTGCTTTGAGCCTTTTAAGATTTTAGTTATGGCTCTTCTTTTACCCCTTCTCCACATTAGGGTGTCAAATAGATGATTTTTGCTTTAAATATAAACACATAGCCATTCACTTAGTCTCAGATTGTGGATTTTAAATGGCAGATACTGAAATTGCCGTGTGTGTTGCTGTGGGTTCAGTGTGAAGGTAAGCACCCCTAGAACATGATCTCCCACCTAGCACACCTGAATAGGAATCACTGAGTTTACTTCTTTTCCATTGTCAGCAGGTAGGAGAATTAATAATGCATTTTAGCTGTGATGTCCATTTTTATGAAATTTCTACTAAGCTATGTTAAAAGTAAAGGATGGTGGTGGTTTTATTAACTATATATCTGTTTAGGCTATTCTGGCTATGGTATTTTTTCAACAGGTCAGCATCCCTAAATCTGTCAGTTTTATACGGGAGTGCAGAGTGAACTAGGCAACTAGATTAAGAGGTTTTAATATTAAATACCAATTTTAGATGAGGACCTCTTTGTCTTCCTTTAACTGTCTTGCGCCTAGAGGAGTGTTTACCATTTGTGAGGCAGCTTTGTCTGCTCTTGCATTGTACATCTTATTACTCCATTGGGAAGTAGGTTCACTTTCCTCTGGCCTTTTGCCTAAGTTAGGCTTTGCTGAATCAACCCTACTTTTCCTTTTAGAAAAGGTTGTTACATGAGATGTACTTGCAACTGTTGTTTTCCCATCAAAAATCAGTGAATGTTTGCTGAATATATTATGCTGCTTCCTTAAACCACTTGTCGCTTTAGGATCAACTTTACCTGTACCTTTTTCTTCCCCTCCCTTACCCACCTCAGGTGCAAATCTGAACTCAGTGTCCGCTTCTTCCATATTCTCTTCTCCTCTTTCCATCTTTCATTTGACTTTATTGTACTTTAAATAATTGCATCACTCTTAAATACATTTATCAAAAGTTTTTTTGTTTTTTTTTTTTTTGGTGTTTTTTTAGAAAGCTTGAATAAGTTTCTTTCCCTGGTAACTCTGAAAAGCAGCCAGAGTTGCTATGTAGATTTCTGCGACTCCCTTACAATGCTTTGTGTATGTGTTGTGTTTTTTACAGTCTTACCCAGTTAACTCTTCAGTCTCTAGGTTTGAGTGTCCTAAATCCTCCTTACATGCTCCCCTTGCACCAGGTATCCAAAACCCGTGTGTGCACTTCGTTATATTGGCCCCCTTGGAGGAACAGTACATTTTAGAGATGCTTTTCAGTTTCAATGTTGGCACACTACCTGAGGATATTGCAATTGTGGGTGCATTCTCTAATTTGTATGGATCAAGGTGAAGTGGCCTTTTCTACTCCCAGGCTTTTAATCGCTATCTTCATACTTGACAGAATTCCCTGAGTTAACTGCTTTCATTGTTAACAGCTATGATGCCCCAAACTGGGATAGGCAAGCCATATTGTATGACAGCTTCCTTATTTCACCACCTACGTCTTGCTAGCAGAGGGCTCTATTCACAATAAGCATCAGGGTCTCCCTGTTTTCTTGAGGGCAGTTACATTGTCTTTTGAAAAGTGCATGCTTTATTTGAACGATTCAGTAAGCAGTAGATGAACTTCAATGATCTACAATAAAATTTGATCCGAAGCTCAGGACACAAATCAGTGGTAAAACTGAATAGCATATAATATCAGACTCTAAATTCTGTGTCATTTTCTGCGACCCAGATTGTATGTGTTTTATGTGTGTTTAAATAAAAATATTAAATGCACATGTGTATACATACACACATATACAGTGGATCCAAGACTGACTGACTTGATTTGAAATGGTTGAATGGAGTGTAAAATGTGGTTCAGCCATGGTTAGGAACTGAAATTTAGTACAAGAGAGTAAAGTACTCGATGTAACAGATTTCTTTTAGCTGCAAATCCCGGTATAGAGCACTTGGGGATGGGAGGGGGCGGGTTGGTGCGACAATCAGATTGGTAAATTGATTATATGCTCCTAACCCTGTCATGTTGTGCATAGAGCACCCTGTGCTGTGGGAATAACTGTTCTTAGATTTTCATTGTAACTGGACTGTTCAGGTTGCCCAGAGGGAAAGAACATTCCTAATTCTAATAAAATAAACTTTTATTTTGTTATTCCATTAGTTCCTTATGTTTATTTTTATAGTTTTAAAAAGCCAACACTGGTGACCTGACAGCCACACCTGTATCATGTGCCTTATTCACTGTTCCTACTGAACATCAGATGTCAGGGGTTGATTTCGTTTCTCTGCAGGGAACGGTGAATGAGACCATCCCCGATAGTTCACTTGGTTGCTATGACCTTCAGAGCATTTCCTGAAAGCTTTCCAATCTGTGTGTCTTGAACATTAAATTTAGATTTCTGTTGTGCTGTAACAACAATAATATGAAATGGTCTTTAATACAGATCTTTGAATCTTTTTTTTTTTTTTTTATATATTTGAGTCATTTTTAGTTAACTGCAAAACTCCTTCACTCTTGCATTGTACTCACTCTTATTAACTTTTGACTCATAGCGAACCTATGTAGGGTTTCTGAGAAGCAGCTGGTGGGTTTGAACTGCCTACCTTGTGGTTCAAACCAAACTTACGGTTCAGTGCATTAATCCTGTAACGCTATACCAAGACTCCACCCTTAGGATCTTATACAGAGATGAAAGTTGTCTTCTTAAAGAAGGCTCCAGAATTGGAGAGATGTCATTAATATTTGATCCTAGTTTAGATTTTAGGACACTTTGTTGTTGTTATGTGCCATGGAGTCAGTTCTGACTCATAGCGACCCTGTACAGGGCTTCTGAGGCTGTAAGTCTTTACAGAAGCAGAAAGCCTCATCTTTCTCCCACAGAACAGCTGGTGGTTTTGAACTGCTGACCTTAAAGGTTCGCAGCCTGATTCGTAACCACTACGCTACCAGAGCTCCTTTTAGGACACTTTAATTTGGTATTAATAGATCTATGATGAGCCCTCTGGTATCATAATGGTTACTGTTTGGGCTGCTAAACACAAGGTCAGCAGTTCAAATCTCTCAGCCACCCCACAGAAGAGACTTTTCTGCTCTGTAACGATTACAACCTTAGAAACCCTACACAGGGTTGCTATGAACTGGCATCAACTTGATGGCATACTGCTCTTTATGAATAGGGTAGACATTCTTTTACAAAAGCAGAAAATAAGGCTCAACTGGTTAATTTGTCCAAGATTACACAATTTCTTAAATCTGGAACTTGTATAATTTATCATATTACCTCACTTCTTTATATCCATATTGCCTTATTCTGATCTCAGAATGACCTAGAATTCAATACCAGAAAAGGTGGTTCTTAACTACGGTTCTATACATTTAAAACACCTCAAAGACTGTAAGTAACCTGCCTCTGCTGCTGTTAACATGGATGTTATCTACTGTCTCCTAACTTCACAATGTTAGTTTTCAGCTATTGTTGCCCTGTGTTTGCCTAACGGTTAGAAACCAGCCACGGTTAGAAAAGTAACTCTTTCTATCTTGCAGATTGGAACAGTTCTTATAAGAAGATTATCACATGTGATGTTAAAGTGCCAGTTCCAATTTGGTGACGGTGTGTAGGGTTTCTGAGATGCTGCTGGTGGTTTTGAACCACTGATCTTGTGTGGTTAGCAGTCCGGTGCTGCTTCTATATGATGTTGTTGTCAGGTGCCATCGAGTCGGAACCGACTTATAGCAACTCCATGCACAGCAGAACGAAACAATGTCCGATCCTGGGCCAACCTCACTACCGCTGCCACACTTGACGGAATCAGTGATGCCACCTGGCTGATCCATCTTGTTGGGGGTCTTCTTTTTCTCTGACCCTCCATCTTACCAAGTATGACATCCTTCTCCAGTGACTGTTCCCTCCTGACAATATATCCAAAGTATGAGAGACGAAGCT
>NW_006408610.1:6095090-6102085 GCF_000296735.1 Chrysochloris asiatica | reverse complement strand
GCCCAGTGCAATACGTCGTCTGATCTCTTGACTGCTGCTTCCGTGAGTGTTGATAGTTGATCCAAGAAGAATGAAGTCCTTGACAACCTCAATCTTCTATATGATAGTTATTTGTTAAAATGAATTTCCAGTGTAAAGAATTTTTAATAGTCTGCCAGAAAGTGAAAATCATTATACAGTATCAATATCACATGGGAGTAAAATTTTACTGAAGATAATTCTAAACAGTTGTTAACTACATCAGAATGGAACTGCCAGACAGGCTTGCAGAATGCACCCTTTGGTTTAAATTATTATATATTCCTGAGTGTTGCTTTGTACATCCCCTTTCCTCCCCATCCCCAAAAAAAGGGAAATGGAAGCAATTACTGTTGAATGGTGATGCACGGAGATTAGAACTGCAATGAAATGGTGTAAAGCTGATATTCTCCCATATAAACTATCACTCAGCTCACAATAAAAAGTTAAAAAAAAAAACTGCCAAAAATTCTAGCTGAATTCAGAAGAGAATATGGAATTTAGGGATATCAATGCTGAAAGTAGAAAATACAAGAAAGATGTTTACCTGTGCTTTGTTGACAATGGAAAGGCTTTCAACTGTGTAGGTCTTAGCAAACTGGATAACGTTGCAAAAATGGGTTTTCCACACCACGTAATTGTGCTCATGAGGAACTTGTAAATAGACTAAGAGGCAGTTGTTGAAACAGAAAAAGGGGAAATTGGTTTAAAACCAGGAAGGTTTGTGTGCCAGGGTTGTATTCTTTCACCATACTCATTCAATCTGTATGCTGAGCAAATCATCAGAAAAACTGGATTATATGATGAACATGGCATCAAGATTGGAGGAAGACTCATTAACAACCTGTGATAGACAATCTTGCTTAAAGCGAAGACATTTCAAAATACATAATGATGGCAATCAGAGACTGCAGCCTTTAGTATGGATTGTAACTGATTTAGAGGAAAAGGTCTCAACTGGACCAATAAATGACATGATACATGGAGAAAAGATTGAAGTTGTCCAAGACTTCACTTTGCTTGGATCCACAATTAACACTCATGAAAGCAACAGTGGAGAAATCAAAGGATTTCTTTCTATTTGCATTAGGCTAAGGTGCACCTGACCCTAGCCATGGTATTTTGAATAGACTCATAACCATGTGAAAATTGGACAGTGAGTAAGGGAGACTGGAGAAGCATTGAAGTATTTGAATTACGGTGTTGGCATAGAATACAGAAACTACCATAGACTGCCAGAAGAGTAAACAAATTGGTATTGGACGATGTACTGTCAAAATTCTCCTTAGAACCCAGGATGGCCAGACTTCGTCTCACATTTCAGACATAGTATCAGGAGGGACCAGTCCTTGGAGAGTATGTCATGTTTGGTTAAATGAAGAATCGATAAAAAAGAAGACCCCAATAAGATGAATTGACACAGTGGAGGCAGCAGTAGACTCAAATGTATCAATTGTGAGGAAGGTGCAGGACAGGGCAATGTTCTGTTGGGCTATGAGTCAGAAGTGACTTAACAACAGCTGGACTTTGCTACAGGAATTATAACTGAGAACATGGAAGAACAGCCCATATCCCTTTGATCTCTGCATTTCATATTGAAACTGGATGACCAGTTTTCTGAATTTTGTTGCTTTCCGTGCGATTAAATTCAACTTTTGGAACCATTGTTGATCTTTCGGATAGGAAAAGTAATTAATACAGAATTCTTTTGAAAAGCTGATTCAAAGTATAGACACGCCAGTTTAGGGTGTGGTGCTGTAAGATAAGCACTGGGCAGCTAACCCCAAGGTTGGAAGTTCAAACCCACCAGCCACTCTTTGGAAACTGTACAGACTGACTTGACAGAACTTAAAAAGTATATGAGTCAGTCATACTTCGAAAGCTCTTAATGCAAAAGCACTAGTTACCAACTTGTCAATCCCATATATGTCAGAACTCTGTTGCATAGGGTTTTCAGTGGCGATTTTTTTGGAAGTAGAATACCAAGCCTTTCAACTGAGGTATCTTTGAATTCAAATTTCCTGTCTTTGGGCTAGCAGGCAAGTGTGTAGGCCATTTGTGCCACCCAGGGTGACAACGCCAAAGCACAACCTAATTACCATAGTAATTCAGGAGTTCGAATTCTTGTCAACAAGAGCCAGCTAAATATGTATTTTTTAATGGAGAACCTTGGTGGTGCTGTAGGATAAGCACTGGATTACTAAGCACAAGGTTGGCAGTTCAAACCCACAAGCCACTCAGTGGGAAAAAAATGGTTTTCTGCCCCCTTAAAGGTAAATACATCCTCAGAGATCCTACACAGGGTTGCTATGAGTGGGAGTCAACTCTGGGTTGGGTGTTGGTTTGGTACCCTATGTTCAGAGGAACCTAGGAAACCCAGACTTTGAATTCTCTCACCTTTGAAATGATTACAATATTTTGGAAAAATTAGTTCAAGAAAAACCACCCACGGTCATCATTGTCCAACTTTTATGAAGGGGCTTCAAAAAGTTCATGGGAAAAATGTAAAAGATAATGAAGTTTTCCCGTGAACTTTTTGAAGCCCTCTTGTATTAATCTTGGGTTGCATGCAATTTACTATAATTGCAAAGAGGGAGTGCAGCCAAGCATAGGTCACAAAGAACAGAAGGACTCTTGGTAAGGTTCTAGCTAAGTAGGTCTGGAATGGTCTCACCCAAGAGTCCAGTGTACAGTGTCTGCTCTCCACCCTCCCACCCCCAGTTTCTAGTAAGTGATCCACCTTACAGAAACTGAAAGACCAAAAGCCCTCCTGAGAAGTGGAACTGAAAGTGTGAGAGATTTATATCAACTAGCAATACGTTATCTTCCTAAAAGGGGGAAATTATCTGAGAAGGCAAATTGGTACATGCCGTTGATTCAGTTCTGACTCAGTGACTCTACAGGGTTCCCAAGGAGCAGCTGGTGAGCTTAAAATGACAACCTTGCCATTCAAACCGACTTTGCAGTCCAGCGCATTTACCCACAGCGCCACACCAGGTTTCCGAGAAGGCAGAAGTTGAATGCTTGCATTCAGAGTAATTCACTTATTAATCACAGGTGAATGCAGAACACTTAAGATTTCTGATTTTTAATTCTATTCTTTTGATAATCCTATGTGTTGACATAATTTCCTATGTTTAAGCCCAGTGTCCGTAGTAAAGAATACCTATGCTTCTCAGCCGTAGTTTAACCTTTTCTGAAATAGACATACCAATGTTAAATGCCATCAAGTCGGTTCTGACTCATAGAGGCCCCGTGTAGCATTACCAAAGAATGACTGATAGCTTTGAACTGCTGACCTTGTAATTAACAACCCAGTGCTTATCGTACAGAGCCACACCAGTATTCTAGGGGTACTAATAATAGCTATAAAGACCTCTGGTAGCATAGTGGTTAACGAATTGGGCTGCGAGCCGCAAGGTCAGCAGTTCTAAACTACCAGCTGTTCCACTGGAGAAAGATGAGGCTTTCTGCTCCCGTAAAGATTTACAGCCTCGGAAACCCTGTACAGGGTCGCTATGAGTCAGAACTGACTCCATAGCACACAACAATAATAGCTGTGTTTGTTTTTTTTTTTTTAGTGCTTCTCAACCAGATGCCCTGTTTGTATAGTCTGAACAGTCCTCAAAGAAAGCCAGCATTGCCATCTTGGTTTATAAAGGAGAAAACAGGTTTATAGGTTTAACTTGCTCAAAAGTTAACAGTGATTTATGGCAGGGTCTGCCTGCTTCTATGTGCCCATTCTCTTAAGTTGTCTATTATAGAACTACTATGAAGATCAAAGGTGATCTTCATATTTTCAAAAACAATAGTTATTAAAAAAAAAAAAAAAAACTGCTTCAGATCCCCAAAGGCAGAATGAGATTTGGACTCAAATTGGCATTGTTGGTGCCATTTGTACATTCACATTATTTTCTCTATATTGATGGTGGTGATTGGTGGTAGTGTGCCGTGGAGTTGGTTCTGACACATAGAGACTGTGTAGAGGGTTTCCAAGGCTGTAAATCTTCACTGGAGCAGAAAGCCTCATCTTTCTCCCATGGAATGGTGGTAGTTTTGAACTACTGACCTTGAGGTTAGCAGCCCGACTCGTAACCACTACACTACCTACCAGAGCTCCTTCTGTCTATATTAAGTAGTTTCAATTTTATCTGGCAGTTACTGCATGGATCCAAACGTGACATGTTAACTATCCCAGGCACATATAGCTAGAACAAAGCAAACTGGGCCAAGGGGTAGAATCCTTAGTTTAAACTTGATTCTTGGGTACTTACTCCATGGATTGGGTATTATGGAAATAAAAGACATCTTGGAGATCATGGTTAGTTAGGTACATACATACACATTACGGGTAAAACTAAAGCGCTCTGAAAGTTTTCTTTTTAAAAGAAATGTAAGGAATTAGTGTAGAATAAATGATTATGGCTAATTTATGGAGTGTTTACGAAGTGCTTCATGCGCATCATCTCAAGAATCCTGAGAAAGAATTACCATGCTCTGATCATGGAAACTAAAGGGGAATAACCCTGAGGTCACCCTGTAAGTACGTGCTGGAATAAAGATTCAAACCTAGATTCTGCCCATCCACAATCATGGTGCCTGGCAGGATTCTAGGCCCTGGGTAGTGAATAAAGGGTCTTTGGTTTGCCTAGAGCTCTTGTCTGCAGTTCTACATGGGCATTGACTGGATTGCCCAAAGTCACCCAGTCAGTGACTGGCCGAGCTGAGTCAGAGCTTGACCTCTAACACTATATTCTTTTCACCACACTAGCAGCTTCTCAGAAGTGCTCTCATCAACAGCACATGCTACAGTTAATGTAGATTGGAGAACTTCCAGCTTCATTTTGCCCTGGAGCCTGACGACCTATTCTCATTTTGGGCTCTTCTCCGTTCACAACAGGGCAAACTTGTTAACCTCAGATATTATGCTATTACAAAGGATCCAAAGTATGCCTTTTTCTCCCTTACATTTGAGAGCATTAAGATGCAAGCCCCATATTTCTGAATCCCTTCCAGAAGGCCTGTCTGATTTTGAGCTGATCACATTGACTCATGTGCTTAAAATACCAAGTAACATTTCCTGATGTTAGTGTCTTATTTGGCACCTATAAATCTGTCCCTGTTGACCACCTGTATAAAAGTTTGGTACTTAACTCTTCAAGCTGCCTGCTTTCAGGTGGGAATTTGGAAGGTAATTTCAAATAGTTCATTCTCCAGAAAGCTCTTTAGGCAGAAAACCTGTTTCTATAATTTGTAGATTTCCTTCGAATGTCTTCTGTTTGGACAATGTCAAAGCAGTGCCCTAGAAACCACTTCAGTGCACATTAAATGACTATTCTTAGAATTATAAATCTGGGCTTGCACAGTGAGGATCTAGTTCTCTGAAACCCAATGGTCAAGTTGGGATATCTGAGGAGTGAGCAAACACACAGCAGGATTTCATCAGAGACCCTACCCCAAAGCACAATTGCTTGTTCAATTCCCTAGCTCTCTTGCAAAGAGACTCCCTCTCCTGTGTGTCCGTCTACCTCTGTAGGTCACATGATCCTCTCCGTGGGAGTCCAGCAAATGCCCCCAAATTTAAAAAGCTTTGCACCCACTCTGTAGTCATTTATAATCTGATGGTGGTCTTCTTGGTAGGAACACAAAGTACGAATGAATAAATTCCTACCACATGGACTTGACTTTTGGCTCATTTCTACATAAAACCGGTTGCCGTGGCGTTGATGCCAACTCATGACAAACCATGCACATCAGAGGAGAACTGTGCTGCACCCCAGGGTTCAATGGCTGGATTTTCAGAAGTAGTTCACTAAGCCTTTCTTCCCAGCTGTCTCTGAGTGGACTCGAGCTTCCAAGCTTTCGGGTTAGCAGCTGAGTGCCTTATCTGTTTGTTTCCTATACACACCCCTTCCTCTCCCCTGAGATTTCTTACACAAAACCAAGGCAAATACTGAAGAGTTTTCTGACAAGGAAGGAAGTATGCCTTAAGTGCCCATCTGCTGTTGAAAAGAAATGATTTTGTATGCAAATGTCCTGAAATTGAATCTAAGCATTATAAAGGCAAAATAAAGGCCTTGCCTGCGAGTGCCAGAGAATGGTCTTAATGCAGGGTATGGTCCATGAATAATTCCTTTTTACGCCATCTGGAGTCCTGATATGGTACTATAGGATAAGCACTGGAATGCTAACCGCAAGGTTGGTGGTTCAAATCCACCAGCCGCTCCTTGGAAACCATATACAGGTGGCTATGAGTCAGAGAGGACTTGAAGGTACTTAACAACAATACCCCATTATTTTGACTACTTTGCAGTAAAGTGAGTTTGTTGTTAGTGTTGTGGAGTCAGTTCTGACTCATAGTGACCCTGGATAGGGTCTCCAAGGTGGGTTGTTGTTAAGTGCCATGGTGTCAGTTCCGACTCATAGCAACCCTTTATAGGGTTTCTGAGGAGCAGGTGGTGAGTTTAAAGCGCCGACCTTGCAGTTCAAACCAACATTTTGGTCCAGTGCATTAGCCCACAGCGCCACTCGAGGACTCCCTAAAGGAAGGTTAGTACTCAACTTTTAAAGAACCTAACCATGTATGCAGGTTCAAGTCAATTAGCACAAGTCAGTGCTTTACAGTGGTCAAATGGTTGCTCAGAACAGTAAAAGACTTTTCTACATAATTGCCTCACAGATTCTAAATTCTATTTTTTTTTCATACTGGATTATGTGCACGATAAGATAGATTCTATAATTAAAGCCTAGCCTGAACAGATTAGAACTTCAAGCTCACACTAGAACAGATCAGATAGGTCAGTAAAGAGTTATGAACAAATGTTCCTGGAACTCACCCCTGCCCCAATACAAACACACACTTTTATTTTAAATTGAGGTATAATTAATATACAATAAAACACACATCTTAAGTGTTCAATTTGATGAGTTTGACAGTTGTGCTGTTGTTGTTGTTGTTGTCAGGTGCCATTGAGTCG
>NW_006408610.1:6093781-6094638 GCF_000296735.1 Chrysochloris asiatica | reverse complement strand
CTGATCTTAAGGTTCGAAGCCCGATTCGTAACCACTACGCTACCAGAGCTCCATCTTAGTATGTGTAGACCTCTGTAATTAACCACCCAAAAGAACATATCGAACATTACCATCAACCCAAGAAATTCTCCAATGCACTTTTCAAATCAGTCTCGATTTCCATGCTGATTTCTACCACTGAAGATTGTTTGCCTGTTTTGGGACTTGATAGAAACGGAATCTCATAGTATGTGGTCTTTTGTATCCGGTTTTCATGTAATTCTTTTTTTTTTTTATTTTTTTTTAACGTTTTTATTGTGGATTGAGTGAAAGTTTACAGGGTGGATCATCAGTTTTACATTCAACAAATCATACACCTTGTTTCATTACAATGATTATACTCCCCTCCATGTACCATCAGTTAACAATATTTCTCTCTATCCACTTTAGCTTTAAAAACAAAAAACACTGAGGCATGTATAATAATTTACATCTCCAAAGGGCACATTCTGCAAGTCTGCCTCCTGGCCACTAGCTCTTAGTCCCTTTCTTCCCATAAATCTAGAGTCCATGATCCCATCTCTGCTTCTGTCTCTGGCGTCGCTGCTTCTCTGGCTGGATAAGGTCCCACACTCTGCTTGTGCTTGTCTCCCTTGATGGTCCTAGGGTCCTCTATTTCTGGGCTGTAAGATTAACCACTCCCCTGTTTTTGTTGCAAACTTCTACCTTTACAATTGTGACAGTCGCAATTAGTCATGATAACAATTATTCAATATTGAATATGAATCTTATCCCCATCTCTTTTCACCAGACCCATCTAGACAAGATGACAGCTATTCAGTGGGGACTCTTTCTTTCCCCTCATACTCTTAAACTAA
>NW_006408610.1:6091396-6093078 GCF_000296735.1 Chrysochloris asiatica | reverse complement strand
TTGTGGTTCCGAATCACAGCAACCCTGTACATAGGTTTTCCAAGATTGATGGGTTTGAGCCACCAACCTTGCAGTTAGCAGTCCAGTGCTTATCTTACACAAATGATAAAAAGTATATTCCACAGGGGCAGATTGTGGAACAGACCGTCAGTTGTTCAGATGCAAGTTCAGGCTGAAGCTGAAGAAAATTAAAGCAAGTCCACAAGAGCCAAAATATGACCTTGACTATGTTGTTGTTAAGTGCCATTGAGTGGGTTCTGACTCATAGCCATCCTGTATAATAGGGTTTATGAAGAGTGGTTGCTAGGTTTGAACCACTTCAATATGTCCCATCTGAATTTAGAGAACATCTGAAAACAGATTTGATGAATTAGACACTGGGCTGTAAAAACGAGGTTGATGGTTCAAACCTACCAACCACTCCTTGGAAACCCTATGCAGGGTTGCTATGATCTTCTAGCATTTTCATCATTTAAAAGACCATGTCTCTTGATCCCAACATTGTAGCCTCCACTAGATCTAGATTTCTAGTATTTTAATCAGTTATTTTAAAGATTCTGACTGATAATTCAGCATCTTATAGGGATTGTTTTATTTCTTACTATGAGTCATATATTCTTGCTTTTGAATATGTCTTATTTGATTGTATGATGGATTTTATATAAAGAACAGAAGACACTAAAGTAAATATTGTCTCCCAAATAGGTGATTTCCTTTTTTCTTTCAGGCTACTTAAGTATGCTGTTAAGTACCTTCGAGTTGGCTCAGACCAAAATGACCCTGTATAGGGTTTCCAAGGAGTGACTGATGGATCTGAATCACCAACCTTGTGGTTCAAAATGAGCTTGCAGTCCAGCACATTATACTGCAGCGTCACACCAGGACTCCTACCTACTTAAGTATAGATTCAGTCAATCTGATGCATAGTTAATATGTTGTTGTTGTTATGTGTCATGGAGTCGGTTCCCACTCACAAGCGACCCTGCACAGGGTTTCCGAGGCTGTAAATCTTCATGGGAGCAGAAAGCCTCATCTTTCTCCCGCAGAACAGCTGGTAGTTTCGAACTGCTGACCCTGAGGTTAGCAGCCCAATTTGTAACCACTATGCTACCAGAGCTCCTTATAGTTAACCTAGACCTGGGCTTTACTATAGCTTTATATTGATTAGTTTGCCAACAGCTTCAAATATTTTGAAGGTAGAATCGAAACTTTCCCTTCAGCAAAGCCTGGGTTTGTAAAATTCTGGACATGTGACTTTGCTTCACTATTTCTTTTGATAGCTGAAGACACAAAGAGGCTTAAATACACTAGCTTAAATACACCAGCTTAAATACACCACCCGTTTTTGGAAGTGTAGGCAATCACCCTGCCAGATTTTTAATAATATAGGGTCTGAATGTAAAGCATATTTGTCTCAATTCTTTTGCCTTTCTCCTCGAATTCTGAAGAGGAAGATCCACAATGCTGGAGGGTAGATCTCTCAGCTCTTCGATCCCCTGCAATCCTGCCTTGCCTCCGTTTTATTAGGGGCATATTCAATTTAAGAGGGGCTCCCCTTCCTTGTGTGTGTGTGAGTGGATCTCAGACAGCATTCCTTCTATTACACATTTCTAATTCTGCTTTTGGTGCATTGCTTCCCTGGGCTTGGTTAAGATCCAAGTGGTAAGACTGGTGGGTGGGTG
>NW_006408610.1:6074694-6083018 GCF_000296735.1 Chrysochloris asiatica | reverse complement strand
ATACTTTACATGGGAGAACATAGGTTTTGCACTTTGTATTTCAATTCATTGCAATGATTACAATTCCCTCAGTGCATCATCAGTATTTGCTTCTATTCCCTCTCTTTTTTTTTGTTTTGTTTTGTTTTGATGGTCAGAAAAACACTCAGGAATATACAATCATTTAAACAACCAAAGGGCACAATCTGCAAGGCTGCTTCCTGGCGACCAGCACACAGCCTTTCCCTTTTCATGAGTCTAAAGTCCTCAGCTGCTCTCTCTTCATATCCTCATCTCTGCCTCCATCTCTGGTGTCGCTGCTTCTCTAGATAGGGTCCCACATTCCTTCTGCTTGTTCTCTTTTCCCTTGCTGGTTCTATGGTCCTCTGTTCCTGGAATGTAAATGTAACTACACCCGGCTTTATGTTACAAAACTTGTATCTTTACAGTTGTTACAGTTGCAATACTCATGATAACAATTACTAAGTATTGAATCATAAGAATCTTAACCCCATCTTCTTTCACCAGACCCATCTAGAAAAGATAAAAACTATTCAGTTGGGATTCTGCCTTCCCTTGCACACTCTGAAATGAAATTGCCTCTTAAAAATTTGTAAGCCAGTCAATTTGTGCCCCTCTAAATTGCCCACCCTATCATCCCTGTGTACATAGGGGATAGGATTGACACTTGATCTGTGCATTGATTTTTTTTCCTTTTGTTGTTTTAATTTGTTCATTCTTTCTTCTTCCTTTTCCTTCCCTTGATTTTTACCCTTTTGATCTCTGCTTTCATTTTTTGTTTCTGTTTCTCATGTCTACCTCTTCATTTTTTTAACTTAATCTTTTTTTAACTTCTGTGCCTCTTTCTTTCTTCCTCTTCCCTCTCATTTTTTTAATATTGTTTTTCATCTTTGTATTATTTTTCTCTTGTAAAGCTTTATTTTCCTGTCCCTCTTTCCTCTTTTTCTGAGGAAGAAAAGATAATGGAACTGAAAAAGAATTCAAAAGAATGGTACTTAGGTATCTTCAAAGGATTGACAGGAAAAATGAGGACTGCAAGAACACTGAAAAACTTTATAAGAATTCAGAAAAAAAACTTCAGGAACAAACAGATAAATTAAATGTAAATTATAAACAATACAAAACCTGTAATTAGAAATCCAGAAGATTAATACTAATATCTCAAAGACGGACAATACAATGAAAAGGCAAAAGGGAAGATTTGAAGCAATGGAAACCCAAATGTGTGAACTTGAAGATAAATCTCTCAAACTTTAAGTTAGAAGAGCAATCAGAGAAAAGAATGAAAAAATTCTAAGAAAGCCTAAGAGTTATGTGGGACACCATGAAAAGGAATAATTTACTTATTCAATCTGTATGCTTAGCAAATAATATGAGAAGCAGGATTATATGAAGAAAAACTTGGCATCAGGATTGGAGGAAGACTCAATCTGTGAAATGAAGATGATACAACCTTGCTTGCTGAAAGTGAAGAGGACTTAAATACTTTCTGATGAAGATCAAAAACCACAGCCTTTGTTATGGGTTGCATCTCAATGTAAAGAAAACAAATATCCTTAACACTGGACCAATAAGCAACATCAGATAGAGAAAAGATTGAAGTTGTCAAATACTTCATTTTGTTTAGCTCAACCATCAACATTCATGGAAGCAACAGTCAAGAAATCAAATGACGTATTGCTATAGGCAAATCTGCTGCACAAGACCTCTTTTAAAGTGTTCAAGAGCAAAGATGTAAGATTGAGGTCTAAGGTGGTGCACTTGACCCAAGCCATGGTATTTTCAATAACCTCATATGCATTTAAAAGTTGGACAGTGAATAATGACCATAGAAGATTTGATGCATTTGAGTTATGGTGTTGGAGGAGAATACTGAAAGTACCATGGACTGCCAAAAGAAGAAATCAATCTGTGTTGGAAGAAGTACAGCCAGAATGCTCCTCGGAAGCCAGGATGGCCAGACTTTGCCTCTCATATTTCGGACATGTTATCAGTAGGTACCAGACCCTGGAGAAGGATATCATGTTTGGTATAGTGTAGGGTAGAAGGAAAAGACAAAGACCCCCAGGAGATGAACTGGCACAGTGGCAGCAGCAATTGGCTCAATGATGTAACAACCATTGTGATTTTGGCACAGGAGTGGGCAGTGTTTTGTTCTGTTTTGCATAGGGTCACTATGAGTCACTCCTGACTCAATGGCATCTAACAATAACAACAATTGGAATTCCAGAATAAGAAGAGACAATGAAAAGTTCAGAGAAAATCGTCAGAGTTGTTGGAAGAAAACTTCCTTAACATCATGAAAGATGAGAAGATAAGCATATAAGAAACTGAACGAACCTCATACATGATAAATCTTAAAAGAAAATCACCAAGACATACCATAATCAAACTTTCCAAAAACAAAGACAAGGAAAGAATCCCGAGAGCAGCTCAGGAGAAATGAAAAGTTACTAACAGAGGAGAACCAATACCACATAGCTCTGATTTCTCATCAGAGACCATGTAGGCAAGAAGGCAATGGGATGATACGTACAAAACTTTGAAGGGAAAAAAAATGTCAACCAGGAATCATACCCAGCCAGCAAAGGTGTCCCTCAAATACAGCAGTGAAACTCGGACATATCCAGGAAACAGAAAAAAAGGAGTTTGTCATAGTCAGGCCAACTTTACAAAAAATACTAAAGTGAGTTCTTTGGGCTGGAAACCAACCACAGCAGACAACAAACCTGAGGTTTACATACAGAGTAATACCACCCAGAACTCAAACCAGATATCCAGGTATCAAACCGGGGATCCAAAGGAAGCAAATCTGCAAACTGAAAATAGGGAACTAGAGATATCAATTTATAATGAAGTCAGCTACAAAGCAAAAAGAAGGAAGAGTATAGATGCAGAACTTCCAAATGGCTAGGAAGTCAAGTAGATTTCAAGAAAAACTGTGTTGTAAAGGGGGCAAAATAATAAAATGTAGGGTAAATTTAAAGAAAATTAATGCACTTTCACATCAAAATCAAAAAGAGGAAATTCAGAAAGATTTAGTAAACATTAACACAACAGAAATGAAAATGAAAAGCTAACCCACAAAGAAAGTGAACTTAGTGCCAAAAATTATGTGGCACTAAGAAACGAGTTATTGTTGGTATGTGCCGTGGAGTTGGTTCCCATTCATAGCTGCCCTGCACAGAGTTTCCGAGGCTGTAAATCTTTACGGGCGTAGAAAGCCTCATCTTTCTCCTGCAGAACAGCTGGTAGTTTTGAACTGTTGACCTTGTGGTTCGCAGCCCGACTCGTAACCACTATGCTTCCAGAGCTCTTAAGAAACCAGTAGCACCACAAAACAAAACAAAACAAAACAAAACAAAAAAACACACACAGCAAAATGACAGCAATTTATGAATGTAAATGTATAAGAAAGCAAGATCCTTCAATAGACTGTCTTCAAGAGACACATTAAAAAAGTTGGAGATAGTCTAAATACCCATCAACAGAAGAATGGTAAACCAACTTTGGTACTTACACACAGTGGCTTAGTATACAACTTTGAAGACCAACGAAGAATCTGCAAAATACTTCACAACATGGATGAACCTGCAGGACATTATGCTGAGTGAAATTAATCACAAAAGGTCAAATATTGCATGAGACCTCTGTTGTAAAAAGTTAAGAAAAGGTTTTCTTGTTAAAAGAAACATTCTATGATGGTTACTGGGGGTGGGATGGAGGGAAAATAATTCATGGACTAGAGGCTGGACACATGTTAACATGGGTCTCAGGGCAGGCAATATACAGCAAGGGGGAAGTTGATAGAGGTAAAATGAAGGTAGCAAGAGACAAGGAAGAATGAAAATGTAACAGTGAATAGAGGTAAATACTGTTAAGTGACTGCATATGAAGGAGGGGATTGTAATCATTGTAATGAAGCAAAACATATGATTTGTTGAATGTAAAACTAATGATATGCTCTGTAAACCTTCAGTCAAGTCACAGTTTCAGGGGCTTGGGAGAACAGGAGGCATGGAGACAAGAATCACAGGGCCATGGGATAAGTGATATTATACTGAAGGGACTGCAATCATTGAAATGAAATGAAATGTATGATTTGTTGATTCTAAAAATAATCTGCTCTGTAAACCTTCACCCAATTCTCAATTAAAAGTTAAAAAAACTAACCAACACCATTTACAATAGCCAAACAAATGATGAAATACTTAGGAATAAATCTAACCAGAGAAACAAAAGACCTATGCAAAGAAAACCACAAAACACTACTACAAGAACCCAAAAGAGACCTACAAAAATGGAAGATCATTGGAACAGAATTGAGACTCCAGAAGTAATCCACCTACTTACGGTGAGTTGATCTTTGACAAAGGGTCAAAACACATTAAATGGTACTGGCAAAACTGGAAATCCATTTACAGAAGAATGACACAAGAACCATATATGATACTATATACAAAAATGAACTCAATATGAATTAAATTTGAAACCTAGAACAATAAAGATCATCAATGAGACAATAGGGACAAACTTAGGGGTTCTGATACATGGAATAAGTAAACTACCAAAAATAACTGAATACACACAATCAGCAGAAGAGAAAATAGATGACTGAGACCTCCTGAAGATTAGACACTATGTACATCAAAAAATTTCACCAAAAGTGGACTTCTGTTAAGATGGCGGACCAGGCACATGCACTACACAGTCTCTCTACAACAAAGATAGAGAGACCAGATGAAACAGACACAGATGAAAATTCTGGAACTCTGAGAAGTCGATTCAGTGTTTGCTGGGAGGAGAAGCTAAGTAGGGATGGAGAGAGGGAGAATGCCAACAACCTTAGATGACTATATATGACAACACCACCCAGAACTTAATCCAGACATAGAAGCATTTAAAGACAAACAAACTTACAAGGCTGAAAATAAGGAACTAGATAGATATCAATTTATAATGAGGTCAACTACACAGCAAAAAGAGGGAAGAGTGTAGATACAGAACTTCCAAATGGCAAGAAAGTCAAGTAGATTTCAAGATAAAACACTGTTTTAAATAGGGAAAAATTAATAAATTACAGGGTAACTTCAAAGAAAATTAATACACCTGTACATTAAAATACAAAAGAGGAAAATCAGATTTAGTAAAGTCCTGGTGTGGCGCTGTGGGCCAATGCATCACATTGCAAAGTCATTTGAACTGCAAGGTTGGTGGTTCAAGCTTACCAGCCACTCCTTGGAAACCCTATATAGAGTCTCTATGGGTAGGAATCAACTCGACGGCACTTAACAACAACAACAACATCACAACCTAAATGAAAATGAAAAGAAAACCCACAAACAAAATGAGCTCAGTGCAAAAAGATACATGGAACAAAGAACCAGCAGCAGCACACATCAAAATGATAGCAGTCAACTCATACCTAAGGAAAATTATACTGAATGTCAATGGATTAAGAGTACCAGTCAATAGACAGAGCAGAATGGATAAGAAAAGAGGATCCTTCAATGTACTTTCTACAAGAGATACATCACAAAGATAGAAACAGCGAAATATCCATTAACAAAAGAATGGTTAAACAAACTTTGGTACATACACACAATGAAATATCATGCAATGATGAAAAAATAAAGATGCATCTGTAAAACACCTCACAACATAGATAAACCTGGAAGAAACACATTATGCTGAGTGAAATTAGTCAATCAAAAATGTGCAACTACTGTATTTGACAATGTTGTAAAAAGTTAAAACAAAGTTTTCTTAATAAAAGAAACAATCTATGATGGTTATGGGAGTCAGGGGGGAGGGAAAATTATTCATGGGCTGGCGGGTAGACATATGGGTGACATGGGCAGGCAATATACGACAAGAGGGAAGTTAGCTGGTAGCAGGAGACACAGGAGGAATACAATAGTTAAAGTGAACAGAGGTAAACTGTTGGTACATGGAGGGGATTACAATCATTGTATTGAAGCAACGTATCTAATTTGTTGATTGTAAAGCTACAACGTATCTAATTTGTTGACTGTAAAGCTAATGATCTGTAAACCTTGAAAAAAAGAAAAAAGAAGCCCAAATCTCCCACCCACCCCCAAGTTCAATATTTAAGCTTCACCCTGACTTAGGGAGAGAGGATGCTTGCCCAGAGAGGAGGAAAAAAAAAAAGAAATCACTAAAAGCGTAGAAAGAGACTGGGAACATTTTTTTGGCAATGACACATTAGACAAGAGACTATGCTCTAAAATTTATGTAACACTTCAACACCTCAAAAACAAGAAGAAAAATAATCTAAACACTTCACTAAAGAAGACATTCATTTGGCCAATAAACATGAAGAAATGCTTGTGATCATTAGCCTTTAGAGAGATGCAAATCAAAACAACAATGAGATATCATCTTACCCTAGCATTGATTGGTGTTGTTGTTAAGTGCTATTGAGTCGGTTCTGACCCATAGCGACCCTGTATAGGGTTTCCGAAGAGCAACCGGTGAGCTTGAACTGCTGACCTTGCAGTTCGAATGGCTTTGCAGTCTGGCACATTAGCGTACAGCATTGCACCAGTACGCCCATTTATAACAAGGTTTGAAAAATCCCCAGAAAACAAAAAATGCTGGCAAGAGTGTGGAGGGTCTGGGGCCCTTCTACATTGCTGGTGGGACCATAAAATGGTACAACCACTGTGGAGAACGTTATGGTGCTTCCTCAAAAAATTGGAAATACAAATACTATATGACCTATCAATTACTCTACTTGGTATATATCCTCATGAAATCAGAGTTCTGACAAGGATGGATGCACACCCATGTTCCCTGCAGCATGGTTCACAATAGCATAAAGATAGAGACAGCATAAATGCTTGACAAAAGAAGAATGGTTAGACAAACTTTAGTACAGATATACAATGGAACACTATTCAAAGTTGAAGGATAATGATGAATCTGTGAAACACCTCATAACATGAATGAAACTGGAGGACATTATGCTAAGTGAAATTCATCAATCACAAAAGGACAAATATTATGAGCCCATTGTTGTAAAAAATTAAGGAAAGATTTTCTTGCTAAATGAAACATTCTATGGTGGTTACTGGGGAAAGGAGCGGGGTAGGGAATTATCCATGGGCTAGTAGGTAGACACAAGTTAGTTAACATGGGTGACAGGGCAGGCAGTATACAAGAGGGAGGTTGGCAGAGGAAAGATGAAGATAGCAGGAGACACAGGGAGGAATGCAAGAATTAAAGGCAAATACTATTAATTGAAAGGAGCTCTGGTAGCGTAGCGGTTATGAATCAGGCTGCTAATCTTACAGTCAGCAGTTCAAAACTACCAGCCGCTCTGCAGGAGAAAAATGAGGCTTTCTGCTCCCGTAAAGATTTACAGCCTTAGAAACCCTGTACAGGGTCGCTATGAGTCAGATCCATGGCACATAACAACAACAACGTTATTAATCGATGGTACATGGTGGGCAGATTACAATCACTGTAATGAAGCAAAGTATATGATTTGCTGAATGCAAAACTGATGATCTGCTCTGTAAACCTTCACTCAGTTCACAATAAAAAGTTTAAAAAAATGTTATGAAAAGGTTTTTAAAAAAATGTTAAGAAAAGGTTTCTTGCTAGGAGAAACATTTTATGATGGTTACCAGGGGTGGGAGGGAAGGGAAAATTATTCAATGGGTAGAGGATGGACACATTAACTGGGTGATGGGGAAGGCAATATACAACAAGTGGGAGGTTGGCACAGGAAAGATGCAGGTAGTGAAAGAAACAGAGAACCCGGCAAGAGTTAAAGTGAAGAGAAGTAAACACTGTTGTGATGCCTTCAAATACATGATTTGGTGGATGTGGGCCTGATGCTCTCTTCTATAGACCTTCATTCAATTCACAATAAAAGGTTAAAAGTGTCTTTAGACATTTTCTTCTTAAAACACAACACCACAGTAGATTCAGTCTATTAATACTTTCTACACTGTCCTTACGGAATTATTTGACCATTTGAGCTCCTTTATAGGCTGTATAAAGGAGCTCTGGTAGCGTAGTGGTTATGAATCAGGCTGCTAGTCTCACAGTCAACAGTTCAAAATTACCAGCTGTTCCGCAGGAGAAAGATGAAGCTTTCTGCTCCCATAAAGATTTACAGCCTCGGAAACCTTGTACAGGGTCGCTATGAGTCGGAACCAACTTCACGGCACATAACAACAACAATAGGCTGTATAATACAGCTTAGTAGCTTAGTATGAATGTACCTTGTTTTACTGAAATAGTTTTTGTTATTATTATTTGGTGCTGTCGAGTCGGTTCCGACTTACAGCGAC
>NW_006408610.1:6044822-6074514 GCF_000296735.1 Chrysochloris asiatica | reverse complement strand
AGCTGGTAGTTTGGAACTGCTGACCTTATGGTAATACAATCATTGTTGCTCTTTTAATTTATTTTTGCCTTTCTCTATGGGTTGGAACCAATGGCACACAACAACTATTATTTAAAAGGTAATACGTGGTAAAAAATTCAAATTGTATCAACAGTAGAGTAAAAAGTTTCCCTCTCCTGTCCTCCTGCTCTTGAATATACTTTCAGAGATGTTTTCTGAGTATACAAGTATACATGGATAATATTCTGAGTTTTTTCTCTTGTTTTTCAACTTGTGTGTATTGAGTGAAGGTTTACAGAGCTGATTATCAGTTGGCAATATACCTTTTTATTTTTGCCTACACTTTTATTAAAGGAGCGCTGCTAGCGTTGTGGTTACAGCACACCACTACCATCACTTTTATTAATACAGATACTATATTTCTCTGGGCTTTGACTATTTACAAACAATGCTGCATCGAGTAATTAATTTTTATGTAATTTTCCCCATTTATCTGAATACAGTGATTTCCTAAGATTGAAATAGCTAAAGGTTATGTTCATTTTTAATTTTGGTAATTATTTGCCAAACTGCTCTCCACGAAGTTTGTACCAATTCGTATTCCAAGTGGTGATGTGCCGTGGAGTCGGTTCCGACTCATAGGGAACCTGTCCAGGGTTTCCGAGGCTGTAAATCTTAACGGGAGCAGAAAGCCTATCTTTCTCCCCCTGAACTGCTGTTAGTTTGGAACTGCTGACCCTGAGGTTAGCAGGCCGATTCATAACCACAATGTTACCAGAGCTCCTTTCATATTCCAAGTAGCCACACAATTATGTCAATTAAATTTTGGGTTCTTTGCCACTATGCTACCGCATGAACATTTAAATTTGCATGCATTTTTCTTCCATGAAATCGTTTCATATATTTAAAAGCCACTTGTATTTTTAATCTGTTGTTGTTAAGCGCCATCGAGTCGGTTCCGATCCATAGAGACCCTGTACAGGGTTTCCGAGGAGCGTCGAGTGAGCTTGAACTTAGGACCTTGAGGTTCAAACCGACTTTGTAGTGCTGCACATTAAACCCACAACGCTGCACCAGGACTCTTATTTTAAAGTGAAAACTTTCCTTCCGTTACTATTTAATATCTTGACTTCCTCATTCCACCCAAAATCGGTGCTCGGGAACCGAGCGCTTTGTCCATTGCTTTTGTGTCATCTGTTGAATGAATGAGGTTCAGAGAAATGACTGGCGCACGTCTTAGTGTAGTCAAGACCAGAATTCTTGGCTGACTCTAAAGCCCACACGTTTGTTTTCCGACAACCTAGGGGAGATACTAAACACTCTATTCACCAGACCCGGGGCCAGAAAGGTAACGGAAAATGGCTGGAATGCTTTGGGATGTGAGGACCGTGCCAAAATGGCGAACAAATACTTATCTAAAGTCGCAGCCGCTATTCTTACCCACTTTATTGCATGCCTATTGTCGGCCTTCTGTATTTTCCGAAACCGGATTTCCGGTGTTCTGGTGAAAGCTCAGGATTTCAAAGCATTTCCAAACAACTATGGGTTTACACACTAACGCAGACACAGAGCCAATCAGGTGGAGAGTGACAGCCAAGAAACAAATAGGTTTGTATGCAAAAAGAGGAGTCTGTGCCGTCAGGCTAGTGGGTTGAGGATTCCCGAAGGATAGAAACAAGCGCAGAACGCAGTTTAAGCACGCCCATCCGAGCGGCCCGCCGGCTTCTCCAGCAGCTTCGGTGTGGGCATTAGAAGATGCCCCGAATAAAGGTAATAACTAGCTGCACATTTCCTTATCGGTTCCAGCAGAGCCAGCTTGCCTTAGGACTGAGTTCGAGCCCTTGATCTCAGAGGGGACACCTCAGGTTCTGCAACCGAATTCCTTCCTGCTTAGTCCCGCCCTGCCGTCCCCTGGACCACCACTTCCGTTTGCCCAGTCGTCTGGGAAACCGGCGTCTTCCGGTCGCGCAGTGGTGGGCGGAGCTAAGATGGCCGAGGAGAGACCGGAGACGGTGAGCGCCGACTTTTTCATTAATGTCCCAGCCGCCAGGCAGGCAAGGGGAAGGCGGCTAGACAGGTTGGCGGGCGCTGGGCCCTGGCTCCCAGCCCTGGCGCCACACAGCCGCTCCGGGGGAGGCGCGGAGCCGGATCCCGAGCGGCTCGGGGTGGGCGGGGCGGGGCGGGGCGGCGCGCTCCCGCTCCTGCTCTTTCGGGGTCTGGTCACCCAGGGGCGCGTCTGAATCTTTGCTGCTATGGATCTGTTCCAGGACTGATTGCGATCCCACTTGGGCGCCGCTGAACTCTTTCCCTAACTCCTTTTCTAGCTCTCGTGGTTTGGAATGGAAAGAGTAGCACAAATGTAGAGACGGTTTCTGTTAATCCCCTGGATTAGGAATTTAATTTGCTAAAAGCCTAGACGCCTCCCGCGTCACTGCCTTCTGTTTATGGGGTGGGACCGTGTTTCCTCTGTTGTTGAGAAAAGTACTGTTTTGGGATTCAGTTGAAGTCTTAGGTGTTTATTAAACTCTACAGAATTGTATTAAGAGTACCTAGATAAATTCAGATGCCCCAACAGTAATTTTTGATATTTGTGAACCCACCAGCTCCTCCGCGGCACAAAGGTGAGGCTTTCTGTACCCGCAAAAGGATTGAAAACCTCAGAAACCCTATTAAGGGTCTTTCTGTGAGTCGAAACCGACTCCACCCACCCGTTGTTGTTCTTGGGTGCCATCGAGTCGGTACTGACTCATAGTGACCCTATGCACAACAGAACGAAACACTGCTGGATCCTGGGCCAACCTCACAATTGTTGCCACGCTTGAGCCCATTGATGCTGCCACTTTGCCAATCCATCAGAGAAAAGGGGTCTGCCTCTTTTTCTCTGACCCTTCACCTTACCAAACATGATGTCCTTCTCCAGCGACTGGTCCCTCCTGACAATATGTCCAAACTGGCCTCCAAGGATCATTCTGGCTGCACTTCTTCCAACACAGATCTATTGGTTCTTTCGGCAGCCCATGTCACTTTCAGTATTCTCCTCCAACACCATAACTCAAAAGCATCAATTCTTCTGTAGTCTTCCTTATTCACTGTCCAGCTTTTGCATGCATATGAGGTTATTGAAAATACCATGGCTTGGGTCAGGTGCACCTTAGTCCTCAAGCTGACATCTTTGCTCTTCAACAGTAACAGTATTTACCTCTATCCCCCTCCTTTTTTTTGGATGTACAAATATCACACAGAAAATATACTGTAAATGTTCGAAGGGCACATTTTGCAAGCCAGCCTCCTGCCTGCAGGCACACAACCTTTCTCAGTCCATGGGCCTACAGTTCTCAGTTGCTCAATCTATGCTGTTGCCTCTGCTACCACCTCTGCTCACTGCTTTTCTGGTTAGGATCCCATGCTACACTCATGCTCATCCTTCTTGCTGGTCCTAGGGTTCTCAGAATCTCTTCTGACATCCATTTTTGTCCTTTCTTTTGTGTCTTTTTAATGATCTTTTGCTTTCTTCCTGAATGTTGTTCTTGATGCCATCCCACAACTCTTTCTGGTCTTTGCTCATTAGTGTCTAATGCATAACATCTTTTCCTGAGATGGTTTCTAAATTCAGGTGGGATATGTTCAGGTCTTATTTTAGCTCTTGAGGACTTGTTTTAATTTTCTTCAGCTTCAGCCTGATCTTGTAGAAGAGCAATTGATGGTCTGTTCCACAGTGTGCACTTGACCTTGCTTTTGCTGATGATATGGAGCTTTTCCACTGTCTCTGCCAACAGATGTAATCATTTTGATTCCTGTGTTTTCCAACTGGTGAAAACCATGTACATTGTCACCTTTTATGCTATTTAAAAAGATATTTGCAATGAGTACATTGGTCTTGCAAAATCCTATCATGTGATCTCCGGCATCATTTCTATGATCAGGACCTTATTTTTCAAATACTGAACTTCCTCTTTGTTTCCAATCTTTGCATTTCAGTCACCAGTAATTAGCAATACATGTCGATTGCATGTTTGATCAATTTCAGATTGAAAAAGTTGATAGAATTCTTCAATTTCATCATCACTGGCTTTTATGGTTGGTGTACAAATTTTAATTATAGTGATAATTAACTGGTCTTCCTTGTAGGCTTATGGATATTATCCTTTCATAGACAGCATTATAGGTAAGATGGATCTTTATGTGTTCTGTTCCGTTTAATTTTTGACAATTTCCAGTATTCCTAGATTCATTTTTTGTGCATTCTGTTTTCTGATTATTAATGGATATTTGCAGCTGTTTTTCCTCATTTTGAGTTGTGCTGCATCAGCTAATGAAGGTCCCTAAAGTTTTACTCCATTTGTGTCATCACGGTCAACTCTACTTTGAGGAGGCAGCTCTTCCCTAGTGCCTTCCAATCTGAGGGACGTATCTTATGATAATATATCTGATAACTTTTTGCTGCTATTCGTAATGTTTTCATTAGCCTAATATTTAGAAGTAGCCTGCCTCTTCTTTCTACCATGTCTTAGTCTGGAAGCTCAGCTGAAACTTGTCCGCCATAGGTGGACAAGTTTAAAATACAGGTAGCACGGCTTCCAGCATCATAGCCACGTGCAGGGAAACATGTTCTGACAAAAGTGACAGATGACTGGTGGTTCTTTAGTTTGTTGTTGTTGTTAGGTGCATTAAGTCGGTTCTGACTCATAGCGATGTTGTGCACAACAGAACGAAATACCTTCCCATCCTGAGCTATCCTAACGATCATTATTAAACTTGAACTTACTGCTGATGCCACGGTGCCAATCCATATCATTAGGGGTCTTCCTCTTTTTCACTGACCTTCCGCTTTACTAAGCATGATGTCTTTCTCCAGGGACTGGTTCCTCCTCATAGTATGTCTAAAATTTGAGAGATGAATTCTCATCATCCTGGCATCTAAGGATTATTCTGGCTGTACTTCTTCCAGTACCGATTTATTTATTCTTCTGGCTGTCCATGGTACTTCTAATATTATTCTCAAACACCATAACTCAAATATATCAATTCTTCTATAGTCTTCCTTATTTTTTATTCAACTTTCACATGCATATGATGCTACTGAAACTAATATGGCTTGGGTCAGGTGCGTGTTAGCCCTTAAACGAACATCTTTGCTTTTAAAAAGGTCTTGTGCAGCCGATTTGCCTAAGGCAATACACCATTTGATTGCTTGACTGCTGCTTCCTTGAGTGTTGATTGTGGATCCAAGCAAAATGAAGTCTTTGACAACTTCAGTCTTTTTCCATTTATTATGATGTTATTCATTTGTTCAGTGGTGAGGATTTTTGTTTTCTTTACATTAAAGGACAACCCATAATGAAGGCTGTGGTCTTTGATCTTCATCACTATTTTAAATCCTCTTCACTTTCAGCCAGTAAGGTGATAGCATCTGTATATCATGTGATCTCCTATCAGCAAGGCCATATTTTCCAACAACTAATCCTTCCTCTTTCTTTCCAACCTTTGCATTCCAATCACCAGTAATTGTCAGTTCATCTTGATTGCATATTTGATCATTTTCAGACTGAAGAAGTTGATAAAATTATTCAGTTTCATTACCACTGGCTTTAAGTGGTTGGTGCATAAATTTGAATAATAGTGGTATTAACTGGTCTATATTGTAGTCATATGGATAATATCCTATCACAGACAGCATTGTACTTCAAGATAGGTCTAAAATGTTCTTTATCACAATGAATGCTGTACTGATGAGTGCCACACCATTCCTCTTGAATTTGTCATTTCTGCATAGTAAACTATACGATTGTCATATTTTGAATGAACACTACTACCTGTCCAATTCAGCTCACTAATGCCTAGAGTCTCAGCCTTAATGTGTTCCATTTAATTTTTGACAACTTCCAGTTTTTCTAGATTCATACTTCATATATTCCATATTCTTATTATTAATGGATGTTTGCAGCTGTTTCTCCCCATTTTGAGTAGTGCTGCATCAACAAATAAAGGTCCTGAAAGCTTTACTCCATTTGTGTCATCACGGTCAACTCTATTTTGAGGAGGCATCCTTCCCCAGTTGTATTTTGAGTGCCTTCTAACCTGAGGGGCTCATCTTCTGGCACTGCATCTGACAGTGTTCTGCTTCTGTTCACCATGTTTTCAGTGACTAAACGTTTAGAAGTAGCTGACCTCCTCTTTTTCCTGCTGTGTTTTAGTCTGGAAGTTCAACTGAAACTTGTCCACTATGGGTTGTTGTTGAATATGCCGTGGAGTCGGTTCCGACTCATAGTGACCCCGTACAGGGTTTCCGAGGCTGTAAATCTTTACGGGAGCAGAAAGCCTCATCTTTCTCCCGCAGAGCGGCTGGTAGTTTCGAACTGTTGACCTTGAGGTTTGCAGCCTGATTCATAACCACTATGCTACCAGAGCACCACTACAGGTGACCCTGTTTAAAATACCGATAGCTTAGCTTCCAACATTACAGGAACACCACTGTTTAACAAACTTACAGACAAGTGGTGGCTCCATAGGCTAGCAAGGTGTGTTGCTGTTGTTGTTGTTAAGTGACTTTGAGTTGGTTCAACTCATAGTGACCCTCTTTAGGGTTTCCAAGGAGTGACTGTTGGGTGTAAACTTCCGACCTTGTGGTGCAAACTGACCTTGTAGTTGAGTGCTTATCCTACAGTACCACCCCCAGGATTCTATCGGAAAGTATATATGGTGTTGTAACGTAGACTTCTGTCATTTCAGAGAACTCAGTTTCCTGCATCTGTTGAATCTCAAAAACCTCGACTGAAAAAAGGTCTGTATAGCAATTTCATTGTTTACGTGTGTTTGTACCGATTTCCCTTTGACTCATTAATTCTGTGTTCTGTGTTTTGTGCATTATAACTTAAAAAAACCTGAGTGTTAACTAACAGTGGTTATACAATCTCCTGTGTTGTTTTTTATAAACTATATATAACAATATTAATATTTTTTAAATATTGGAGTCTAAAAGTAACCCGGAAACCCCAAGCTAACCTTATAAAAGAACATTTGCCACTTTCAGGAATTTATAGTAAAGGAATCAGTATGTTTGCAAACATGAATGATTATTTTGGTGTTTATATTAGTAGAAATGGAAATACTAAATATCCAACAATAAGGAATTAGGTTATTTTTCATAAAATGGAATTATAATCATTTATTAGTAATATAATAGTATTAAATTTACTGATACTTACCACAGATTGTTAAAATTTAAAAAAAGTTTTAAAAAATGAGTATATCATATGATTTGTTTCTATAGAATTAAGGGTTATGGAAATTAATTACATTATAGTTGGTAGCTATTCTGAAAATATGTCATTTTATGTACTCTGTAAGACAATTCCATATAAGCATTTATGGTGGTGGTGGATATGTGCCAAAGAGCCGGTTTTGACTCATAGAGATCATGTATAGGTTTCCAAGGCTGTAAATCTTTATGGGAGCCAAAAGCCTCATCTTTTTCCCACAGACCTGCTGGTAGTTTCAAACTGATGACCTTGAGGTTAATAGCCCGACTTGTAACTACTGTGCTATCAGAATTTCTTTATAAGTATATATATATGGTGGTTGGTTGGTTATGTGCCGTGGAGTCGGTTCTGACTCATAGCTACCCTGTACAGGATTTCCGAGGCTGTAAATCTTTACGGGAGCAGAAAGCCTCGTCTTTCTCCTGCGGAACAGCTGAGAACTGTTGACCTTGTGGTTCGCAGCCCGATTCGTAACCACTACGCTACCAGAGTATATATGTTTAAATATATATATTGTTGTTAAATACTTATAACACTTAACAACAACAAACCTCATTGTTTCTCCTATGATAGTAAATGACTTGCATTAATTTTTTGGAGGGGTCGTGGGTGGTGGTGCTGGTGGTAGTGGTGGTGGGTGGGCCTTCCTTCACCACTCCACTAATTAAAATAAGGACTCAGCAATGGTCTTTTTAAGATTACCTGACCTGCCGGTGATTCAGAAGTGTAGCCGGTATTGAGTGAGACTCCTGCTGATAATAAGAGATACTTACTAAATGTTCACTTCTTAGTTTAAATGAAAGGTACTTTGCATTTTGAAGTCCTGGTGTGGTGTCGAGGATAAGCACTGGAATGCTAACTGCAGGGTCACTGGTTCAAACCTACCAGCTGCTCCTTGGAAACCCTATACAAGGTTGCTCTGAGTCAGAACCAGTTTGGTGAAACTTAATAACAACAAGCATGCATTTTGTTTTATCCCTCTTTCTTTCTTTTTTTTTTTTTTTTAAAAAAATGAGAGTAAAATCTATAAATGTGAAGTGCACAGCTTTTGAATTTTGAAAAATACTTATACTCATGTACTTTCCCCTCAGATGAAGTGAAATAATTTTCATCACTTTGCAAGTTTCCTCATTCTCCTTTCTAGTCCTTGTAGTTCTCCAGAGGAAATCACCAAGTGTCTTCACTTTGTTATTAGTGCTGGGATGAGATGGTATCTCATGGTTGTTTGATTTGTATCTTGCTGATGACTAATGATTGTGAGTGTTTCTTCATATCTTTATTGGCTGTCTGACTGTCATCTTTGGTGATGTGTCTGTTTATTACTTTTGCCCATCTTTAAATCGGATTATTTGCTCTTTTCTTGTTGAGGTGAAGAAATTTTCTACACATTTAAAAGAGAGCCTTTGTCTGATAAGTTACTGCCAAAATTTTTTCCCCAGTCTGCGGATTTTGTTTTTAATCTTTCAGTAAAATCTTTTGATACAGCTAAGTGTCTAATTTTTAGGAGGTCCAGTCATCTAATTTGTTTATTTTCCATTATGTTCGATATCATATTTATGAAGGACCTAACTTTGGGGTTAAGTTTAAATTCTTCACTCAGTATGTGTACATACACTTAAAAAAGATATGTAAAGTTAGGCCAAACCAAAACCACTGCTGTGGACAATTTCAGTCATAGCAGCCCTGTGGGACAGAGTGGCGCTACCTAACTGCTCCATAGAAATTTCAGGGCTGTAAATCTTACCTGAAGCAGACTGTCTCATCTTCCCTCCCTGAGTGGCTTGTGTTTCCAAACCACTGACTTTTCAGTGAGGTGCTTAATCTAGAACAGGAACCTTTTTTTTCTGCCAAAATTTCTAACATCATTCACAGGCCATACAAAATTATCAATTTAAAAATTAGCCTGCTGTATTTGGCCAAAAATTTACTCAACTCACCCCTATTGTGGACTCCTGGAGTCCTGGTGTGGCATTGTAGGGTAAGCACTGCACTGCAAGGTTGGTTTGAACCACGAGTCAGTGGTTCAAACTTATACCAGCCACTCCTCAGAAACCCTATACAGAGTTGTTCTGAGTTGGAACAAAGTCGACCGCATTTCACAACAATGTGGACTCCTGGCATGGAACTAACTATAGGATAAGTGCTAGACTCTGAGCCACAAGGTTGGCTGTTCAAACCCACCAGCTGCTCCTTGGAAACCCTAAACAGGGTCGCTTTGAGTCGGAACTGAATCAGCGGCACTTAACAACAACAACAACAGTGTGATGGCTGGAACTGCGGCTGCCTCGGCAGGGCAGACCAAATGCTTTTGAGGGCCTTATGTGCCTGTGGGCTGAATGTTCGCCCACCCCTGATCTAGGATTTGCTGCTAAACCGTGGTTTTATATGACTTATCTTTTTCTTCTTCCTCCCACTCTTATACTTTTAAATCTCCTGAGATGCAAACAAGCTGGATAGCAGTTATTTTTTGTATAAAAACCCAGCTTGTAACGTGTGTTCTTAGGTCAGTACTGATTCATTCCTTTATTATTTATGCCCCTGAACAAATAGAGTTGATGTTTGTGCTGACCCTGGGCCTGTCTACCCATTACACACTCTTCCCTTCTCTGCTTTGTATTGTGAAGAACTGACCCTTGCAGGCTCCCTTCCTTCTTAGGTTCTTCCTATGTCAACAGTTTCTGGTTAACTTAGTGAGTTGGAGGAGCTGGCAAGAGATTAAAGGGCTAGAGGGATGGCAAAGCCAAATTTCCCCCCTTCCTCTGTGCTTGGGAGAGCCAGGGACTTGGGGAGCATTCTCTGACACTCTTTTCTGTTGCTCCTGCTCCCCGGGATCAGGCCTATCTTGTTTTTAGCTTCCTCAAGGTAATCCAGTCCTGGATTCTGGTGCTGTACCTCTCCTGTCGTTAGTCTTCCGACCTAGAATGTGTAGCGACTTTTGTTCATGCTAGCCTTCAGATTGCCTGTTTTTCTCATTTTTTTTCCTCATCTAAACTCGTTTCCACTGAGGTGATTCTGACTCATGTCAACTTTGTATAGGATTTCTGAGACTAATTCTTTACGGGAGCAGATAGCCCAATGCTTAACCCACAATGCACCTGCTTATTGCGAAAGTCCCTTTCTTTTAAACCCTTAAGAGGCTACTGAGTTTTTGTTTGGATTCTGACTGATACCGAGCTAAATATTAAAAATGTTATAGTCTTGTTCTTTTCAAGATTTATTCTTTTGATATCCCAAATGCATATTGTATTGAGGTAAAAACATGTTACAATTCCTGTTTGGTATGAGGAAATTAGTATTTATTGATTGTCTACTTGGAGATTCTTCGTAATTTTCTAGTGAAAATTATACAGGAAAAATGATAAGTACCTTAACCTAGGTCTCATAGAATGCTAGGATTGTATCAAAATCAGAATTCTCTCTAATTTTATGTTTGCTGCATGCCTGCTAGCCCTGAAATAGGTTTTTTGGCAAAGAGGGGTTCACTTATATGAGCAGGCTTCAAAAAGTTTGTAAAAAAATTCATAATCTTTAAATTTCATTTTCCCAGTGAAGTTTTTGGAGCCCTTTTGTATTGAAAGTCATAGTTATTTTAGAAAAAGTTTCAACTAGAGTCAAGCCACAGTAGTTTTCAGCTTTGCTCTCTGAGGAAATGTTATACCTAGCATTAATCAAACTTTAACGTAAGGTTTGAAATAAAGTCATTTGTGAGAGAACATAGAACGTAGGACATACCACAGGGAGGAGAGTTCTTGCAGGGTAAATGTATAAAATCTAAGTCTGGTGCCTCCTTGACAAGGAAAAACAGGCAAAGAATGTCACAAAAGAATAGAATGTTGGCAGAAGAGAAGGGCACAACAGCAGTGTTGTTGCCAGGTAGCCAGCCTCCCTCCCAGGACCTTGGTGGGAGTGTGAGCGGCAGCGGTGTGAGCTGGAGAAATGAACCAGGTCTTCCCTGGTCTGTGTCTGGCGGGCCGCCTGAGCTCTGATACTGTGAACGTCTCAAGTGTAACACGGGAGCTCCAGTCTCTCTGACTTTTTTGTGAAATAGAGGTGGCTCTGCTTTCCATGTAACATGGGGGCTTCAAAAAGTTTGTGAGAAAATTCCATCATCTTTGAATTCCATTTTTCCACAGACTTTTTGAAGCCTCCCCTACCCTCTCCCGCCCTGTAAATTCCTATCTTTTTGGAGGATCTTTGAAATAGGTAATTCTCTTAATACCTGAAAAAGTGTATAGGAACTCGTATCTCTGTTGGCAAGAGGAGTTGGAGAGAAGTGGTCAATGATCTGGAAAATGAATTCAACTTCTAGATTCACAGGTAAAATTCTAACTGTAAATTAAGGATTTGTAGAATCAAGAGGTTTCTAAGGTATCTAGAATTCCTAAATATTAACTATGATAAAACCCAGCCACAACAGATAACTTTTTATGGACTTACTTACTATATGCCAGCCACTCTTGGAACCTCTGTTTATAAGGTCACTCAGTCCTCACACTCTGAGGATGGGTGATTTGACTCCCTCAGCACCTTTTCAGAATTGTGATCCTTTTTGCCCCTGCACTCCCTGCCCGCCCCTCTATCCTGACTGACTTTTTCCCATAGAAAGCATGTCACTCATAAATACGCACGTGTAACTCACTGGGCTGCATGTCTGTCCATTTTAGCACCCCGACTCCACTTTCCCACACATACTGAAAGTAGGGAATGCCTAACCCAGTGCCTAGAGCAGCACCTGGCACATGGTAGGCATTCAATAAATATTTTTTTGAAAGAACGAATCTCCCATTTTACAGATGAGGAAACTAACTTTCCTAAGAGTTGGCACTGGGACAGTTATAGGGTATGGAAATGGTCTCTCAAGTCTTAAATGCAGCTGAAGGTTATTTTAGCTTTTAAGCAATCCACAGCTCTAGGAGTGTAATCTTTAGCACTTCAATTTGGTGGTGTCTTCTCTTCTTCGAAGGAGCCCTGGTGTAGCACCGTAGAATAAACACTGCACTGCTAACTGAAAAGTCTGCAGTTCAAACCCACTCCGTGGGATAAAGATGAGGCTGTCTGCTCCCATCAAGATTGATTGTTGTTGTGGTTAAGTTGTTGGTTCTGACTCATAGCAACCCTGTATACAGTGTCCAAGGAGCAGCTGGTGGGTTTGAACTTCTGACCTTGTGGTTCACAGTTCAGGGATGATTCTGCAGCACCATACCAGGAATCCAAACTAGAATGTACTTTGTTCCCACCTAGTCTCAAATCAGGGACTGTAAAGTTTTACGGCCTGGGAAACTGTGTACAGGGTCGCTGTGAGTGGGGGTCCACTTGATGGTGTGTGTTTCTGGACTAACATACTGCTCCAGACTGCTCAATCCCTGGGGACCTGGAGCTACAATATGGACTGCACATTTTTCTCTTCATTCTTCACTCATGAAACAGAAAATATAACTTGTCCTTTATTGTGAGATTTTAATAATAAGTCTTTAAAAGGTGCAGTTTATACATTTTCTCTTTTTAGGATGTAAAGATACTACTGCTTCGTGATACTGAAAAGAAAGGCTAGAGCAGGCTAAACACAAACTTTAAGAAGTAATGCTGCTTGTTCCTTCTAAAGAATAGGGAACAGAAGTATGGGCATGATTCTAGATGCCAGAAGTAGGAAAGAGAGATTTAAAGAATAAATTCCCTGAGTGCAACACCTTTCTTTTAGTCAGCAGGGACTTAAATTTGAACTTCATCTCTTCCATCAATGCCAATCTATCATCAGATCCTAGCCATTCATGATCTGCCTAACTAACTACTTCCCGAACTGTGTTTCCTGCTGAAAGCAAGCAAATCACCAAGATTAAAGACATGTGTAAAGTGGGTAGAGGGTGCATGTGAGTGGCACATGGGTAGAGCACACCTAATGAATTTTCTGCGGTAATCTTACTGAGTAATCTTGAACCAATATCTATTGAATCATTATCTAACCACAAGAGAAAAAGAGAAGGAGGCAATGACTGTTTCTGAGTTTTCAGTATCACGAAGTAGTAGTACGTTTACATCCTAAAAAGCGAAAATGTATAAACTGCACATTTTAAAGAGAGCAAATAATCCAAGAAGCTAGATTATCTGAAGAAGAATGTGGCATCAGAATTGGAGGAAGATTCATTAACAACCAGCAATTTGCAGATGGTACAGGTAGAGCCTTGCTTGCTGGATACGAAGAGAACTTAAAATACTAATGAAGATCAAATGGGTTGCACCTCAATGCGAAGAAAACCAAAGTCCTCACCACTGGACCAGTAAATAACATCATGATAAATGCAGAAAAGATTGAAGCTGTCAGAGACTTCATTTTGCTTGGATCCACACTCAAACTTATGGAAGCAGCAGTCAAGAAATCAAATGACATGTTTCATTAGACAAATCTGCTGTACAAAATCTCTAAAGTGGTGAAGACACGCAGCCTGGCACACACCTTCCCTGATGTTATACCACTCAGTGTCTTCTTGTTTATGCAGATACTCATGCATTCACTGACCAGTTGTAATAAATGATGTTGTTGTTAAGTGCCATAGAGACGGTTCTGATTCATAGTGACCCTGTTTCTAAGGAGCGACTGCTGGGTTTGAACCTCCGACCTTGGGTATCAAACTGACTTTGCAGTCTAGCACATTATCCTGCAGTGCCACACCAAAGCATTCATTTATTTTGTGATTTTTTTTTTTTTTTTCCTGGTAGAAGAGGAATCTAAATTGTGTAAAATTTAGATTTTACAGTTCTGTAACTAGAAGAACATGGCACCTCAAAGAACTCTTTTCCTGTGATTTGCTCTTGGTGCTAAGATCTGTTAGCCATATTTACTTTAGAACTTTTCATAAAAAAAAATAAAACATTAGAGAAAGAGTTAAACTCTCCCATATCCAACAAGGGATTAATCTCTAAACTTTATAGGAAAGTACAACACCTCTGCAAGAAAAACAGGCAGAAGACATGAACAGATACTTCACCAATGAAGACATTCTGGTAGCCAACAAACATATGAAACAATGTTTGTGGTCTTTAGCCTATTGTAGTTAGGTGCCATCAAGTCAGTACCGACTCATAGTGACCTTATGCACAGCAGAACGAAACACTGCCTGATCCTGGGCCAACCTCACAATTGTTGCCACGGTTGAGTCCATTGATGCTGCCACTTTGCCAATCCATCTCTCTGGGGTCTTCCTCTTTTTCTCTGACCCTCCACCTTACCATTCTCCTTCTCCAGCGACTGGTCCTCCTGACAATATGTCCAAAGTATGAGAGATGAAGCTTGGCCATCTTGGCCTCCAAGGAGCACTGTGGCTGCACTTCTTCCAGCACAGATCTGTGTTCTTTGGCTGCCCATGGCACTTTCAGTATTCTCCTCCAACACCATAACTCAAAAGCATCAATTCTTGTACAGTCTTCCTTATTCACTCACTGTCCAGCTTTCCCATGCATATGAGGTTATTGAAAATATCATGGCTTGAGTCAGGTGCACCTTAGTCTTCAAGCTGACATCTTTGCTCTTCAACACTTTAAAAAGGTCTTGCGCAGATTTGCCTAATGCAATACGTTGTTTGATATCTTGACTGCTGCTTCTGTGAGTGTTGATAGTTGATCCAAGAAGAATGAAGTCCTTGACAACTTCAGTCTTTTCTCCTTTGATAAGAATGTTGTTTATAGGTTCAGTGGTGAGGATTTTTGTTTTCTTTACATTTAGATGTAATCCATACCGAAGGCTGTGGTCTTTGATCTTAATCAGTAAATGTTTTAAGTCCTCTTCACTTTCAGCAAGCAAGGTTGCTGCATATCGCAGGTTGTTAATGAGTCTTCATCCAATCCTGATGCCACATTTTTCTTCATATAACCCAGCTTCTCGCATTATTTGCTCAGCATACATGTTGATTTGCTCAGCATACAGGTTGAATAAGTATGGTGAAAGAATACAACTCTGTACACACCTGTCTAAATTTTAAACCATTCAGTGTTCCCATGTTCTTTTCGAACAACTGCCTTTTGGCCCAGGTACAGATTCCTCATGAGCACAATTAAGTGTTCTGGAATACTCATACTGTGCAATGTTGTCCATAGCTTGTCATGATCCACACAATCGAAAGCACAGATAAACATCTTTTTGATATTCTCTGCTTTCAGCCAAGGTCCATCGGACATCAGCAATGATACCCCTTGTTCCACGGCCTCTTCTGAGTCTGGCTTGAACCTCTGCAAGTTCTCTGTCAATGTATGCTCACAGCCATTTCTATATTACCTTTAGTAAAGCTTTACTTGCATGGGATATCAAAGAGATTGTCTGATGATTTCCTCATTCCATTGTGTCACCTCTCTTTGGAATGGGCACAAATACGGATCTCTTCCAGTCAGTCAGCCAGATAACTGTTTTCCAAATTTCTTGGCATAGATGAGTGAGTGCCTCCTGTGCCGCCTCACTTTCTTGAAAGATTTCAATTTTTATTCCATCTGAAAATCAAAACAATGAGAAACAATCTCACACCAGCATTAATAACAAAGTTAGAAAAATTAGAAAACTGCAAATGCTGGTGAGGTTGCAGAGAGACTGGGACCCTCCTGCATTGCTGATGGGACTGTAAAAAGGTACATCCATGGTGGAAAGCGGTCTGGTGTATCCTTAAAAAGTTGAAAATAGCAATACTGTGTGACCTAGCAATCCCTTTACTTGGTATACATCCCCAAGGAGTAAGTCATGACGGCAGTAGTTATCTGCACACCTGTGTTCATCACAGCACTGTTCAGAATAACAAAATGAATGGAGGTAACTGAAATTCTCATCAATGGAAAAATGGATAAATGAACTGTGGTACATGCACACAATGCATTACTTTGCAGTGTTGAAGAGTAATGATGAATCTGCCAAACACCTCATAATGTGGATGGACCTGGAGGACAGAGTGAAATTAGTCAATCACAAAAGCACAAATATTGTATGATAGTACTGTTTTAGAAAGTTAAGCAAAGGTTTTCATGCTAAAAGAAGAAACATTCTGTGATGGTTACCAGGGGTGGAAAGGAAGGGAAAGTAATTCACTGACTTGAGAGTTGTTGTTAATGGCTGTGTAGTTGCTTCTGACTCATAGAGACTCTGTATAGGGTTTCGGAGGAGCCACTGATGAGCTTGAACTGCTGACTTTGCAGTTCAAAACGTCTTGCATTCAAGTGCTTATCTTACATCGCCACACCAGGACTCACATGTTAACTTGGATGATGGGGGGAACGCAGTATACAAGAAGAGGGAGGTTGGAAGCAGAATGAAGAAGACAGGCGAAGATACAGGGAAGAATGCAAGGGTTAAAGCAGTTAGAGGTAAATACTGTTGTGTACACAACCCTGCAACATCCGTATTGTGTGGGTAGACATATAGAGAGATACACAGACTGAAAGGGTACTGGAGGGAGAGTGAACATATACACATAAATATATAAGAGTTTGATAGAGGATTTGTGTACATGGGTATTTATGTTGGCTGTAAATACACCTATGAATATAGTGAAGCTTGTTGTTGTTGTTAAGTGCTGTTGAGTTGGTTCCCAATCATAGCGATCCTGTGTAGGGTTTCCGAGGAGCAGCTGGTGAGCTTGAACTACCGACCTTGCAGTTCACATGGCTTTGCAGTCTGGCGCATTAACCCACATCGCCACACCAGGACTCCATAGCGAAGCATACATGGAACAAAATGAGATCGTTTGTTAGATATTACCACACATCTTAAGGCAATGAGTTGCTGGGCCTGGGGCCTCAGGACCATGGTGTTGGGACAGCATGGTCAGTTGGCATAAGAGTCCACAAAGACAGTGTTCTGCATCCTTGTTCGGTGAGTAGAAACTGGGGTCTTAAAGCTCATAAGCAGCCATTTAAGGTTCAACTATTGGTCTCTCCATGTTCAGAAGAAAGAAGAGTAATGAAAATTGAAAATGCTTGCAATCACCTAGTCCAGTGGACCAGTAGAACGTATAAACATTAACCATCATGACCCTGAGACCAGAACTGCCTGTCTGCCGCTACCAATTGCTCTGAAAGGGATCACATTAGACGGTCCTGGATAGAGTGGGAGAAAATACAGAATAAAACTCAAAATTACAAGGACAAAAATAAGACTGGGCTTACTGGTCATAAAGAGACTGGAGGAACCCGAGACTTTGGCCCTCAGCCCTCCGGTCTGGAATGGAACTCAACCCTCGTGGCCCAATTCTCAGCTAATGCAGTAGATAGTTAATATGTTGTTAAGTGCTGTAGAGTTGATTACGACTCATAGCAACCCTTTATAGGGTGTCTGAGGAGCAACTGGTGGGTTTGAACAGTCGACTTTGTGGTTCGAAGTCTAGCGCTGATCCTATAGTACCACACCGGGAGCCCAGGTAGGTATATGTTGTTGTTCTTAAGTGCCCTTGAGTCAATTCTGACTCATAAGAACTCTGTATAGGATTTCCAAGGAGCAGCTGGTGGATTTGAACCACCTACCTTGTGGTTCAAACCGACATTGTAGTTGAGTGCTTATTCTACAGCTCCATACTACGACATGTTATTACTGAGTGCTGTTGTGTAGGTTCTGACCCATAGTGACCCTATATAGGGTTTCCGAGGAGTGGCTGGTGAGCTTGAACCACTGACCTTGCGGTTCAAACTGGCTTTGCAGTCCAGTGCATTAACCCATAGTGCCACACCAGGATTCTATACTAGGACATGTTGTTGTTGTTGTTAAGTGCCGTCGAGTTGGTTCCGACCCGTAGCGACCCTGTACAGGGTTTCCGAGGGTGTAAATCCTTACGGGAGTAGAAACCCTCATCTTTCTCCCGCAGAGCAGCTGGTAGCTTCGAACCGCTGACCTTAGGTTCGCAGCCCGATTCGTAACCACTACGCTATATAGGGGAAGCAAAAACATTAGTAAGGTGTGCTCGCTCTGGAATTGTCAGCCATTCAAGATCAAAAAGGTAGCATTTAAAGACAACATTGAGAAGGAATGGGAAGGGGAATGGGGTGCAAGTAGGAACGACAGGCAGGAAGTGGGATAACCGCTGTTGCATGGAGGGGTTTCCATCATTGAGTTGAAATAAGGTGTATGGTTTGTTGAACATAAAACTGATAATGTTCTCTTTAATCTTTACTCAATTCTCAGTAAAAACTTAAAAAAAAAAAAAAAGTGGCCACCCCCACCCCATTCCAAGTCCCCTTCTTTCATCTTCCTTCCTTCTGTTCACTACTGTTCTGAAGCTGATGTGGTTTCTTTTCCTTCTTGTTACCATAGAACAATAATTTCAGTAAGGAATTTTTACCTCTATTTTAAACTTTTGAATTTCATTGGGCAAGTAACATCATTTTATGGTTGCTATCATGAGTAATCTTTAAAAAAAATGAGTGATTTTTAATGACTCAAGTAGATTTTTTTCCCAGTGTTGACTTATTGCTGGGCAACAGACTAATGTTTCTGATTTAAGCTATTTTTGGAGTTTATATTTAACCATTTGACTTATTTTTTTGGAACTCTGATCTATCTAGATGTGATATCAACTCTGTCATATGTATTTTGTTAGTAACATTCCTGACCTCTCCTTTAGAACGTCTCGTGTGCCTTTTTACTTTCTACAACCAGAGAGAGAGTGTGATGGAGGAAGAAGAAGCGACAAAGAAGGACATTGTTTTAAAAAATCTTTTTCCAGTTCAGCTGAAATTATAAGGCACAAAAACTCAAGCATGTCCTCATTGTGTAACAGTAGTAAACGATCTTAGTGTTTAATAGTCTATACTTTTTTTTTTTTTTGTCTATACGTTTTTGATGCTTTATAATATTACGGTTAACAGGATGAAGAATTTTAATGTGATGATACTGTAATATGCTTATTGTTAGTTTAGGCAGTCGGTCTGATTTAGGGGTGTTGCATGTGTCTTCTCATTTCAAGTCTGGGCTTGAGAACAGTCATCTCTGTTCCAAACTTTTTATAGTGAATTGAGTGAAGGGTACTGAAGAAACTGACAATGACTGATTTGCTTGTTTTGTCAAAACATGTTTCCCAGCTCCAGAGTTCCCTGTTTTGGAGAAGCATAACTGGCTGATCCATCTGCACTACATCCGGAAGGATTATGAAGCTTGTAAGGTAAGCGATTACAGTGATAAAGTGAAAGGCAGGCTGTTGGTTAGACCACAGTTCCTACTACAGAGTTCGTGGTGGTTTGTATCCCACTAACTAGTGTTTGTGGTGCTGCGCGCTAATGGGCTGGACAGCAAGGTTGGTTTGAATGCAAGATCAGTGGTTCAAGCTCACCAGCCAGTTGCTCCTCAGAAACCCAATACAACATTGCTGTGAGTTGGAACCGACTTGACACACTTAATAACAGTTGTTGTTTGAATTTTCGTTTCCCCACATTTTCTGTATTAGTTAGTTTTTGCTGCAATAATACAGTTCTTAACCATCTCAAAATTTTAGTGGTTCTAATAACAGACAGGGGAAGCATCTTAGCTTCATACTATAAGTACTGGACTGCAAACCACAAGGTCGGCAGTTTAAGCCCACCAGCTTGAAGCTTTATGTTCTGCTAAGATTTACAGCCTTGGAAACCCTATCCAGGGTTGCTTTGAGTTGGAACTGAGTCATTGGTACTTAACATCAACAACAGAATAGGAGTTCTGGTGTGGTACTCTAGGATAAGCACTGGACTTCTAACCTCAAGGCTGGTGATTCAACGTACTAGCTGTTCCTCGGAAACCCTATACAGGATGGTTCTGGAACTGACTCAATGACACTTAACAACAACAGCAACCATTTATTGATTGCTCCTGGGTCTCCAGATTGGTTGTGATTGACTAGGTTTAATTCCAGGCAGTGGGTCTGATTCAGGGGTGTTCCATGTGTCTTCTCATTTCAAGTCTGGGCTAGAGGAACAGTCATCTTTGTTCAAAACTTTTTGTAGTGAATTGAGTGAAGGTTTACAGAGCAGATTACCAGTTTTATATTCATCATATCATATACTTTGCTTCATTACATGGTTGCAGTCCTCTCCATGCACCAACAGTTAACAGCATTTAGCTCTATTCCCTTTATCCACTGCATCCCTCCCTGTGTCTCCCGCCACCCCCATCTTTCCTCTGCCAGCCTCCCTCAAGTTGTATATTGCCTTCCCTGTCATCCATGTCAACACTTGTCTACCCTCTAGTGCATGTATCATTTCCTCCTCCCCCCAAAACCATCATAGATTATTTCTTTTATCACGAAACCATCCCCCTCTTTTTTTTTTTTTTAACTCCTTTTTTCTTGATGTACAAAAGAAACCACGTAGGGATATATGATTTGTTTAAGCAATCAAAGGGCACATTCTGCAAGCCTGCCTGCCTCCTGGCCCCCAGCACACAGCCTTTCTCTTTCCATGAGTCTAGAGTCCTCAGCAGCTCTATCGCTCCATTCCCTCACCTCTGCCTCTATCTCTGGTGTCGCTGCTTCTCTGGTTTGGGTCCCACGTTCAGCTCATGCTCTTAAGAGCAGTCATCTTTGGGTTGTATTTGTTTTGTAATGGCAGTCTGACGCGCCACACAACAGTCATCTAACTCTGATATTTGCATAGATAACAAATGGTATTTCATTGAGTCTTATGTTTCTCTTATTGGTGAGGTCAGTCATCATTTACACATTTAAAACCCATTTGTGTTTCTTTTTCTGTATACTACTTATATCTCTGGTAATGTACTATATGTTACATAGTGACTGGTGGACAGTGGTGTATTTTGTACACTGTTATTGGCCTTTTTTGGCATTCAGAGTTTTGTAATGCTTCTAGGATTGTGGTTTCTCGTTTATACCTTTGAAGTTTATAATTTGAGAAACTGATATTATAGGCCACAAAATCTCAAGGGAAGCATATGATCAGTATATAGGACAAGTGTCTCTTTTTTTTCTTTAAATTTTATGTATTTCATTGTTTTGAAAATACTTATAGCAAAACTATACCCAGACAAGTTTTTATGTTTGAAGCTCGTGACAGTGATTACGTTCTTTAAGTTATGCAACCATTATTATTATTTTTTTTTAATGTTTTATTGTGAGTTATATGATAGTTTTCATGAGAGAACCTCAGTTCTATATTCATTCCATCGTATATCATTACATTGCCATGGTTCCAATCCCCTCCATGCATCGTCTTCCGACCAAAGGGCATATCCTAGAAGCCCGTGCTCTACACTCCCCTCTACCCCCTCAGTCTTCGGCCCACAGTTCCGCTCCCTCTCTGGATCCAAAGTCCCCAGCCGCTTCATCTCTCCTTGTCATCATCTCTGTCTCCATCTCAGGCATCCCCGGTTCTCTGGGTGGGGTCCCGTTCTCGGCTCTTCTCCGTTGGTGGTCCCAGAGACCTCCGCTCCTAGACTGGAGAAATAATCGCTCTCTTCCTTGCTACAAAACATCTACCCTTGCATTTCCCAACACTCACAATCCGTCTTGATAACCATTATTCACTACAGTATTGCACGTAACCCATCTGTATTTCATTTCATCAGCTCCACCTAGACAAATTGGATAGTACTCACTGGTGATTCTGCCTTCCTCCATGCCCCCTAGCTCTGGGTTCCCTCTTGAAAGCTTGTAAGCCAGTTACTTCTTGCCTTTGTAGTCCCTCCCTCCCCATTTGGGTATCCAATGTCCAAGTTGCCCCTCTCTGTCTACTCTGTGTGTGGAGGGGGTGGGAATGTTTCTTGCTGTAAGGATTTGTTGCCTCTTTTGTGTCACTGCATTCGTGTGCATAGGTTAAGTTCATCAGCTTGGATCAGCTCAATCTTCTCCCCCCCCCTTCTTTCTTCTCCTGGTTGAGCTCTGATCATCCAGTCATCCAGTCCCGATCATGTGGGTGTCATCTGCAAGTGTGGGTGTTCTTGTGCACATGCACCATTCTCCACTTGAGTCCTTCGTGGCCACGTCACTGACTCTGGGCCCGTGAGTCCTCGGGTCTCCTCACACTGTTTGCCAACCGGGTCCCCAACCGGGTCCACAGAAGCCCTCTGAATATTGTGAGACTTAGCTTGCTGCTTCATTGCTGCCTTTACCCCGTTTCTCCCCAACGTCACCACTGGTTTTTGAATGTTCCTCATTAACATGAACTCACTGTTCCTAAGGTTCCTAGTTTATCTCTTGCGTTGCTGTTGTCAATTTTGATGTTGTCATTATGCTCTTTTAAGGACATATACATAGTCCCTAAGAGAGCGTACTGCTTACTTAGACATTGGCTGTCTAAAATGGGGGTGGGGGTGGTCTATAAAGGTATGAAGTGACCAGCTTACAAGTTTTCAGGAGGAAGTTTCATTTCAGAATGTGCAGGGGAAGGTAGAATCCTCACCGAATAGTTTTCATCTTGTCTAGACAGGTCTGGTAAAAGGAGATGGGGATAATATTCTTATGATTCAATAATGAATAATTGTTATCATGACTAATGACGATTGTCACAATTGTAAAAGTAGAAGTTTTGTAACAAAAAGGGGGTTGTAGTTAATCTTATAGTCCAGAAATAGAGGACCCTAGGACCATCAAGGGAAAAGTGCACGAGCAAAATACAGGACTCTCCAGAGAAGCAGCGACACCAGAGATGGAGGCAGAGATGAGGACATGGAGGGAGGGAGCAGCTGAGGATTCTAGATTCATGGAAAGAGAGGGACTGAGTACTCAGGCTTGCAGAATGCGCTCTTTGGTTGTTTAAATGATTATATATTCCTGAGTGTTTTTGTGTATATCCCCCCCCCCAAAAAAAAAAAAAAAAAAAACACACCAAAAAGCCGAGGGAATAGAAGCAAATACTGTTGAATGATGATACATGGAGGAGATTGTAATAATTGCAATGAAATGATGAGTGTAAAACCAGTGTTTTCCCATGTAAACTATCACTCAATTCACAATAAAAAAAAAACAAAACAGAGCATAATACTTAAGACAGGCCTTTTTTTTTTTTTTTTTTTAAATTAAATAAGCTAAACCGTTACTTGGTTTTAAGATGACTTAAGGGAATATTTTTAATATAAGGTTTGAAGATTATGTTACAGCAATAGCTTCAGGAGTTTACCCATACTTTATGACTCCAGAAAGTCCAGAGTCCTTGAGAATTTGAAATTCTCTTCTGCCTTTTTGACCTTTTGACTAGGACTCTTCTGTGGACTCTTTTACCAAAGCATTCAGCAATGGTAGACTGTCATCATCCGGTTCTGGCCTTATAGCAAAGGAAGCAGTTAGCTCTTCATGGAAGCAATTATTTACACATTTCATATCTTTTCCTACAGCTACTTTCCTCCTCCTCCCATTGTTTTGAGTAAATACAGACCATTTGTTGTGCCTTGAATGTTAGGATGCTTTCACGACCCTAGGTACCATGCATTGAACTGGGAGGTAGAACTGGAGCAGCAAACATGTCATTAGGCCAGTTAACTGGACTGTCCCTTGAAACCTTGATCTTAAGTCCTCTTAATCAAGGGGCCAAATCCCAGGACTTGTTTGTTTGTACATCAGTAGTCTCATCAGCTACTTGTTGTTATAACTATATCTGTCACAACTTTTGCTAATTCAGCTTCTTACAGATGTACAGTTATTTACAGCAGTTTTATTACAACAGTCGTCTGTACATCCCTTTCTTTAATCAATGTAATTTTTCTATCACTAATAATCCCCTTTCCCCCCTCCCTTTTCTCCCTTGTAACCACTAATAAACGTTAATTTCCTATATGTGCTTTTTCTCGTCTATTTATATAAATGAAGTCATACAATACTTATTTTTTTGTAATGGACTAATTTCACTCAGCGTAATGCCTTCAAGTTCTCTGCATACTGTTGTTGTTGTTGAAGTGTCTCTAGTCAGTTCTGACTCATAGTGACCCTGTATATAGGTTCAGAGGAGCAGCTGGTAGATTTGAACCACTGACCTTGTGGGTAGAAGACTAGTGCTTATCCTACAGTGCCACACCAGGACTCCATTAGCAAATGTCAAAACTTCCTTTCTCCTGTTGACTGAGTAGTATTTATTTATGTGCCACATTTTGTTTTATCTGATTATCTATTGATGGGCATTAAGTTGTTTCATCTTTGGCTATTGTGAATAGTGCTGTAGTGAACATTGGTGAACACTGATGTACAAGTCTGTTTGAGTCTCTGCTTTCAAGTCTTTTGGTTATATACCTAGGAGTGGAATTGCTGGATCATATAGTCAGTCATATGGCAAAGAATGTTGAAAGTACCATGGTCTGCCAAAAGGGCCAGCAAATCTTTCTCGGACAAAGTCTAGCTAGAATGCTCCTTAGAAGTGAAGAATGCAAGACTTTGTCTCTCATACTTTGGACATATTATCAGGAGGGACCATTTCCTGGAAAAGGACATCCTGCTTGGAAAAGTAGAGGGTCAGCAAAAAAGAGGAAGACCGCAGCGAGCTGGGTTGACTTAAGACAGCAGCAGTGGGCTCAAGAGTAACAGCAACTGTTTCGTTCTGTTGTGTGTAGGGTCGCTGTGACAACAACAACAACAGCGTGGTAGTTCTGTTTCATAGTTCTCTGAAGAACTGCCATGCTTTTCCCACAGTGTCTATAACATTTTGCAATTGCACCAGCAATGGATATTGTTGTGTTTAAGTACCATCTAGTCTATTCCAGTTCAGGTTGCTGAGGAGCAAGCACCCTGTGGGTTTGAACCACTGACTTTGTGGTTTGCAGTCCAGTGCGGATCCTACAGCACCACACCAGGAGTCTCAGGGTTCTAGTTTCCCTACATCCTTGCCAACTTTTTTTTTTTCTTTTTAAGCTTATAGCCATTCTAACCAAACCAAAGCCACTGCCATCAAGTTGATTCTGACTTACAGGTTATAAATCTTTATGGGAGCAAGCCTCATCTTTTTCCCAGGGAGCGGCTGAGGGTTTGAACTGCTGACCTTGTGGTTAGCAGTCCAGTGCTTATCATATACAGCATCACCAATGGGGGTGAAATGATACCTCATTGTGGTTTTGATTTGTCTCTCTCTGATGGTTAGTAATGCTTTGCATCTTTTCATGTGTTTGGCAGCCATATCAATGTCCTCTTTGGTGAGATGTCTGTTCAAGTCCTTGGCCCATTTTGATTGGGTGATTGCCTGTTTGTTGCTAAGTAGAAGTTTTATGTGTTTTATGTCTGTTAGATTCTTGTTAGATATATGGTTTCTGAAGATATTTTCCCGTTTGGTAGCATGTCTTTATACTCTTTTGGTAAAGTCTTTTGATGAACAAAAGTTTTTGATTTTTATGATGCTCCGTTTATTTAGTTTGTACTTTTGTGAGTTTGTTAGATCATTCATTGTTGAATGCTGGGCCTGACAGCATTGCCCCTACTTTTTCTTCTAAGAATTTCACTGTTTTGGTTTTTGCATTTAGGTCTTGAATTCATTCAGAATTTGTTTTCCTGTATATAGTGTGAAACAGAGATCCAGTTTCATTTTTCTGCACCCGGAAATCCAGTTTTACCGGCACAATTTATTGAAGAAGTTACTCTTTCCCCACTAAATGGATTAGGATTCTTGTCAACAATCAGTTAATTACAGATGTTTGAGTTCATTTCTAAATCCTGAATTCTTTTCCATTGGTCTGTGAGTCTGTTGTTATACCAGTACCAGGCTGTTTTGATTACTGTAGCAAAGCTGTGCAGTAGGAGCCAGGTGGCTCACTGGGTTAAACATTGAGCTGTTAACTGAAAAGTTGGTGGTTCAGAACCACCAGCCACTCTGTGGGGAAAAGATAGGTCAGTCTACTTATATAAGAATTGCACTCTCTGAAATCCTGTGGAGTAGTTCTAACTTCCCCTATAGGGGACTCTTAATTATTGAAAATAACAATTGACTCAACAGCAAATTTTTGCTTAGTTTAGCTTTATTGTATGCTTTAAAATCAGAAAAGATTAGTCCTCCTTTCAGCATTATTTCAGCTATTGGGCCTCTTGCCTTTCTGTAGAAAGTTGAGGATTGATGTTCTGTTTTTTGGTGGAATTTTGATCAGGATTACATTGACTCTACAGATCACTTTGGGTAGTATTGATATCGTCATAATATTAAGTCTTTCAGTCTGTGAACATGGAGCATCTTTCCAGTAAAGTCTTCTATATTCTCTTTCAGCAGTGTTTTGCAGTTTTCATTGAATAGGTCCTTCACATCTCTGGTTAGATTTATTCATAGGTATTTTATTCTCATATGTGCTATTATAAGTAAAATAATTTTCCTAATTTCCCTTTCAGATTTCTCTTTGCTAGTGTATAAATACCCAACTAATTTTTGTTTGTTGACGTTGTATCCTAACTAGAGAGGTTTTCTTGTGGGCTTTTTGAGATTTTTGATGTATCAAATCATATCATCTGCACATAGAGATAATTTTGCTTCTTTCCCAATCTGCATGCCTTTGTTTCTTTTTTCTTGTCTTATTGCTCTGGCTAGGTCTTCTAATATAGTACTGAATAGATGTGTGGTGAGGATGAGCACCCCTGTCTTATTCTTGATTTCAAGGAGAAAGTGTTAAGTTTAATGCTGGCTGTTGGATTTTCATATGCCCTGAATCATATTGAGAAATTTTCCTTCTATTCCAATTTATTTCCAACAGGAAAGGATGTTGGATTTTATCAAATACTTTTTCTGTATCCATTGACTTGATCACGTAGGTTTTTTCTCCTCTGTTCTATTATGTGCTATAGTTCTCTGATTGTTTTCTAATGGTGGACATCCCTGCATTCTTGGAATAAATCCTACTTGGTCGTGGTGTCTGACTCTTAATATGTTGTATTTTGCTCACTAGTATTTTGTTGAGAATTTTCACATTTGTATTCATGAGAGATACTGGCCTGTAGTATTCTTTTGTGTGTGATGAGCACAAGTATCTCTTAGTTTAGCAGTGATCGGAATAAATTCCGACAATACACAGAACCGGTGGGGATTAGTTCCAGTATAAATCTTGAAAAGCTACCTTTCTTTTCCTTCCATGCTATCACCCTTTCCTAGCGTCGTTTTTGCTTTTTTGGCTACTCCTCAGTTCCCTTTTTTGTCTTGTTTTCCTCTGCTGGTTTCTAGCTGGGGCTGTTCCCAGGATCTGTTGCTGATCCCTTCATCTGCTCATTCTGTACACTTCCTCCTCATCTCTTAGCCAGTTTGATCCCTACTGAATGTCTCACAAGCTTTTCAAATTCAGCTTTCTTGTAGGTGAATTTATCTGCTTCCCTTCCAGACTTTCTCCTTCTCTGGTTCCCAGTTTCAAGGATGGCACCATCATTCACTCCGCTGTATGTGTTGAAGTCTTCCTGTCCCTTTCTCCCATAGAGGATCATCAAGTGCTAGAGGTCTTTCTTCACTTATGAGCTCTTAAAATTGTCCACAATTTTCATTTTCATGTCTTAGCTAATACTCATAATTTTTAGTTAAATTGTCACAAGTATTCTACCAATCTCCTTGTGTTCTTTTACTCTACTTTTAACAGTACTCCAAAATGATTTTTCTGTAGAGCCTATAGTTCACTCCTTGCTTTAGAATCCATCATGGTTTTCCCTTTACCCTCAGTTTTTTTTAGCATGGTTGTCTTTCTAAACCTGTCTCTGTCTGGCTTTTTTGGCCACTTCAGCTTGTCTTCTACCCTCTGCCAGCATGGGGTTTGAGAATGTTTACTCTAGAAAGCCTTCCCTGGTCCTCGAAAACAATCAGAAACTTCTCCTCTGGATAGTTACAGCACCCCTGGCTTCATTCATCATAGTAGAAAGATAGAACTTAATTTTTGTTTATCAGATGCTAGAGTTGCTAGCATCTGCAGTTGTACTTGGAAATCTTTTCATATCCTTCTAGAATCCTATTTGATTCTAGATAGGGGTTGGTGGTAGTAGTTATGTGCCACTGAGTCAATAGAGACCCTGTGTAGAGTTTCTGAGGCTGTAAATCTTTACGGGAGCAGAAAGCCTCATCTTTTTCCTGAGGAGCCACTGGTAGGTTCGAACTGCTGACTTTGCAGTTAGCTGCCCAGCCCGTAATCCACTATGCCACCAGGGGTCAGCATAGTTTTATTTTAGGCTTTGCAGGACAACTGTCTTTTGTCACACACACTTTTTTTTTAAAAAAACATTTTATTGGGAGTTATGTGATAGTTTACATGGGAGAACATTAGTTTTACATTTATCCTATCATATATTGTTTCACTGTCATGGTTACAATCCCCTCCATGCATCATCAGCCGACCAAAGGGTATACCCTGCAAGCCTGCCCCCTGGTTGTCAGCATGCAGCCCCTCTCCCTCTCTGGGTCTAAAGTCTCCAGCCGCTCCATCTCTCCACATCATCGTGTCTGCCTCCACACTGCTTTTTTTTATGTTTTTGCAACCATTGTCACTATTTATGAGGGGGCTTCAAAAAATTTGTGGACAAATAGAATGAAAAGATCATTAAAATTTTCTGTAAACTTGTTAAAGGTCTTGTATTTCCAGATTTTTTTTAGCACTTCAAACTCTGTACCCATTAAGAATTAATCTCCTTTTTCTGTTATTAAATGAAAAATTCATTTTCAGCTCAAGAGCTGTACAAAAACAAGTTGTGTGTTGGATTTAGCCCATAGACCATAGTTTGCCAATTTTAAATCTAGAGTAACTAATCATAGCAAGATTTGATGTTTTTGTTTTAAATTCTGAATTCTTAATATCCCAGGTGTCTTATATGAGGATAACTCAAAAAGTATTGCTACAAAAAAATTATAGGAACCTTTTGATTAAACAAAAATACAGAAATGTGAAACCATTATTTCTTACCATATTATTCATGTAGGTCTAAGCAGGACCCCTGGTATGGTACTGTAGGGTAAGTGCTGGACTACTGACGGCAAGGTTGGAAGTTCAAACACATCAGCCTCTCCATGGGACAAAGATGAGGTTTTCTGCTTCTGCAAAGATTTACAGCTTGATCCTGAACCCCATCCAGAATCTTCTGAGGTGGCAAATTTCCACTTGAGAGGATAAGCAGACCAGCCTGGAGAGGCTAGAAGAACAGAAGATACTTCTTGAAAGAAAGACAAAACAGTATTGACAGTCTAACTGAACAAGAAAAAGCAAGTTGCTCGTCCAGGAGACATCAAGGCAAGTGGTCGGGTCCCCTCAGGGCAAACCCCCTTCCAAGACTAAGACTCAATGGGAATACACGCTGTGATTGGTGACCACGTTAGTCACTGATAAGTAGAAGTGAGGGAAAAACACCTATGAAGCTGCGAGCTAAGCCCTATAACGTTCAATAGACTACTATGAACCTGGTTAGCCAGCAGTGTGGCAAGACCTGGGGACTCTTGGGCCCAGAGTCAGTGGCATAGCCACAGAGGACTAGTGTGGAGAGTGAAGCACCCAGCTGATAAGAAAAGAGGGGATATGCATAAGAACACCTACTTGACCTGGCTTCAATGACTGGATGATCAGAGCTCAACTA
>NW_006408610.1:5994530-6044341 GCF_000296735.1 Chrysochloris asiatica | reverse complement strand
AGATGGAGCGGCTGGGGACTTTATACCCATAGAGGGAGAGGGACTGTGTGCTGACGACCATATAAAGCTAATGTTCTCCCATGTAAACTATCATATAATTCCCAATTAAAAAAAAAAAAAAATTTACAGCCTGAGAAACGCTCTGCAGGGTTGCTGAGTCAGAACTGACTCGGTGGCAGTGAGTTTGGGTTTTGGTTGGAAGTCTGTGCACTTCTGAAGGTAGTGTTTCCATCTCCGGAACCCTTCCCCAGAGAATTCTGGGCTCTTCAATTTACACTGTGTCAAAATGGCAGTTTTAGCATCCTTGAGGGACTCAAATCTTTTTTCCTTTTAAATGTTCTTTGACTTTGGGGAACAAAAAGACAGGTGAAGGGGCAAGATATCAGGACTGTAGTGTGGAGGAGTTCAAGTTTCCCAGAACAATTCTTACAGCATAGACCTGACAACCCTTGAAGAATGAATAGTGCATTGTCATGATGGCAAAAAATGGTCTGGCCTTTTTCTTACCAGTGCAGTTTTCAGCGTTCTTAAAACTTCTTCATAGTAAGCCCCTGTGGTTATTCTGTGTCCTTCAAGAAAATCTACTGAGATGACCCTTTTGGGATCCCCCGAAACAAAACCTTCTTAGCTGACCTCTTTGCCTTGAGTTTCACTGGCTTAGCAGAGCCCCTTGGAAACCACTCTTTTGATTGGAACTTTCTTTTGAAGGCACCTGAATGAGACAAAGAGAGAACTTGTCTGTAACTGTCCACTGATTGCAGACACGTGTTTACCCACGTTTCGTTTGGAGTAAGCTTGTACGTATACCAACTGGAACTCTAGTAGTGATTCCCTTGTATGTGTTCCTCTGTGTTTCTGTCTTTTCTTTTTTTACTTTTTATTGTGATTTGAGTGAAAATGTATGGAGTACATTGGTTTTCTTTGCAATAATTCATACACATTTTGTTTTGTGGCATTGATTGCAGTACCCACATATGTACTCAGAATTGTTTCTCTTTTCTTTTTAGGCTGTTATCAAAGAACAGCTTAAGGAGACTCAGGGGTTGTGTGAATATGCCATCTATGTGCAAGGTAAGAAAATACATTTTATTTTTTTCCTACTAGAGAAGTAGACAATCTAGTTTCTGGAAAAGAGCAAACAACTTGTGAAGTATTTAAATCAAAATACATGTTCCTTAAAGGTCTTACTCAGTATTCTCTGGTTTTAAAATCTGATGATCATTCTTATGCTGGATTTGACTTCAGAAATGCCTGTTGCTGTTAGGTGCTATCCAGTCAGTCAGTCTGACTCATAGTGAGTGTATGTAGGGTTTCCAAGGAGCAGCTGGTGGGTTTGAACTGCCAACCGTATGGTTTGCAATCTGGTGCTGATCCTAGAGCATCACACCAGGAGTCATTTAGAAATGACTGATAAGTTTAAAAAATAATTTACTTCGGTCCCTAATTTGTTTTTAGTTTCTGGCCATAGTTTTTCAGAGTGGATGCTTAGGATTCCTGCCTTAAGCGGTGATTTCAGGGCCAGAAGATGTTTTCAGAAGGGTTCCTTGTAGTCAAGCTAAATGTGGATTTTTGTAAGGTGAGTCAGAATGGAGGGAATAAGCCTAAAGGTATACTATACAGGATAAACAGGGAGTAAGTTGAATTAATCAGAAACCAAATATAGGAGTTAGGGCTTGTACTTCACCCTGTAATGCTAAAAGTAGTATACTTACTGTTTTCACAAACATTTTTGACTGTTTGATGTAAATGAATGATTTTAGTTTACCATTCATTGCACTCGTAGTCACATGATTAATATATACTTTTCTGATAGCATTGGTAGGATAATAAGTCATTATGACACAAAAGATGCTTTTTATCCCCAGTATCATAAATCCCAGACTTTCAATGCCTAGCAATACTTAAGGGTGCATTTCCTTCTGAAAACTGAGAACTAGGAAAAATTCTTGGTTCTGATTGGAAAAAACAAAAACAAAACCTATTATACTGAAAACCAAAGTCTAAAATAGTATTGTATTTTCTGCTAGAATCTCCATGCTGGACTTGGAGGATTGATTCCATTTACCCATATATCTGTCGTCTGTCCTAGAAGTACCAGACTGTTTTGACTATTATAGCTTGGTAATATGTTTTACAGTTGAGAAGCTTAAGTCCTTCTGCTTTGCTGCTCCTTTTCAAGATTGCTTTGGCTATTCAGGGCCTCTTACAACTTCATATAAATATGAGAATTGGCTTTTTCATTTCTTCAAAGAAGGCTGTTGGAATTTTGGTAGGGATTGAGTTAAATATATAGATTGCTTTTGGTAGCATTAATATCTTAACAGTGTTATAGCCTATAATACAGGAACATGGAATGCTTTTCCATTCAGTTAGGTCTCTCACTAATATTTTATATTTTGCAGTGTACAAGTCTTTTACCTCTCTGGTTTAATTTATTCTTAGCCTTTTTTTTTTTTTTTTCCTTCATTCTTTTAGATACTGTTGTAAATAGAATTGTGCATTTAGTTTCCTTGCCGGGCTGCTGGAAATCCAGATGATTCTTGGATTGACCTTATATTATATTAAAATTTTCAATTATCTGACCTTGCATTGATTATCTGTGTGGTGGTAGATACTGGGAGTAGAGGAGTAAGGAGGTTTGAGCTTTCTTATTAAAAGATGTTTTAGTTTGTCATTAACTTTGCTACTTCTCTCCAGGCTTCCTCTGCATATATAACCCATCCCATTTGAAGTTATATCTGATTTTATTAAAGATAGAATTAGCCACAGGATTTCTTTCATATGATTTCCTACCTCATTCTCCAGTTTTTCTCATTCTCAAGGCACTTTTCTTCTCAGGACATGCTTTAATTTTCTGTGTTTTCTGTGTTTTTTGGCAGCATTGATATTTCGCCTGGAAGGACATATCCAGGAATCTCTAGAACTCTTTCAGACTTGTGCCGTTCTCAGTCCTCAGTGTGCTGACACCCTCAAGCAGGTGGCCAGATCATTGTGAGTGCTGACTCGAGAGCCCTAGAGTATTCCCAGAACACAATGTGAAATGCGTTCTCAGGGGGAGGCTGCTGCAGGCAGCGCGAGTGCTTGATACCTGGGGAACATGGTTTAGGACATCTGTTGGGATTCACTTTTAAGAGTGTGAATTGATATTGAAATGTTACAAGATAACTAGTGTTAGGGAACCGAGTATTTCAGATACTGTGTGTTCTGTTTTAATGAGAGAACACTGACACTGTTTACAATGTGAATGGTGACAGTTTGTGCCCTGGGTCCCTTGGTCGTATTGACAGTCCATGGCAGTTTCCTCATCTACTGTCCTAAAACTAGAACATGACACCCGGTAGGTTTTCAGTAAGTGTTCAGTCACTGAATGCCCATAGGCTCCGGAACATTAGCAATCTCCAGTCCTTAGGTACTATTAGGAACACCCTCTTTTCTGAGTAGAATAGTAGACCCTGTATCCGTTTGCTTTGCATTGTCATACCTGTTTTGTCTTGTATAGAGCCCTGGTTTCCCTGTTTCTCTCCAGACTCTTGATCCAGTGTCCGAGAAAGTAGGTTAGGTTTGGGAGGGATAATCCATGGATAATCAATGATGGCAGCTCTTGCTTAATTTGGTTGATGATCTGGCTTAATTCTGTTTTGATTTACATTTGTGTAGTACATTGTAGAAAAAAAGCCCTCATCATTGTTGTTGTTAAGTACTGTCCAGTCGGTTTCGATCTAGGTTTCCGAGGAGCTGCTAGTGAGCTTGAACTGCCGACCTTGCAGTCCAGTACATTAACCCGCAGCGCCACACCAGGACGCTGAGAAAAAAACGTCATAGGAGATTTAATTCAAAGTTGTAGAGAATGGGATCAAGGCCCTGGGACAGCTACCAGTGAAAGCCTTACCACAAGAATTTTTGACATTAATTTCCAGGTGCCGGTGCGTCAAACCTGTTTCAGTCGTGGCCAGTGAAGCGACACTGGAACAGACCAGAATTTTTAAAATGTGATGCACCAGAATGCTAACTAGAATGGAAACAGTGACAGATTGAAGTTGTATTAGGAAGTCAGTCTCCCTCTTAGGAAACAAGGGCAGCTGTGCACGTTGCGTAGCATCCAGATCTCTTTGACTGAGTTAACTTTGAAACAACGGTGTTCGGCTCAGGGCTGGTGGCCACCCACACTGCTTCAGATGTGTGCTGCTCTGCCCAGGCCTGACAACAACCCAGCGCCATGTACCAGGCTCCTGAGGGTTCTCTGCGTCTCTTCTGAGGCTCCCATTCCACGACTTCCACTCGTCATTTCTCCTGTTCCAGTTAGCATTCTGGATTACCCCAGGTTTTTAAAAATTTGAGTTTATTCCAGTTTTCCTTCGTCAACCATGACTGAACTAGTTCAGAGTCCTAACAGGAACCTCACTAGCCAAACTGGTGCAACTAGCTTGTAAGGAAAAGGCGTCTAGAATTTGCTGTTGGGTGGAATACGAGTGAAAGGTAAGGCTCAGGTGGTTATGTTTTAAGTAGGAGGTTTGAGGTAATAATTATGGAAAATGTAATTCTTCCACAGATTTCTTTTGGGAAAACATAAAGCTGCTGTAGAAGTATATAATGAAGCAGCCAAGCTTAATCAGAGAGATTGGGTAAGCAGAGAACGTCCAGTTCTTTTTTAGTAGTAAACATGTTCATGGTTCCATTTAACATTTGACTGTCCTAAGTTATTATTGAATGCCAGAATGTCTTTATTTTATACTCATACTTGATTTGACTAGCTGTAGGGTCAAAAATCCTATTTCTTCATAACTATACTACCTTTCAAACAGGGTGGTACTGACTGATTCCCAAGAGCAACTATTTTGCCATTGTTTTTGCCTTTCTCTAAAGCTATCTTAAGTAAAGAGGGATGTATTATGAGGTAATTTGAAAGATTCATAGAACTTAAGGTCAGGAAATACAGGTTAGACTTGAACTAGAACTAGAAAGCAGTCAGCAGCCAACGTAGCTAGTTATTCTATACATTTGCTTCCTTTTTTCTTTCTGTAGATTGTCCTTGTTGTTGTTAAGTGCTGTCGAATTAACTCCGATTCATAGCAGCCCTGTGCACAACAGAAAGCATTCCCTCCTGGTCCTGCACCGTCCACACAATTGTTACACAGAAGCCCGTTGCTGGCTCAGTAGTAACTGCCCAGTCCATCTCGTTGGGGTCTTCCTTTTTCGCTGACTCTCAATTTACCAAATATGATTTCCTTCTCCAGGGATTGGTCCTTTCTGGTAACATATCCAAAGTATGAGAGACGAAGTCTTGCTCTCCTGGTTTGTAAGGAGCACTCTGGCTGTACTTCTTCTAATACAGATTTGTTTGTTCTCTGGCAGTCCATGGTACTTTTAGTATTCTCTTCCAACACCATGACTCAAATGCATTAGTTCTTCCACACTCTTATTTATTCACTGGCCAACTTTCACATGCATATGAGGTTATTGAAACTGTCATGGCTTGGGTCAGGCGCACCTTAGTCCTCAAACTGACGTCTTTGCTCTTGAACACTTTAAAGAGGTCTTGTGCAGCAGGTTTGCCTAATGTAGTAATACATCGATCATTTGATTTCCTGACTGCTGCATCCATGAGTGCTGACAGTGGATCAAGCAAAAGAAAGTCTTTGACAACCTCAATCTTTTCTCCATTTATCATGATACTATTTATTGGTCCAGTTGTGAGGATTTTTGTTTTCTTTACATTGAGGTGCAATTCATACTGAGGCTGTAGTCTTTGATCTTTATCAGTAAATATTTTTTGTCCTCTTTGCTTACAGTAAGCTTGAAGTAAGTCCTCTTTGCTAAAGAAAGGTTGTATCATCTGGGTACCATAGGTTGTTAATGAGTCTTCCTCCAATCCTGATGCCACATTCTTCTTCATGTAATCCATCTTCTTGGATTATTTGCTTAGCATACAGATTGAGCAAGTATGGTGAAAGAATACCACCCTGGCACACACCTTTCCTGATTTTAAACCATTCAGTAGTCCCACGCTCTGTTTGAACAACTTGGATTTTGTAGAGGTTCCTCATGAGCACAATTAAGTTTTCTGGAATACCCGTTCTTCACAGTGTTATCCATCGTTTGTCATGCTGCACATAGTTGAAAGCCTTTGTATAGTCAATAAATCACAGGTAAACATCTTTCCAGTATTCTCGCTTAGCCAAGATCCATCTGAAATTAGTAGTGACATCCGTCATTGCATATCCTCCTCTGAATCCATCTTGAACTTCTGGCAGTTCCCTGTTGCAACTGTTTTGAATTCATCAGTTCAGCAAAATTTTACTTGCATGCAATATTAATGTAATTTAAATATCAATGATTTCATTTCTCTTTGGAATGGGCACAAATACGGATCTCTTCTAATCAGCTGGCTAGGGAGCTGTTTTCCAAATTTCTTGACACAGATGAGTGACTGCCTCTAATGCTGTATCAGTTTGTTGGAAGATTTCACTTTGTATTCCATCAGTTACCATAGCCTTGTTTTTGGCCAATGCCATCAGTGCACCTTGAATTCCTTCAGTGCCATTGGCTCTTGATTGTATGCTACTTCTTGAAATTGTTGAACATCACCCATTTCTTTTTGGTAAAGTCACTGTGTGTGTTCCTTCCATCTTCTGATGCTTTCTGTATCATTCAATATTTTGATCATAGAATGCTTCAGTAGTTCAAGTCGAGGCTTTTTCTTAAGAATTCTTTCAGCTTGAGAAACGCTGAGCTTATTCTTCCCTCTTTTTTTCTAATTCCACGTCTTTGCACATTTCATTATAATACTTGACTTTGTCTTCTCAAGCTGATCTTTGAAATTTTCTCTTCAGCTCTTTGATTTTTTAAAGTTTTTATTGTGAGGTGTACATGGGAGAACATCAGCTTTATACTCATCCTATTGTATTTCGTTTCATTGCAATGATTACAGTCCCCTCCATGCATCATCAAATAACCAAAGGGTACACCACACAGGCCTGCCTCCCGGCTGCCAGCACACAGCCCTTCTCCCTCCCTGAGTCCAGTATCCCCAGCCGCTCCATCTGTCCACGTCATCGTCTCTGTCTCCATCCCTGGCGTCTCCGCCTCTCTGGGTAGGATCCCACTTTCTGCTCTTCTCACTTGATGGTCCCAGGGACCTCTGCTCCTGGGCTGCAAAAATCAATCACTCTCCTCCTTTTGTCAGAAACATCTACCTCTGTATTTCCTAGCCTCACAGTCAGTCCTGATGGCAATTATTCATTATTGTACCACAAGAGTCTTATCTCCATTTCCTTTCGCCAGGCCGTCCCAACGGTTTGGAAATCATTCAGTGGTGATTCTGCCTTCCCCGGCCCTGTCTGGAACTAGGCTCCCTGTTAAAAGCTTGTAAGCCAGTCATTTCTTGCCTTTATAGGCTACCCACATTTTGGGTAGCCAGTGTCTAAATTACTCATCCCTGTCAACTCTGTGTACCGATGGGGTGGGAGTGATCCTCACTGTAAAGATTTGTACCCTTTTTTGAGCTACTACATCCATAAGTATAGATTCTTTGACTTTCTTATTTCTTTCATGTGCTTTAACATCTGTGCACTGGAGAGCCAGTTTCAGAGTCTTTTCTGACATCCATTTTGGTGTTTTCTTTCTTTTTTGTCTTTTTAATGAACTTTTGTTTTTCCTAGATAATGTTCTTGATGTCATCCCACAACTCCCTGTCTTTGGTCATTAGTATCTAATGCAGCAAATCTGTTCTTGATTTGCTGGTCTCTAAATTCAGGGGGATATGTTCAAGGTCATATTTTATCTCTCTTGGACTTGTTTTCACTTTTTCAGCTTCAGTCTGAACTTGCTTGTGAGCAGTTGATGGTCTGTTCCACAGTCTGCCCCTGGCCTTGTTCTCACTGATGAAATGGAGCTTTTCCACCATCTCTTCCTACAGAAGAGATACAGTCAGTTTGATTTCTGTGTATTCCATCTGGTGAGGTCCATGTGTAAAAGTCATCTTTTATGTTGTTTAAAAAAAGGTATTTGCAATGAGTAAGTCATTGCTTTTGCAAAATTCTATCATGTGATCTCCAGCATCATTTCTATTACCAAGGCTATATTTTCCAACTACTGATCCTTCATCTTTGTTTCCAACCTTTGCATTCTAATCACTAGTAATTATCAGTACTTGTTGATTACTTTATGATTGTTTAATGAATTTCACACTGAAGATTTTGTTAGAATTCATCAGTTGAATGGTTGATGTGTAAATTTGAACAGTAGTGGTATTAACTGGTCTTCCTGGAAGGAATGACAGCATTATACCTAAAGATAAATCTTGAAATGTTCATTTTGACGATGACTTTGATGCCATTCCTCTTCAATTTGTTATTGCTGGCATGGGAAACCATATGATTGTCAGATTCGAAATGGTCAATACCAGTCCATTTCAGCTCAAACGTACCTAGAATTTTGATCTTTATGTGTTCCATTTCATTTTTGACAACTTCCACTTTTCCTAGATTCATACTTCGTACATTCTATGTTCTGATTATTAATGGATATTTACAGCTGTTTCTCCACATTTTATGTTGTGTCGCTTCAGCAAATGAAGGTCCCGAAAGCTTTACTCAGTTTGTGTCATCACAGTCAACTCTACATTGAGGAAGCAGCTCTTCCTCAGTTGTATTTTGAATGCCTTCCAACCTGAGGGGCTCATCTTCCGGCACTATATCTGACAATATTCTGGTGCTATTTATAATATTTCCAACTTCTGTCACTAGATCTGACAATGTTCCACTACTATTCATAAGGCTGTTAGTAGACCATTCAGAAGTGGTCTGCCTCTTTTTCCTAGTCTGTCTTAGTCTGGAAACCCCACTGAAATCTGTGCATCGTGGATGAAACTGCTGGTCTTTCAAATATCAGCGGCCCGGTTTCCAGCATCACAGCAACATGCAAGCCACCACAGTATGACTGACTGACAGATGAATGGTGGTTCTGTGTATTATTATTGTTGTTGTTGTTGTTAAGTGCCATCAAGTCAGTTCTGACTCACAGTGATCATGTGTAGGGTTTTCAAGGAATTGCTGGTGGGTTTGAACCACTGACTTTATGGTTAGCAGTCCTGTGCTTATCCTACAGCGCCATTCCAAGACTGTTCTATAGATTGTTGTTTATAAGTGTCATTAAGTCGATTCTGACTCATAGTGACCCTGTGTGCAGCAACGCACTGCCTGGACCTGCGCTGTTCCCTTATTTTGTAGATTGTTGTCATCATTGTTGTTAAGTGACATTGAGTTGTTACCAACCCATAGGGTTGGCAGACTTTCTGTAAAGGACCAGGTAGTAAATATATGAAGTTTTATGGCTCCGTATGGTCTGTGTTGAAACTACTTAGCTCTGCAGTTATAGTATAAAAGATCATAGACAATACGTAACAAACGTATGACTGTGTTCCAATAAAATTTTATTTACAAAGAAAGGCAAGGAACAGGTTTGGCCCACAGCCCATGTTTTTCTGACTTCTGCTGTAGACTTCTGTAGACCAACTCCAATGACATATATCCCATCATGGTGGCATTTAGATAGTGCTGTCACCTCCCAAGTCCACATAACTTAGTCAATCTGGTGCTTGAAGCTAGCCACATCTCTCCCAAACCAGATTTCCAGCAAAAGGAATCTGAATGGCTCAGGCGTTCAGGCTTATGTGGTCTTAGGGATGGGACAGTGTGGCCAACTGCTCTTTTGCCAGGACCTGTGAGTAGTGTCTTCTAAGATGAGAGCTTGGATGGTAGACAACAGCTCTTAGGGGTGGCCTGGGTGTCACACAAGGCCACGAAGAGCAGGTGCTGATTCGGCTTCTCATAATTTGCTATTTTTTTTTTTTTTAATGTTACGGAATGTATTGTGTGGAATTAAATTTATTTGAGTTAGTATGAACTCTAGTTAAAAAAAAAAACCACCAAAAAAAACCTAACAGTAGTGCATGTTTTAGAGTTTAGGCTTTGGACATCCGGTAAGATGGCATACTAGCAGACATGCTACCTGGACCCTCTACAGCAGAGACACGAGAGACCAAATAAAACAGATCCGGGTCATAATCCTGGAACCTTGAGTTTCAGAGGAAAGGATAGAGAATTGGCTTGAGTATCAACTAGGAGAAGAAGCTTAAGTTTTAGACTTTGCTTGAGCAACAGTGGTCCCTAGGTGCCTGTTGCTTCCTGCTAATATCTGCTCTGACACCTAAGCCTTTACCTTTCTTTTGTGTGCAGGAGATTTGCCATAACCTAGGGGTTTGCTACATTTACCTGAAGCAGTTCAACAAGGTAATGTGTAGAAATGGTGGTAACAGTTGATTGGTTGCCTGGGATTTTGTTGAGGGTACACACATTCTTTCTGTGTAATTCTTAGTGCTTGCTGGGGTGCTAGGAAATGAAAAGTTAGTGTGCCGTGTGCATTTACTCCCATTTCCCACTTGTAATTGGTCATTATCAGTAATTGTTAAATGAATACCCTAAAAACCTGATATTTTTTTTTCTTCCTGGTTTTAACAAGAAAATGAAATAATCTAGAAACATTATGTGGGAAAGACTATCTGTTTGCTTTTCTCCTCTCTCTTTTTTCTTCCACCCAGTTTAGAAACAAATGTTCAATGAAACTCAGATATCAAAGAGTGGACAGATCCCTAACGTCTCCTAGGTGTGGTCCTGGCCATGTGGGCTCTCTTAGGCTCTGACAGCGACTGATTTTAGTGTTCAAGGTCATTGTTAATTTTAAGTGTATCTGATTTTTGAGTTTTCCGTTTTTAAGGTAACGTTTGTTTTCATTGTGATTAAGCTGTAGGCTCCAGGGCCCCTATATCAGAAGATACCATTTGCGGTAACCTTGGTAGTTAGATCAAGAAAAAATATGTACCTTAATTGAGGGCTAGACTGAATTTTTGAGAGCTCCACAAGTTAATGATACATAATGATAGGTACTTTTAACTTTGTAATTGCCAAGTTTTACTGCTGGCAGGCCCCCATTGCCGACAGGACTAAGAATCTGATGAATTAATACCCATTTGACATTGGTTAATTCGTGATCATTTGAAAACTGCTGTAATTGAATCTGTTCCTTAGGGGTGTGAAAAAAAATCTGTACCTTAGCCGTGGAGGTGTAAGTAAGTGTAACTTTCTTCCATAAAATATGTGTGTGTGTACACTTGTACACACACACATAGGTATGAATTTATTTACATTTTGTTTGCCCCTTCATTTTCTGAATAGACCTACATAGAGTTTTTTCGTTTTTAATGTATTTGGTTGGAAGACTTTTTTCGTCAGAGAATATTTTGAGCTGGTATGTTTCTTATTTATTCATAGGTGACTATGAACCTAGGGAGAGGCAGGATTGGCCTTTGGTTGGACCTGGACAATGAGAAGAAGTAGATTTCATATAAAGCTAGTAGGCAATGCAAAACACAGTACTTGGCATTTACATAAACATTTGTGGAGTCTATAAATGATCATCTTTGAGGAGGCTTCAGAAAGTTCATAGAAAAATTCAATGATCTCAATTAATTGCATTTTTATATGGACTTTTTGAAGCACTCTCGTACCAGGATCTAAGCTTCTCCAGAACAAAGAGGTGGTTAACTAGTATCTGTAACACCTAGAATAGCAGGCACTCAGTGGATGCTTGTTGAGTGAATGAGTAAGAAACATTCATTCATTCATTGTCATACTGGTGGCAAACTGAGACCCACACTGGGGAGGGTTGCACACTTGGTCAGTGGTACAGATGGAATGAAGTTTAGTGCAGTAGTCTGTCCTCTGTCATAATGCTTCCTTTGACTTAGGAAGTCTGAGTCATTGGTGTGAATATCAAGAAGCAGAAAACACCTTGTATAAATTCTCCCAAGTGGCTCCAGAGGCTAACACCCCATGTTGCCAGCAGTCCTGTTCTGGACTAGTGGCAGGCTGTTTGCTGACATGGGACATTAGTCTACTAGGAGCTTTGTCTCTACATTAGTCATATAAAGCCATGACCTTTTACCTTTCAGTGGTAACAATTGGGTTCTCTTTACTCCATCAACCATGTTAGGCACAAGACCAGTTGCACAATGCTCTACAGCTCAGTAAGCATGATCTGACGTTCATAATGCTGGGGAAGATTCACCTGCTGGAGGGAGACTTGGACAAGGCCATCGAAATCTACAAGAAAGCAGTGGAGTAAGTGTGTATTTCCCCTGAGTAAGGAGAAACTTCACAGACAATGGGAGCCCATACTTGATCTCCAGAGCTTAGGAGAGAATCCGTTATCTTCGCATTCCACTTTTTCATGAACTTTCTGACATTTCCTCATATGTGTTTTTTATGAGTAAAGTTAATTAAGCTAAAGTTAAGGCTAAGTAGGTTTCTGTTTCTTTCTTACGTATTAGTACAGCTGGCTGAGGCTAGCTGGGCATCTCTGCTCTCCAAGGTCACTTAGGGAGGGATTCCTGCTCCTTGCTTATTGACCCAGCCCTCCTTAGGTGGTTATCTTTATATGGTTGAAGTTGGGTGTGGGCTGGGGGTGCAGGAAGCCAGCAGCTTGTAGGAAATAGTAAGTGACCTAGAATCACAGCGGCATGCACCCAGAAGGAAGAAGAGAACAGATTTGGGGGGTTAGCTGGCAGTTTACCATACTGTAGTTTTACACTTTAGGGCAAATCTTGTGTTTCCAGAGATATTTTTTAGGGACAGAAATCTCCTGATTCCCTAATAAACTTCTGGCCTTCCTAGCATGAGATCAGTGTTATTGAAATGTCATTCATTAAAGGAAGCCAGATGCCCATTGATAACAAACTGTGTAACCTAACCATGCTGAGGAGCTCTTGCTGCTGACACATGCTGCTTGACCCAAAGCCAGAAACCAAGCCCACTGCCATGGAATCCATTTTGACTCATGTTGCTGTTGTTAGGTACCATCGAGTCGGTTCTGACTCGTAATGGCCCTCTAAACTGCTCCCTGCGGTTTCTGAGACTACCTTTATAGGAGCAGACAGCCTCGTCTTTCTTTCACAGAGCGGCTGGTGATTTTGAACCAGCGATCTTTTGGTTAGCAGCCCAATGTGTCACCAGGGCTCCTTTGAAGTAGGACAATTATAGGCAAAAAAAAAAAAATAAGGAAACCAAAAAGTTGTGTAAGTCAGACATTTGTAACCTCTGTTTTACCAAGTCAGCTCTGTTTGAGCAGCTCAGGCCACTCCTGGCTCTGTCCTCCCAGAGGTGCCAGTGTTCAGTGTCATTCCTCAGGAGGAGGAAACGTTGTTCCTTGACCTTTGGCTTTTTCCCTGTTGAGACTGCTTGAGGATCCTGCAGTCGGATCATCGCAGCTCAGAGCTGTTTTGGTTTTGTGACAAAGACAAATACCAGTGAGGAATTGAGAAGACAGATAATTTTTTACATCAGCCAGTGTTTATTCCCAAAGGCCAATGGCTAATTCCTTCCTGGGGCTGGTTCCTGCATCTCTTCTTTTGTTTAGTTTGGCTTTGTGTTTAATTTGGAGAGCAAAGCATTAGAAAGGGGCCTCTGGGGATCCTAAATTATATAGGTGTTGTAGCATTGTGCTTGCAGAAAACAATGAGAAAGAAAACTCCCACAGAAGGAGCTGGCTTTAACTTGTGTTGAATTCTATGACTCAAATCACAAGTCACCCAAACATTCCATAGATTCTTTCTGGGGGGGAAGTCAGACTTTGACCATGAGAAAAGGCCCTGCAGGGGGCAGTTTGCATCGTAAGGAAGGTTTCTAAGTGGTTCAAACAAAGCCAGGGCAAATGAAGCAACACCAGAACAGATCCAAAAAAAAATCACTTTCTGGTTAGCATTCCAGATCACCCAAATTTAAGACATTTCTTGATCTGGGATGCTAACCAGAATGGGAAAAATTGTAGGTCGAAACCCTGGAATGGGAGACTTGGAAGAAGCCTGCAGAGCCTCTTTAGCAGTCTGGTGCACGCATGACAGTGGATTCTTGCCTGAGTGGATCTTTGAGGCTGATGCTGTTGATTTGGATGCTGTGCAGTGCACCTGCTGCCTGTGCCTTCTAAGGGGGGTTAAGTTTCTAGCAGGGCTTCAGCCAATAAGTCCCCATCCTGGTTAGCGGTCTAACTTCCTCACAGTTTAAATGAAGATCTGTTCTGGTGTCTCTTATTCAGCCACAGCTAAACTGGGCTGAATCAGTGTGAAGCCCTAATTTGAATTCTCCTTTGTTTCTTGGTTGAGCAGCAGTTCTCTTTATGGCCAGAGCTGAAATGGCCGACTTTTACAGGAAATTCCCAAATTCCCTTCAGGAATTTCCATGGGTACAGGGGGCTCACCTGCATCCTAGGTGCTGCGAGAGGCCAGATGACTAGGAATGTGTCTCAGTGGCCAGATGACTAGGAATGTATCTCAGTGGCTTTCTCTTCTGACCATAGCTGACCTGTATTTGCAGGTTCTCACCAGAAAACACAGAACTTCTTACAACTCTAGGATTACTCTACTTACAGGTAATGTAACTCTTTACTCATCCACACACTGGTGTTAGAAATGCTCTTGGATTTGGGTGAATGGTGGTTTCCCTGCATTTTGACACAACTTTGACCCATTTGACCAGTGGTCCTGTGAGATCCAAGAATCTTGGTCTTTGCATTTTATATTCTTTGTCTGCTAAAGGAATTAAATCAGTTTTCTGCATTCAAGTCAAAGGAATTTCTGTTTAGACCCAGTATATAATTCTCATCCAATTAAGGAAAGAGCATTTAGGAGAAAATTGTCTGGTTATTTTCTTATGGGGAAAAAACCTGATAAATGTGAGTACTATCTGGGGTTTTGGGACAAAGGCCATTTCTGTTACATCTTCTCCAAAGCAGGGTTCTGTAAAAAGGGGATAAGAGGGTCCTACAGGGAAGTGATAAAGAGTGAACTCAGACCAAGACTCAGGGGAGTCCCTGAGTGGGAATGCTCAGCTCCGTCGACTCTCTTGATCAAGCCTCCTCTCACCACCTTCCTGAGTCCCCTGCTCATGATCCTGCCTTCGTCTTTGCCTCTGTCTCTGCTCTGTGGTAGTCTTCGTGTTAAGTTTTGTTTTTCTTTAAAAGGAAGCAGGAGCTTAACCCAGTATCCCTGGGTCCCCTGGGCTTTGGTATAAGAGGTTGGCCTGGAGGGAGATGAGGCTAACCCTGATCCATTTCCTGCCAATTACTGTGGGATGGCACTAATGTAAGAGTGATCTGATCGATGCTTCCTGCTAATAGATCCTATCAGGGGACAAATCAAAATAGGGAAAACCACAGCTAATTACGGGGATTTGGATTTTCTTTATCTACTATCTGTAGTTCTTTCAGTTTTTGTCCAGGGAACTAATCAGAATCTGAGTGCTTCTCTTTGGGATGTGGTTGACCAGACTCCTTAACTCCTGTCTCTCCTCTTATGTGAATTCTCTGCTTTGTTTTTATTCCATAAGCTTGGCATTTACCAGAAGGCATTTGAACACCTTGGAAATGCACTGACTTATGACCCTACCAACTACAAGGTATTGTAGGCTGCCAGGCCCCAGCCCCGTCATATTCCGGGCTTCGTGGCACTGATTCCAGAAAGCGAGGGTATAGCCTGTTTGTTTTGAATTCCCGAGAAAGGCCCCTTTTATTAGCAAAAGTTTAAATGAAGGGTGATTCCACTTTTTGAAAACACTGTGAAGTGTTGGTGCTTTCTGCTTCATACCTTCTAAAGAGCACCTTTGTGAAATTGTAGTGCTGGGGAGGATGATGTGTTACTTGGGAAATTAGCAATGTCAGAAATGACTTAGAGAGCCCTAAAGAATTTTGAGGTTACAGCCTAGTACAGGTGTCACTGGGGATGAGAAGGAAGATGATCAAGTAGCTAAGGACCAACAAGGGAGAGGAGACTCGTAATGTGTATTCAGGATGCAAGCTCAGTCCTGATTCCTGTTCCCCTGACTCGACCAACCCCTAGTTTGCTCAGCTCCCCACCCTGACTCGTTTCCTTAGAGAAGTCAGAGGGGCTGGACACCACAGCTCCCTTACCTTCTGTCTTAAGGCAGAAGAAGCTCTAGCTTAAGTAGCCAAGGACAAGTGTCCAGAGTATTTGGTGTACCAAGGAGGAACTGCAGGGAGTAGATTAACGCCAGTATTTGAAAATACTGACTGCCCTGTCTAGAAGCAGGTATCAAATGAACTAGTTAAAGCCAACGGCGTTTTATCCTTTCTTTGTCTGTATTTCTCCCGAGTGCCCCACTAGAGTGGAGGGACAGTTCTTATGCGCACTTGTCCTAATACCTTGAACACATGTGCCCCTGGAAGAAGTTTTCCCGCCCCATCTGTGCTGAGTGTCCATACTTAGGGAGACCACTTCACGGCTACAGTCTTCTGGGATTGACTGAACGATTCACTTTCCCATGTCCCATGTCCCATGTTTCAGGCCATCTTGGCAGCTGGCAGCATGATGCAGACCCACGGGGACTTTGATGTTGCCCTGACCAAATACAGAGTCGTGGCTTGTGCCGTGCCGGAGAGTCCCCCACTCTGGAATAACATTGGGATGTGTTTCTTTGGCAAGAAGAAATACGTGGCAGTGAGTCTCCTGTGCTATGTGTGTTCCTGCTTGTAGTTAACTGGGTTGGTTGAGCTGGTCCCCCTCTCATCACGTGTTCCCTCATTCCTGCAGGCTATCAGCTGTCTGAAACGAGCCAACTACTTGGCACCCTTCGACTGGAAGATTCTATACAATTTGGGGCTCGTCCACTTGACCATGCAGCAGTATGCATCAGCTTTCCATTTTCTTAGTGCAGCCATCAACTTCCAGCCAAAGATGGGAGAGCTCTACATGCTCTTGGCTGGTGAGAGACACTTTTATGCAGAACCTTTCCTGGGTTTGTAATGAGGAAAACGTGCTTTCTTATCAGAGGAGTCTGAGGCCCGCCGTCCCAGTGGAGAGCTGGTCCCTCGTAGGTTCTGGCATGGAGCTAGAAGAGAAGATTTTAGATGGGACTTTTATGCAGAGATCCAGCAGGGTAAATCAGGAGGACACCTAGTTCTCCTTTTGCTAGTTTTCTTCTCTTGGCTTGACAGTTTGTATATATTGAGCCCAACTAAGTCTCAGATTTCATGACTACAAAGAGCTTGGGCCTTAGATGGGATCTGCCTCCACCACTTGCTAGTCTCCGTCATAGGACTGATGTGAGGACGGCATGATTGAGCAGTGAGTAGTGTTTTTGGTGTCTACACCTGCTCTGTTACTGTTGTTAGTGCCATCGAGTCGGTTCTGACTCATAGTGACCCTGTATAGGCTTTCCAAGGAGCAGCTGGTAGGTTTGAACCACTTACCTTGTGGTTAGTAGTCCAGTGCTTATCCTTACCGTGCCCCACCAGGATTCCAGTATTGTTATTATTGTAACATAATTGGCCTCTGGTAGTCATTCTAAGTCAGGCTAGTCTACGTTGAAACTCGAATCTATCTCCTTTGAGCAGAATGGTATATGGAATGTGGTTCATTTCCTGAAAGTCCATTTTATTCCATACAAATTCAAAAATTGATTTTTGAATTTGTATGGAATAAAATGGACTTTTAAAACAAAAATTAATGAAGATAAATCAAACAAACTTAAACATTTCTTATGTAAAGTCAAGCACTGAATTGAAAAGTACTGGCACTGTCCTTTCAGGGGGACATTTTTTTCATATCCTGAGCTTATTAAGCTGCTTAAAATGTAAACCCTCAGGCAGCTTTCGTGTCCTCATTAGTGGTAGTCTTCGGGTAGTTTTTTGATCATTACTGTGAGATTCTGATTTATAAGAAAAAGGTTGCAAAGGCAGATTGGGTGGTGGTGATGTGAGGGTGAACACAGACAGACATCCTGTAAGGCAGCACTTGGACCTTTAGGAAGTAAGAGCTGACCTTCACAATGGATTTGGAAGGAATTCAGTATTGCGGAAGGTGGCAAGGGAAGTTTCAGGCCGAGGAGCCACTGTGAGCCAGGGCACATGGCCATCCAGTTGCAGGGTGTGTCCTGCGGTTTTTAGCAGCAGCGGTATAGATTGTGGTGAGAGAGGAGTCTGGAAAGATAGTTTGGGGCCACACTATGGCGGGCCATGGTACAGCCTAAGGACTTACTGCTTTATCCTAGAGGCTGTGCTTTTCAAACTGGAGTTCCCTCTTTCCTTGGCAGTGTCTTATGGAAGTGTCAGGTGGGATGAGCAGGGTTTCCAGAGCTGCTCTGCCTGCGTTGGTTTTATAGAGCAAGCTTCTAGGAAACACTGATTTTAAGAAAGGGGTTTGGTTGCCAAGTAAAACTTTACAAAGCAGGGTGGTAGGTAATGGGGAACCAGAAAGGATTCTTAATGTAGGAGTGACTTGGTTAGATTAGTCTACATTTACTAGATGCCTGGTGGCGTTGTGGACAGTAAAGTGGAGGCAGGTGGGAACATCACCACCAAGGAGCTGGAAAGCCAGAAACGACCTGGGTCTGCACACAGCCAGCGGCAGAAGAGGAATTGTCAAAGTGGGATATGGAGGACTTCACAACTGATGAGCTTTGGAGAGGGGATTGTTGGGGAACATGACAGCAAGTGTCTAAGCTGAATGACTGACAGGGTGAAGGAGGCATTCTGTTTGGGGCTGAGTGAACTGTGGTCTTGAAATATTCCTTTTGCTTTTAAGCTGGGCTCTTGAGCTGCAGTGCTCGCTTTCTTGTTGCAGTGGCTCTGACCAATCTGGAAGATGTAGAGAATGCCAAGAGAGCCTACGCAGAAGCAGTCCGCCTAGATAAGTAAGCTGCTCTGTTGGGAATGGTGTTGGGGAAACCACGAGGTGGCGCCATTGCACTGGTGCTGGCTGAGTGACAGCCTGCTCTGCTCTGTGGCCTTTCAGAGGCCTAAGTGGAGCTCTGGCTTCAGTGCACACAGTGACTCAGCAGGAACTGACACTGGTTCTTTTCTGAGACAGTGTTTCTAATCCCAAATTTAGTGGTCAGGAGGCCAGAGCTAGCAGCAAGCTGGACAATGTGAAGGGCCTGTGGGTTGAGTTTAATCTAAGATAAACTTGGCTTCACTGGCATCTGATAGGAAGCAGGGTTTTTCCCAGTGGCTGCCAAGTCAACTCCAACTGATGGGACCCTGTGTGTGTCAGAGTAGAACTGCTCCACAGGGTTTTCAAAGACTGGTTTTTTGTAATGACAGCAATGAATTCATACATATCGATAATTACACTGAATGTAAACAGATGAAATGTACCAGTTAAGAGATGGAGGGTGGCAGAATGGATAAGAAAAGGTCCTTCAATATGCTGTTTGCAAGAGACACATCTCACACACAGAGACAAAAATAGATTAAAAGTCAAAGGATGGAAAAAAATGTACCAAGCCAATTGCAATAAAAACCGAGCAGGGGTGGCAATACTAATCTCTGATAAAAGAAACTTTAAGGCAGTAACCAGCATAAGAGATAAAGGTGGACATCATCTCATGATTAAAGGGACAATTGAACAAGATGACATAACCATAATATCTATGCTCCCAATGAAAGAGCTCCAAAATATATGAAGCAAATTCTAGTAGATTTGAAGAAAGAAATGCACGAATCTACAATAATAGTGGGCAATTTCAATACACTGCTTTCAAAGGCTGGTGTTTTGGAAGATTACCAGGCCTTTCTTTTGAGGTGCCTCTGGGTGGAACTACATAGGGTCACTATGAGTCGGGACTGACTTGACAGCACCTAACAGTAACAACAACCAGGTGGAGTCAGAGCAGACCTTTGGGTTAGCAGACAAGCATTTTAACCATTTACACCAACCAGGGACTCCAGAGAGCAGAATGGTGGGGGCAAGTGCCATCGAGTCGTTTCTGACGCATAGTGATCCCGTAAAGGGTTTCCAAGGCTGTACCTCTTGGTGGGAGCAGAAAACCTCCTTTTTTCTCTCCCACGGAGCGACTGATGGACTCAGAAAATAGGGTTGTTGTTGTGAAGTGCCATCGAGTTGGTTCCGACCCCATCACAACCCTGTAAAGGGTTTCTGAGGAGATCCCTTTACTCCCATGGGTGGCCATTCATTCTTTGATTCATGCCCACAGTCCACACTGCATGTGTGTCTCCGCCTTGCTGGGTAGTGGAGCTTCGTTGTGTTTTTCTGTAATGGTCTCTATAGGCCCATTTGTTGCAAAGCCTCAGCTCCTTAGAAGCCTTGTCTGCCTGCTGCAGGTGGAACCCTTTAGTGAACCTGAACTTCGCTGTACTGCTGTACAACCAGGGAGAGAAGAGGAACGCCCTGGCCCAGTACCAGGAGATGGAGAAGAAAGCCACCCTGCTGAAGCACAGCAGCTCTCTGGAATTTGATTCGGAGGTAGGTCTTTGCTAGGCTCAGGGCTGGTTTGCCTTTGATGAGCCTGACAGCATGAGTTCTTCAATGAATAAGAGCCTAAGAAAAACTTTTCCTGGAGAAACTAATAATCAAAGTTGAAGTTTACTGAGGTATTGTGATGGATATTACCGTTCATCTGTGTCTAGTTATACCTTCCTCCCACTTCTCTTGTAGGCAGAGCAGTCCTTTAGCCCAGTAATGCAACACACTTGAATTGTTGGACTTTGAGATCCCATGTAAACCTCCTTGCCATCCATTTGGGGAAATCTGTGTTCTCTGCTGTTTGAGAACAATTTCCTTGCAAAAAGTACATCTTTCCTCAAATGCCAGAACCCAAACCCAAACCAGACCAGTTGTCGTTGAGCAGATTTTGAGTCAGCCATCTTCTACGACAGAGTAGAACTGCCCATAGGGTTTCTGAGACTGAATAGCTTAACAGAAGCAGACAGCTTCATTTTTCTCCTCTGAAGCAGCTGGTAGATTCAAACCACCAAGCTCTTGGCTAGCAGTCCAGTACTTAACCCACTATGCCACCAGGGCTCCTTATCCCAGGCCCAGCTGTCCTGTTTCAGCTCAAATCCTGATGGAAGGCCTACGATTGGTCAGGTCGGCTTGTCTCTGCCACCCATACCTGTGTTTGTTTTCTTCCTGTGCTGATACAAGATGGTGGAGATGGCCCAGAAGTTGGGAGCAGCTCTCCAGGTTGGGGAGGCACTGGTTTGGACTAAACCAGTTAAAGATCCCAAATCAAAGCACCGGAGCACAGCAGCCCTCAAACCAGCCAGTGTCCAGCAGCCTCTGGGCTCTAATCAAGCTCTCGGACAGGCAATGTCTTCAGCAGCTGCCTACAGGAAGCTTCCGGCAGGTAGGAGAAGACTGCAGCTGTGAGTGGGGCCTAGCACTTCCGACTCAATAGCCTCAGGGTAGCGCTGCCCAGAGGAGAGAAAAGCGGCTGGGCCGCTGAGTCAGGCCTGTCTCCTTGAGGCAAGCTGTGTATAAGTAACAGCCATTGTCAGGGTTAGTTGGGTGGCCACCACTCTGGGTCTCCAGTGTGTCACAGTTAGAGATAGGCTGAGTCCATTCTGTGACACGGCTCTGTATTGTCGTTGCCTCCTCCTAAGTTGGCATGGTGCAGGGGAAGCAATTATTTCCTTCATTGACTAATTGAAGGCAAAGTTGGCAGCTGCTTTATTTCTTCCCTCATGGCTGTAAAGATCCACCACAGCCCACTAGTCTCAGAAAACAGTGTTTCCTGTTGAAATTTAGCTGTAGAAAGAATGACTTGTGAAATTGTGGAACTGAGAATTCAGGGTCTTTGTTTCGTCACTGTAGGTGGTGGAGGCACTTCCCAGCTCACAAAGCCACCGTCTCTCCCTCTGGAGCCAGAGCCCGCCGTGGCAGCCAATCCAGCTGATGGTCCTGTCTCAACTGGAGCATCTGAAGACATAAGAGAAAAATAGGAGGAGGAAGATGGCCCCAGGGTAGGGGCTGCTTTGGTTAGGGTATAGCAGACTAGGCAAGGTCACGTGGCACAGGCAGAGAATGGAAGCCAGCACCGTGCCCGGGCACTACAGGGTCCAGACAATGCAGGGGGCATGACGATAACAGGAGCAGTCTAGAGGGAAGCCCTGTCTGCCAGGGACTGAGGAGGAGACAGCCTAGGAAGATCCTTTCAGAATGTGGGAGCAAGACTCAAGGTTCTGCGTATGTGTGGAGCTACTGGAGGCAGCAGGGCACTTGGAGCAGTTTGCCCTCAACAGAATTTTTATCTCCGGGATGAATGAGCTCTTCCTACATGCAGGGAGAGGCTGAGCTGTTTGCTTTGTAGTTCTGGGATGATGAAACTCCCAATACAAGCATAAATCTTGGATTAATAATCCAGCTCTAATAGTCTAAACTTGTATTAAAAGGAAAAAGAAATGATGAAAAGAAACTAAACTGGTGAGTATCCCAGCTGCATTTGCTCAAAGGGAATCCAGAAGTCCCTATATTCTGTCTCTTGACAGGAGTCTGAGGGTGGAGCCAGATCACATCAGTATGATATGAGTGGGGAACCAAGGGCTGGGCTGGTGTTAGCACCGAGGCTATATAAAAAAAGATAAGGCTTCTTGGTGAGGAATTTTATCTAAGACAATCATTGTAACCACTGACCAGATGTTATCAGTACAGTATCTGTAAATGTCATTTAAAAAATAAAGATTATGTATCCGCATCATAATTATTTAGGGAAAGTTGTTTTTCAGGTATTAAAAGTAAAAAATTGCAATACAAACTTTGAAAAAGAACCCATCATCACAGCTTTCCTTGACCTGTTTCCCAGTCTAGTTTGAAACTGGAGGAGGAAGGAGCTAAAGGCCAAGTTCCTGCCTGCTGCCCGCATGACCTCTGCTGCAGGGCCCGCCCATTAATCCCCATCATCAAAGGCAGATTCTGTTCAGCCAAACTATGTTTGGAGTTCTTTGTATTACGACTGGGGATGTTCTGACATTGTAATTGAAGCAGCAGCTAAAGTTAACTGAGCAGAAGTGTCTTCAGTTCTGATGTCTCAGAAAGACCCAGCAATGTGTTAGAAGCGATGCCGCAGCCTGTGCAGTGGGCTGGACTCCCTGAACAACTGAGACAGCTCACTTACATCTGAGCGTCTGAGTGGAGTTGGGTCTGCATGTTGCCGAAAAGGTCTGATAGCGTGTAAATTAAGACAGTCGCAGAGGAGGACGAAGATAGGAAAGAGATTTTCTCTTTCAGGAGCAGACGCTAAAATCAACAAAAATTTGGAGATTGATGGCATGTTGCAAATAAGAGTAGACTGTAAGAACGGATTTTACAAATCACAGAGGAGCTGTTGTTAAGTGCCATTAAGTTGATCCGACTCATACCTGCCTTGTATGAGCAGCTGGTGAGCTTGAACCGCCTAACTTGTGATTCAAGCTGACCTTGCAGTCCAGTACATGATTAACCCATAGTGCCACACCAAAAGAAACAATGGGGCCACATAATTGAGAGTTGACTGTGGAGTGTAGTTTTAGATATGTTTACTTCTGAAAACTCTTAATCTGTTTATATAGATGAATTTCAGGTGTGAAATCTACTTTGAAGGTAAAGATTGAGGAGTAATTTGGATTCGGGTGATAACTAAAACCATGTATTTGAAAGGAGTCATCCCAAATCAGCTTGGACTATGAAGCCAGGACCCAAGAAGAAAAGCCAGTATTGAAAGGGAGAAACAAAATAGCCCACAAAGGAGACCAGAGAAGCAGAAGATACAGGAAAATCAAAGAGAGTGGTGTTTTGGATGCCAAAGGAAGAAAGGCTCAGGTCAGTGTAACTGAACCCTCCAACAGAGACGTACTGTCATACCCGTTTTATAGAGGAGGAGGCTGAGCTTCGGAGAAGCTAATATTTTCCAGGTTAAGTGGCAGGACCAGGATTTGAACCCAGGTCTGAATGCAAAGCTCCTGCTCTTACCCATTAGCCATGAAGTACAGCTGTACATTTCAGTGGAGTAGGGCTTGAGGATTGAAAAGTGAAGACAGGGACACTGGACTGCTCTCACTTCAAAAAGCTTTGAAGTAAAGGGCGGAGCAGGTGTTAGAAGACAGAATTCTCTCAAAAGAATTCACTACTTTGAGAAGATTTTAGTATTTAGGGAGAGCAGGTCTTTTAAGTGAAGCATGAGAGAAACAGGGACTGCAAGAACAGGGCTATCTGATTTTCCCATAATATGGGGGCAGGAATATAATGGTACCTTGCAATCTAGGAGTAGCAATCAGGAACGAATACGTCCCATTTTTTATTTGTGCGTAGATTTTCTTTTAAAATAATTTCTCAAAAAAAACCTTTATACTCGAAGTGTCTGTTTTACCTCCTAGTTTGGTAGGTAGTGTGCCTTGGGTCTTCAAAGCTTACAAGCAGCAACTCCAAATACAAGTTGGTTTTCATTTGCCAGGAGCAGAAGAAGGACCCCCCTGCTCCCCCCAGCACTGGAGAAAGAAATGGGCTGCAGGTCTAATTGTCTCCCTTGCCTTGGGACAGAAGAAATGGATGGCACCTGGTTACCATTACTGAACATTTTGATTAAAGACCCAACAGATAGATCCTGATAAAAAGGAGGGAAATGTGGAACAGAACATCAAATTCCTATGGAAACCAGATTCTAGGGAAATCTGTCTTGAAATCTTTAAATCTTGAACCAAGACTATCCCATGAAGTCACCTGTAAACAAAACAACAGTTTAGCTCAACAAAGATGTTGTCCTTCAATATTTTGAAAGACCAAATGATATGTGATAAAATCAACAACAGTAACTCGGAAGCAGACGAGAACATTAAGGGGCAGAAAGAGTAAAAGTTAATGGTGTCACAACATGGGTAGAGGTCATGAGAACTGTGGCCCAGTGTGAAGAATGTAACCAATGGCGTTGATCTGTACATGTAGAAGTTGTTCAATGGCTGTATGGTTTGTTGGGTCGATTTTCATCAAAAACAAAAATAGTAAGTTGCACCTGTGTAGGATTCTGGGTATGTGGATTTGCTCATGGGCTATATTGACAGTTTAGTGATGCTTTGTAGAGATTAAGTATAGGAAATGGTACAAAACTAACCCTAAGTAATCTGTGAAATAGTAAGGATTTACATGGAAATCCTTGGAACAACTACTTAAAAAACAATGTAAAAAATAAAGCTCAAAAGCCAGTAAACACACCCACTGCCATCAAGTTGATTCTAACTCATAGCGACCCTATTCGGGCTTCTGAGGCTGTAAATATTTATGGGAACAGAAAGTCTCATCACTTTCCTACACAGAAGCTAGTGGATTTGAACTGCCAACCTTGCAGTTAGTCTCATGCTTATCCTACAGTGCCACCAGGACTCCTTTTAAAAAACCAGTAGAGAGATTAAAATGCAATTTTAAGGAATATTCAATTAACCTAAAGAAAGAAAGGACGAATATAAGCAAATGGAACAAGAGAAAACAGCAGAATGGTAACTATAGATCTAATTATATCAAGAATATATTAAATTGTAAATGGACTAAACATTCCAATTTGTTGTTGTTAAGTGCCGTCGAGTCGGTTCCGATCCATAGCAACCCTGTACAGGGTTTCCGAGGCTGTAAATCTTTACGGGAGCATAATGACTCATCTTTCTCGCGCGGAACAGCTGGTAGTTTCGAACTGTTGGCTTTAAGGTTCGCAGCCCGATTCGTAACCCCTACGCTATCAGAGCTCCAATTAGGAAGCAGAAAAAAGATAAGAAAAAAACCTGGCTAGGTGTTGTTGTTAAGAAAATGGAAAAAGATACACCAGCAAACGATAAGCATAAGCAATCTGGGAGATCTGTGTTAATATAAAATAATGTCAACTTCACAGCAAGGAGTTAGAGAGGGACATTCCCAGGTCAACTGATGAGGAAAACAATTATAAATATAACACATCACTGCTTCAAAATACATCAGTTAAAAGTTGACAGAATTAAATTCAATCATAGTGCAATACATTAGCATTCCTTCAGCATTTGATAGAACTAGACATGTTAGAAAAGGCAAAGAATAATCTGGCACAATTTCATCAATCACCTTGATCTAACTTGACATTTTTACAATCCTACCACCAAGAATTTCAGAAGACACATTCTTTGCAAATGCATATGATGTGATCAGCAAGACAGGCCATGTTTGTTGCTGAGTGCTGTCAAATCAGTTCCGTCTGATAGCGACCCTGGGCAGGGTTTCCAAGGAGCAGGTGGTGAATTTGAACCACTGACCTTAGTCTGAGCTATATGATATGTCTCAAAATTCAAAAGACGTAAGTTTTACAGAATGTTGTAATTCTCTGACCTCAGTGACATTAAGTTTAAATCAGTAACCTTTAGATACTTGGAAATGACATACTTGTAATAAGTCACAAGTCAGTGGAAGAAATCAAAAGGGAAACTAGAAATTGTTTTTGACTGAATGAATGATAATGAAAACAAAAATTGGGTTCACCTAAAAGCATTGCTAAGAAGAAGATGTACACCTGTAAATGCTTAAGTTAGCACAAATAGAAAATCAATGACATAAATTTCTACCTATTTAATAAGCTAGAAAAGTTAGCAAAATAAGCCCAAAGTAAGTAGAAGAAATAAAGACAGAAATCAGTGAAGCAGAAAACAGACAAATAATAAATTAACAAGGCCAGTCTATGGAAAAAACCAGTTCCTAGCTAACCTGACCAAGAAAAGAGAGACAACACATCAGGAAGGAAAGGGAAAGCATTACAGCTCCTGTAGGCATCAAGAGGATAAAGGAACATTATGAACAGTTGTATCCTAAAAGTTTTCACAACTTAAATGCAGTGAACAAAATATTTGAAAAATACAGCAAAACAAAACTGAAGCAAGATGAAATATAAAACCTTATATATTAAAGAATTTGTAGATCAAAAGATACCCTTAAAACAAATTTCTGGTGATTTCATTGGTGAATTAATATTTAAGAAAGCAAAATAAATTCAACCTTACACAAATTTTCAGAAGATAGAGGTATGAGAACTTCCCAACTTGTTTGTATTGGGCCAGCATAAACCTGGTATCAAATCTGATCAGACACTATATACAAAGTTCATTATCCTACATGAATTTAAATGCAAAAATCCTTAATCCTCATCCAGGCAATGGATGAAGTTGCTATGTAGGATAAGCACTGGACTGCTAACTGCAAGATCAGTGGTTCAAACTCAACCAGTCTTTCCTTGGAAACCCTATACAAGGTTGCTGTGAATTGGAACCAACTTGATAGCACTTAACAACAATGTATATTATAACATAGTTGGGTTTACCCTAAGAATCCAACATAAATTTTACATTTAAAGATTAAAATATTCACTTGTATTAATTTAAAAAATTCTGATTTCAGTAGATGCAGAAAAAGCAGTGATAAAAAGCCATTTATCATAAAATTTCTCAAGTCTAGATTTATGAAAATTTGAAATTCTGTTCTGCATTTCCTCCTTTTTGATCAGGATTCTTATAATTGATCAAGATGTTCAGTAATGGCAGTTGGGCACCAGCCAGTTTCTTTGATCTCATGGCAAACGAGACAGCCACACATTCCATGTCCTCTTGTTTCTGACTCCAGGATCCTGGTGGCACAGTGGTTAAGCATTCATCTGCTAACCAGAAAGTCTGTAGTTTGAACCCACCAACCTGCATCCATAAAGATTATAGCCTCAGAAACTTTACGGGGCTCTTCCACTCTTTCCTGAAGGGTTAGGAATTGACTCCGCTACAGGTATTTCAGGTTGTTTTTGACTTTCCTTCCCCTGTTGTTCCAGACAAGAGACCAACTGTTGTACCCTGGATGACTGCTTGTAAGATTTAAGACCCCAGGCAGTGTGTACCATGAAGTAGAATCCAGAATTTCTGGAGCCACTAAGGCTGGATAAACCCCTAAAACTATTGCTCTGAAATAATCTTTAAAATATGGGCCAAAAACATTCCTTGAAGTTTTCTTTAACCCTAAACCCAGCTTACTACCTGCCTGAAAGCACTGTGTGCTTTTAAAGAAAGACCTGTATAGGATCAAGTGGACAGCAGCTTAAAAGCTTACATAGGACGTTGGAGCAGAGATTCACAGGAACTGGAGAGGAACACATTGAAAGGAGAGGGTGAACATGGTAGCACAACTCAGTTTGTCAGTGTCATTGTGCATACAGAAATTGGTATATTTTGCTATGCTGTTTTCAACAAGAAAAAATGTAAAAAAATAGGACAGTAGAAGGGAAGATTTTCTATCACAAAAATGGCATTTTTTGAAAAAGAATACTATGCTATCACATACAGTGGTAGAAAATACTGAACACATTGCCTCTAAGATCAGCAACAAGGCAGGGATATTAAATCTTAATACTTGTGTTCACTGTTACACTGGAGGTTCTAGCCAGTACCATAAAGAAAGAAAGAAAAAGGCATAAAGATTAGAAACGTGTGAACCTGTATTTTCAGATGACATGATTCTTGACAGATAATATCTAAAGAAATCTGAAAGAAAACTGTTTAGTGAGGCTGCAGGATGCAAGGTTTGTACAAAAACTGTATTCTCAGATACCAACAAAGGAACAATTTTAACATTGAAAAAAACAACAACACTTAGATTCTAAAGACACGAAACTTAGTGCTTGATTTTCATCAGTAAGTGCTTTGAGTCCTCTTTTAGCAAGCAGGGTTGTTTCATCTACATATTAACAGATTGTTAATGAGGCTTCCTCCAATTCTGAGGCTGCATTCTTCTTTGGACAGTCCACCTTGGATTATGGGCTCAGCATATACAGATTGATAAGTATGGTTAAAAGATACAACCCTGACCCACACTTTTCCTGTTTTTAAACATTTAGTATCTCCTTACTCTGTTCTGATGGCGGCTTCTTGGTCTCATGAGCACATGCCAGAATTCCCATTCTCCACATTGAGATCCATGATTTTCTATGATCTACATGGCTGAATACCTTTGCAGTATCAATAAAACAAAACATACATCTTTCTGGTATTATCTGCTTTCAGCCAAGATCCATCTGATATCAGCAATGATATCCTTTGTTCTATATCCTCTTACAAGTCTGGATTGAATTTCTGGCAGTTCCCCGTCAATGAACTGGTACAACGGTTTTTTATGTCTCTTTACTTGCTTGTGATATTTATGATAATTTCTACATTCTGTTGGATCACCTTTCTTTGGATTGGGCATAATTATTATGCATCTCGTCTAGTTGGTTCACCACACAGTTGTTGTCTTCCGTATGTCCTGGCAGATGAGTGCTTCCGGCATTACATCCATTTGTTGAAACATCTCAGTTGGTATCCCATCAGTTCCTAGAGTCTTGTTTTACGTCAGTGCCTTCAATGTAGCTTGGGTTTCTTCTTTCAGTACTGAGATGGTTAAACCATCAATTCTTTTTGCTACAGTGACTATGTATTTCCTTGCACCTTCTTTTGATGCTTCCTGGGCTGATCAGTGTTTTGCCCATATCTTGTGTTGCTGCGCAAGACTCGAATATTCTCATCAGTTTTTCAGCTTGAGAAGTGCTGAGCATGCTTGTCTTTTGGAAATGTGTCTTTGCACATTTCAGTATATTTTACTTTGACATTTCAAGCTTTTACATTTTTCTGTTTGGCTCTTTTACATCATTTTTTCTTTCAGTCACTTTAGCTTGTTTATGTTCAAGAGCAAGTTTCAGTTTCTTGTATTCTTTTCCTTCTTTGCTGTCTCTTATGACATTTTCACTTTCTTAATGTAAGACGTCCTTGAGAGAGGCTCTAAATTGAGGCAGGATATACTCAAGGTGGTGTTTTGTCTCTCGTGAACTTGTTTTACTTTTCTTCCAGTCCAACTTGAGCTAGCATATGAGCAACTGATGGTCTGTTCATCCCCTAACCTTCTGTAACCCTATGTACACATAAGCTGGACAGTGAACAAAGAAGACTTGAAGAATTGATGTATTAGAATTCTGGTGTTAGTGAAGATCATTAAATACACCACGGACTTCCTGAAGAACAAAGAGGTCTGTCTTAGAAGAAGTACAGCCAAAATGCGCCTTAGAAGCACGGATGCTGAGACTTTCTCACACACTTTGGACATGTCACGAGAGACCAATTCCTGGGGGACATCATGTTTGGTAGAGTAGAGGGTCAACAAAAAAGACCCTTGAAAAGATGGAATGACACAGTGGCTGCAACAATGGGCGTAAAGGTCCTAACAGTTGTGTGTACGGTCCAGGAGTGGACAGAGCTTCGTTCTGGTGGACACTGGGATGCTAGGAATTAGAATTGTTTCGACAATACCTAACAACACTCATAGATATATAAACTAATTATTTTATAAAATAATGTGTAATACTTATCTTTACAGTATTATATATGATACATTCTAATAACCACCAAATTGATTTAGAACTATTAATGGATAGTTTTCTTGCCTTCTGCATTTGAGACCTGGGTTCAATTCCTGGCCAGCTACCATTCATCTGTCAGTAGAGTCTTACATGTTGCTATTGATACTAAAAAGGTTCCAGCAGAGCTTCCAGACTAAGACGTAGAAGGCCCTGAGATCAACTTCTGAAAATCAGCCCATGCAAACCTTTATGAATCACAGCATTGTGGAGCTTGCTTGTTTGGGACTTGTTAGCAAGAGGGACCAATCGTTAGAGGAGAAGGGTAGAGATCATCTCCGGGAGATGAGATGACACAATAGCTGCAATGGTGGGACTCGAACATGCTAGTGATTAGTGATTGCAAAGAGGATGCAGGACCTCTGGCAATGTTTCAGTCTTGTATCTAAGGCTGGACCTGTAGATTTGAAGGCAGCCAGGAATGGTTTAAGACTCATCATTTGAAAAATTCTGCTCTAGGGTATATCGCTCCCTGCACTCATCAACAGGGAGTAATGAAAACTTGTTGAAAATGTGCATTCAAGGCAGGGGCTGCGTAAACACAACTTACAGAAAGACTCTAAGATAAAGTCACATAGAGAAGACTTCAGTACTTTTAACAGTCTTCTTAGGCTTAGGGAACCTTTTTCCTGCCAAAATTTATAACATCATTCATGGGCCATACAAAATGATCACTTTAAAATTGGTTAAGGGGTCCTAGTGTGTTGCTGCAGGATAATGCGCAAGACTGCAAGGTTGGTTTGAACAGTAGGGTTGGCTGTTGTGTCTGAGTCAAAATGGACTTGATGACAACATATTTGGTCAAACGGTTAATTAACTCACCCCAAGCCATGGTATTTTCAATCACCTCATATGCATGTGAAAGCTGGACAGTGAATAAGACCGTAGAAGAATTGATGTTTTTGAGTTATGGTGTTGGAGGAGAATATTGAAAGTGACATGGGCTACTCATAGAACCAACAGATCTGTGTTGGAAGAAGTGCAGCCAGAGTGCTCCTTGGAGACCAGGATGGCCAAACTTTGTCTCTCATACTTTGGACATAGTGTCACGAGGGACCAGTTGCTGGAGAAGGGTATAATGTTTGGTAAGGTGGAGGGTCAGAGAAAAAGAGAAAGACCCCCAGCGAGATGGATTGGCAGTGGCAGCATCAATAGGGTCAAGCATGGCAACAATTATGAGGTGGGCCCAGGACTGGGCAGTGTTATATTCTGTTGTGCATAGGGTCTCTCTGAGTCACTACTGACTCTATGGCACCTAACAACAACAGTGTAATGGCTGGACCTGTGGTTGCCTTGGCAGGGCCAGACCCAATGATTACATGGCCTGTGAGAGTCCTGGTGTGGCGCTATGGGTTAATGTGCTGGACTGCAAAGTTGGTTTGAATTGCAAGGTTGGCAGTTCAAGTTCTCCAGCTACGCCTAGGAAACCCTATACAGGGTCACTATGGGCTGGAACAGACTAGACGGCACTTAACATATGGCTTGCAAGCCAGATGTTCTCCACCCCTGGCTTGGAGCATAAATGATGAGTTATTCTAATTCTTCTTGCTTGGGAAAAAAGGAAATCTCTTACCACTTAAGCTTTTAGAATGAAAACAAGGCTACACGGTTGGTATTTAGTTATTCTTAACTGCACTTGGAGGCAGAGAAAGATGAGGTAGCAGCTAGATATTTTATTTGCTTTGAATTTCAAATTGTATAATTCTCTAGGCTACTATTTTCTTTGAAAAATGGGCAACTAAGCTTCAAAGGAAGGGAGGTTACAAATGAAGAACTTGGGGTAGCTTTGGGATCCCAGAAGCAGCAGCAGTGGGCCCAATGGGAAATGGTCACCACAGAGCTACACTGTCTACACTGCCCTTTAGAACAAACGGAAAAGGTGGTGTGTTAAACTTCAACTTGGCTACTTCTGTTGGTACCTCCTGTTACCAGAAAAGGGCAGACCTATGGCTTAGGTGCAGTTGAGGGGCTGCCTAAGCCAAAGATGGTTTAAGCAGGATAAAAAGACATGTCCAGAGAACAGTAATAAGTCACAGGTCAAGATTAGAATGATTTCTGTTTTATCTACTTTGGAGTGGTGATGGGAACAAAATCAATTACAAACAGACATGGGATTCCTGAAAAGTAAATTGTTTTTAATATATTTAAAAGCATACAGATGTCTTGTTTTAGAAAAAAAAAAAAAAAACAACATATCTAACATGGCAAATTTATTCATGATCCTGAGGGTCTTGTGAGGTCAAACTCTTAAATGGATGTGGTGTGTTAATGAAAACAAAACCATCACATGATCTGGGAGATGCACAGAAGCAGATTCCAGTTGTACAAGTGTGCCCTTCATGGGTGAGAATGAACAGAGGTCAGTCTTGTCCTGCCCAAAGCTGGCTGAGAGGCGGGTAGTGAGGAGAGCCCAGGCCACAGCACCTGTGACCACCAACCTGGAGCAGTGCCCACTGCTACCCTTGCAGTGTGCCAGGTTCCCAGACCACAGCAAAACGACTCCTCCAGGGTCCTCTGCCCTCCCCCCAGCCTCTGCTGCACGAGAAAGCTCAGTCCTTATTTGTGGCTCTGCCCTATGAGAAGCTGTACCCATTTCTGCGGTAATCCTGAAGAGAAATCATGATCCCGGCCGCAAGCACTGAGCCCCACACAAGGCTTCAGACAACAGTGGGACACTGGGGAGCCAGCATCCACTTCTCAAGGTGCACGGGGGTGGGAGGGAGCCTTTCTCCAGGGGACGTGCTCTGACTTGACATTTGGTTAAAATCCTTGATGATTCTGCTTAAGCTTGGGATTTGGGAATCAAGTTTCACCACTGTAACACAACATAGAAAACACACAAGTCCAGTCTCACTGGTAATACTTTGATTCAAACCTGAAATGTCTGTGTCCTTGCCAACAGGCTGGAATGTGTCTGACAGAGTTTGATCTAGAAACTCTTCTGACCCCCTCAATCCTAGTTTCCAAACCACTTTCTTCTATAATTCTACACTTGGCTAGTTTTCCTTCCTTGGGCAAGTTATCCATGATCTCTCCTCCCTATTAGTGAGGGTGAACTTCAGAGTAGAAGAGTCCTTCAGCTGAAATGGCATCTCCAAGGCCCACAGTTCTAACAGGGTCTTGGCAAACCAAGACTGGTGTGAAGTGGAAGGATACCCCCTCTCTGTGCCACTCTACTACTGGCTTGTTCGGGTTTAATACGATCCTGGAGCCCGCCTCTGAGTGGGACGTGGTGAACTCATGGGGTGCCTGCAGAGACACTCGGCCGGCATCTATGGTTTCTGTGGCGCAGGCCTGTGTCCCAGCCACGCGGGCCCCAGCAGCCACAGCTGCCAGCTGGTTGGCCCAGTGTCCGTCCACGGTTACCAGGATATGGTAGACCAGCGTGTGGAAGTGGATCCTGGTGAGGTCTGAGGCTCTGTTCTCGCTTCTTCCATGCTCTTTCAAGATCCAAAAGAGGATGTCACTGACCATGCCCACATCAGGAACCCCATTCCAGGACGAGAGAGATGAGTGAGGTCCAGATGCCGACTGGCTGAGAAACAACAGCTCCTGTTCATTCAGCCCCAGGGAGGTCACCACAGGAAAGACCTGCTAACAGAGGAAACAGCAGTCTTTCTGATGGACATTGCTTAGACACAGCATGTGACTAAAGGACAGAGGGAATGGGCAGAATTCTCTGCCCTGAATTCTCTGGTGAGGAAGTGTCAAGCTAATCTCTCTCACTACCGCCTCAGACAACCTAGAGACCGTCATCACGTGCCAGTATAAGATGAGAGGTACATACAGTCAATGTTTAGAAAGCAGGGCTGTATGCAGTTTGTACCTTGCTTCTTTAGTCTTTACAGATGCTCTTAACTTCGATGGGATAAGACTTTCAGTTCCTGAATGTCAGCAGGCTTTAAACCAGTAAAACAGAAGGTCCACGAACGTATGCCAAGTCACAATGGTTCCACGTACACAAAACCAAGAAACCAGGAGAATGTAGGTTCAGGTTACACCCTGAGCAGTTTGCACAGGTGTGGTCAGAAGACTGAGTGAGAAGTGGGTTTGAACTGAGTAAGAAGAGCATGTGACCTAGAAGGTATGGCGTCTGGAGCTGCTCGCTCTTAGCATGTCCCTCTTTACAACCACACACAGTTAATTCCATAAATGTATCTGAAGACAGATGAGCCCTTGTAAACATGTGTATATATATATTATATATATATATATATATACACACACACAAGGGGACTTCAAAATGTTCATGGAAAAGTTCCATTTTTTCATTAACTTTCTGAAGCCCCTTCATCTCTGTGTGTGTGTGTGTATTCTGTTATATCACCTGTACAGGTGGGTTTGAACTGCTGGCTTTGTGGTTAGCTTTCAGTGCTTATCCTACATCACCACACCAAGCCCCTACTGTCTCCATTTGGACTCACAGCAACCCTATAAGTCTGAGTAGAACTGCTCTATATACTGAGCAGATGGTGGGTTTGAACTGCCAACCTTTTGGTTGGCCGAATGCTGCCCCAGTGGCCTATGTAATAGCAGCTTCGATTCACAGCATGTTCTGTTTCAGGTACTGCACTTATGGCTCTAACTAATGCAAGTTAGGGGTGAATGTGAGGGCTGAGGGACTAAGGAACTGACCCCATTTTACAGAAAAGGGAACTGATGATCAGAAAGAAACATAAAGTTGACATTATACAGAAAAGAAAATGAAAATGGCTCTCAGCTTCACATAAAGGAAGTGTAAATAAAAAGTATACTGAAATATAGTTGGTATATATTCAGACAGGTAAAATGTAAGCATTTACATTCTAGTGGTAAGGCTGTGAAGAAATAATTTGTCAATGTTGTTTATGGGAAGTAAACCAACACAATTCTCATAGAGGGCAATTTGACAACATCACACTTACAAATGTTCCAATACAGCCATTCTACTTCTGAGAATTTACATGCACTTTCTAAGTTATTCGTGGCATTGCATGGAATAGCAAGAGACAACAACCAACCAAGACCTCCACCAGGAATGTCCAGGTTAAACAAGTAGAACATGCACGCACCTGTTTTAACCATGAAGCTGCAAAAAGACCACTGACATGCCTCATGTACTGACAGAGACAAGATTTCAAAATACAAGCGGGGGCAAAACCAAAGTGCAGACAGTGCATTCAGTATGCTATGCTATCTTTATGGGTAAAGAGATTATAAACTAAGGTCATAGTCTCATCTTTACATGGAGACATCGAGTAACTTCAGAGGACACTGCTGCCGCTCAGTGCCAGTGAGTCGGTTCTGGCTCATAGTGACCCTGTACAGGGTGTCTGAGACTTTTAAATCTTGGCTGGAACAGAAAGCCTCATCTTTCTCCTGCAGAGTGGCTGGTGGGCTCAATCCCAGGACCTCGTGGTTTGCAGCCCAGTGCTTATCGATAGAACCACCATACTCTCTTTGAGGGATATAGATGAAATTGATAAATAACAAACACTGGTTACAGGCTGGAGAGATTTCATTGTATGAAGCGGCTTCAAAACGTTTGTGGAATAATGGAATGAAAAGTTAAGGTTATTCATTAACTTTTTGACGTTCCATTCACTTATCTTTTTTACATTTGTTTTGGGTTTTGAATCATATAATAAATACATTATTTTAAAAGTTGAGTAACACTCTGAAGAGCTATGTAACTTGCCTGTGTTCATAAAGCTAGCACATGCTGGAGCTGGCATGGCAGCTGAGGGCTTCAAAGCCAGTTTTCTTCAGCTCATGCGCTCCTATGTACCCTAGGTCCCTGTTGCTGTTCAAAGACAGGATTTGAACACCTAGTTGCTTGGGATGCGGGAGTTCAAAGTTCCTTTCTTCTAGCTTCCTGAAGTTAAACTGAAAGCAGCTGAGCTGTGGTTTTTTCTCCTTTGAGTTCTGCAAAAACTACTACTAACATCCCTATTTCAAAAGAAACCCATAAAACCATGAAGCTGTCGTATGTCTAATCTAGCCTGAGTCCTGGCCTCTCCCCGGGATCCCTGTGGGCATGATGTCACATGGCCCCCATGCACAAAGGGGTTTCTCTGCAAGCTCTCTACAGGAGGACCCACACCCTGCCCATGTGGTTACCTGGTGCACAATGTTGTTCATGAGCTCCCTGTTGGTCATACTGGCAAGCTCAAGGTGCACGGGAACACCCGTGGGGATATCAGAAATGGAGGTGACAACCTGCAGAGAGGAGCGCAGCACTGCTTAGAAGTCAGAAAAGGGGAGGAAGGGTCAAGTCGTGAAAGAAAAGCCCTCCTTGACGGTACTGCCTTCTTTGTAGCCTCCCAAGAGTGCCGAGCAACACGGGTCACCTCTGGCCTCTGTGGACAAGGGAGACTTTACACAGAAGGGGTGACTAGGCATGGGGGGTAGAAACTCAGAGGACAGCAAACTTTCCCTGTAAGTCCCTGGTGCCAGCCTATGCCTCGGGACATGGACGGAGCAGTCGGGCCTCAGTGTGCTCTGGACTTGCAGGGCCCTCAGTTTTGTTGACATGAAGTGAGATGATGCAAGTCACACGCAGGAGACAAACTACAGAATACTGTAGTTCGCAGTCACGTTCAGTATAGCACAGGATGCAGAGAGGCTCAGGCAAGAGGTTCTGACCTGTCCTGCTCAAGCTGCTGTCCACTCCTGAACGAACACCATGAGGTGTCTCCCTGGAGAAGGGGGCTGACTTCCCAGCCAGTTGCCGAGGTACATCCTTGGGAAGCCAGGACCTAAGGCAAGGCAGCACAAGCTACAGTGGCCAAGAGAGGAGGGACCCCGGAGAAACCCCCAGCTGAGATGTGGGGAATTCTAGAGCTAGGTCGGTGCTATTACCTCCAAGAGTCTCCTCCTCTGAAGCTCCTTGCTCTGTCCCTCCATCATGTGCAATCCAGAGAGGACCACCAGGTCGGGCTGAAACTCCTCCAGGCTAGACACAAACACCTCCAGCATTTTCATGGCCCCGTTGGAGAGGTCGTGAGAGAAGATGAATCGGTTGGCATTTGGAGCTTTTAACTGGCCCCACTCCTCCCCTAGAAAAGCCCAGTTAACACAATGGGAAGAAATGGGAGAGGCTTTATCGTGCTGTGCAGAGACTGGCAGGTACCTCACTGGAGACGTGTGTGGCAGGAGCCGAGCCTGGCCACACTGTCTACAATAACCATGGGGCTGCATCTGGGAGGTTGGGGTCAGTAAAGAAAAAAACCACACCAAATCAACACAGAAACAGGCGCTTCCAAGGGGCTGGTAATCAGCTCCTCTCAAGTTCCTGGAAAACAACTGTCCAGAGTGACCCCTGAGCCCTCAAGCCCAGGATACTCAGGTCCCTTGAGTCACAGAGCACCAACATGCCCTAAGTTGCCTGCCCAGTGACCACCACAGAGGACCTGAGGCCTTTGTCATCCCTACCCAAGCCCACAGCAGAGCCCCAAGCACCTTTCCTCCAGTTAGAATCGAAGCAGGCACCAATTCCCAGAGCCATGCTGACTACACCTCCTCCCTGATGCCCACTGGAGATGTGTGAGCATGTGACCCAGTAGGTATGCACAGCTGGCTGCTGGCCTCCTCTGCATGAGGTGCTCTGGAGGAATGGCCGTGTTCCAGTCCTACCTCCTGCCTGAATTGCCAGTTGACTGCTTTAGCGAGGTACGATTTCACCTCTGAGGGCATCCCCAAAGCTTTTTCTGGGCCTGGTTTGGTGATGCGTCATTTTGCTTTGAGCTCTTCTACCACCTCGGCTACTATTCAAACCTTCCATTGTGTAACTCTTCACATATTTGTGCCCCATGTCCCCAAATAGACGGCTGGTTCTTTAAGGGGACGATGCCTATCTATGAATCCCACACTGCCTGTTACGGAGGGTCCACTCAGGGTCTGCTCCTCTGATCCAAGCAGGGGGAGCCAGGTCATCACCAGGAGGGGTGCACATTTGTCCCAGTGGCTCTCAACACTGGCCATGCACCACAACCACCTGAGGAACTTAATTTTATGGGCAGGTGGCTTCACCCTTTGAGATCCTGAGGTGAGAACCACGGCTGCCAAGTATGAAAAGAACCCAGGAATGGCAGTGTGGCAGGCAGGGTCCTTTCTGACCTACTCACTGGGGCCTCAGTGCTCACAGGCTCGGCTCTGCCATAAAGATGTGACAGGAAATCTTGAAACTTGCTCCACATAAGGGCTGCCCACCTCTGCTAACGTGGGGTAACTGATGAAGGAGGCCAGTCCTATCAGCATGGAGGTGCACCCAGAAGGGCGAGGCAAGGGAGACAGGGCAAGGATTTGTGACGCAGGCTCATACAGCCTCTCTTCCTCATTAATGAGCATTCCCATTTACACCCTACATGCCACAGACAGAAGGCTACATTTTCAATGGTTTCTATCATGCACACTGGGTATTCCTTCTGAACATTTCTTCTCAAGGCAGACTGACTCATCTGCCAACTGCAGTAGGCAAACGAATTCCTCTATTTTGGAATGGTCCTTTCCTTGGGGATTGAGTGTTGGGGAGTGAGTGTGTGTATTCAGGGCTTACTCTCCAGAGCAGAGGGAGGACCTGGGACAACCATCTTCCTTGGGAGTGAGTCAGGTGTTACAGAATCTGTCCCTCTGAAAAGCAGCTTGTATGTGGGTCACTTGTATACAAATCTATGCTCTCCCCCTGCTCCCACCCCCAAAAAAGATGCTACCCTGACAGGATACTTGTATTTTTTTTTCTTAAACATCACATCCCTTTCTAACTCTTGGATCACGTATTGCTTGGAGTTGACTGAAATAGTCCACTTTTGTTTCATCTGCAAACACCCAACACATGTCTGGGCTTCCTCTGTGAAGCCCTCCCACCCCCATGCCCACTGGGTAACTTCCCTCACGGGCCACCACTCTGCCCTCCGAGACGACTGGGCACATGACTTTTCAGTACTTTGTTCCAGTGTCCATCTCGCACATGAAACTCTGGGCTGAGAGTAGGGCTCAGGTCTCCTTCCATTGTCATCTCTCTGCTGCATCTCTCTGTGCCTGGCACATAGCCATGTGGATGAATTAGCAAATGGAGAAGTGAATAGAGAACAGACATGACTAAGTGCTTAGGCCAATGAATAACATGGTTATTCCAGCATTTCCCAAATTAGCAAGAAAAATTCATTGCATTTAGTATTCTCCACAAAGTCACACTTAGAGTCCTGGTGTGGTGCTGTGGGTTAATGTGCCAGACTGCAAAGCCGTTTGAACTGCAAGGTTGGCAGTTCAAGCTTACCAGCTGCTCCTCAGAAACCCTATACAGGGTCGCTATGGGTCAGAACTGACTAGACTACACTTAACAACAACAGAGTCAGACTTAGAACGGACCTTTAAATAATGAAGCTGTTTAAGAAATACAGGCTAGCTTAGCCAAGAAGAAAAGAGTCACTCAGGATTCAAAATAAATTGATTTCGTCAGGGGAGAGATGATGGGGGCAAGGTGAAGGCAATGGGGAAAGCAGAGAGGTGTTCAGGGCTGTCTCCCAGCTGGTGGCAGGGCCCACAGGCAGAATGCCCAATGCCCAGACAGGGCGAGCCTCTGACTCGTAGTTAATGCCCTTCTTTTCTCAAAGGCTCTTTATTTATTTAAGCAAGCAATACATTCTCTCAATTTATCATCCTGCCCTTCTGCCAGTAAGCAAAACTTCTTTGCAGTGACTCATTGGCTCCCCAGTCCAAAGCCTGAAAAATTACCTTCTCTGGGAAGGTCTGGTAGGAAGTAAGAGGGAAAACAATAAAATTGACAAATCCTGTGAGGGAGCTGACCCTGTAAGTTAGGCATGGATCTCTGTGGAGAGCGCAGCCTCGAGTTGCTGCCGCTGAGTCCAAGTTGGCTCTGGACGAGGAAACAGAACTTCACTTGCAACTTACCGGGGGAGCTACTGCTTTGTACTAAGAAAATAAAGCACTGAAATCACTATCTGAGGTGTGAAGCTTATGCTCCAGGAAGGAGACACTCTACTTTCAAGAGAAGTTGCGCTTGCTCTTTAATCACACTCAAGGCACAGCTGTCAAAGGTATCTGCGAAGTCTGGAATACATGACAGAAACCAGGCAAAGCCTGAAAGGCTGCCAGGCCCTACCACGGGCACCGAGCCGAGGGAGAGGAACCTGTAAGTGGCAGCAGCCCCTCAAAAGCACATCTTAGCTGCTCCAGTCATGCTGGGACTTTTCAAGTCAAAAGTTCAAAATGCTTAAGCACACTAGCCTCTTAATCTTTACCACATCTTCAGACAGTAAGAAATAGCACTCTGTTTTCCCATTTGGGGAGACTAAACTGAGAGAAACCTGTGTAACTCAAATGTGGACTGCCTATCCCAACATCCTATTCTGTCGCTAACTTTCAGATCTGACTCTTCCCAAACTTCTGACAGATTTGTCAGAACCCAAACAAGAACCAGAAATAAAAACAATTTTTATCTGTATTTGGAGGAAGATATAATTTTAAAGAACACAATATTTCATATCTTAATTACAGTGAATTACTTTGGTAGGTGAGGGTCTCTTAATTGCCTGACTTGGAAGCAGCTCAATGAAACTTATTAAAATAAGTACTACTTTTGAGGGACCAATTAGTCTGTTTGGACATGAGTCTTTCACTTGAATTCATAATGTGTCAAATCAGTCAAGAGTCTGAGTTCTGAGCAGAGAGAAAGATACAGCAGGAAATATGCAGGATCAAGAAATCTTTCTAGGTATTTCAGATTCACTCAGAAATCAGACCTGTAGTTTGTGTAACAGATAAAATGAACTACTTCGCTGGGTAAGGGTGGGACAGTGTGGAGTTGGAGCTATAAACATTGGAACATAATACAATGAATGGGAAATAATGTAAGTGATGTTAAATACAAAACACTTCCACTCACACACCTAAGAAAAAACAAAATGCTTCAAAGGGAGTTTGCCACAGGCCTTGAATTAATTCTAAATGGCTTGGAACAGTTTGCCAGAAAGGCTCCGGGCAGAATTCAGCACAGAGCTGAACAGATGTTACTCACCCTTCTCTTTTCTCAGTAATCAAGAAAAACTTTAGATATGTGTGTTTAATACATTTTCTATTTTATTCCTCCAGCCTGGTTTATCTTGGATTCAGATCAATTTTGTTCGCAGAGCTAGGGATTGTCTTTCCTGTGAGCATACACTCTCATGCTTCTGAGACAATGGCCAGAATTAGCTCAGTAGAACCAGTGAATCAGGAAACCTTTGGTATACAGCAGGATCCTGCACATATACAAAGATAATTTCTGCAGTCACTTACTGATCTCTGCCAGCAATCCTCTGACTTACTCATTTCCCTTACCTGCTTGGTACTCCAAAATGAGGTGGAACTCATCCACTTCCTGCAATGATTCTGGCGGAACAAATACATTATCATCAAGAAGTTCATGCAGCTTTGGACCAACTGGACCACAGAGAAGAACCTGGAGACAAGCAACATGAAGTCTATATGAGGAAACCAGTAACAAGTCAGTTCTGTTCATTTCAACAGAATGTTGGGAACCAAACCGAATGCTGGAAGCTCTTGGTTTGGAGGTATGTAGTCCTGAGGGGTGATTACCAGGGGCAGACCTCTGGAGACTATGGCCACAATGTACCCAGAAAGGAGAGGCTAAGAAACTGACACAGAGCCACGTATGCTAGACAGACACTATGTAGCAGCTGTATTCCATACTGTTCCGGTCTTGTATCTCAGGGTCACCCTGTGGAAGTTCCTTCTAGAAAACATTTCATGTTCTGTGGCCTCAGGTCCAATGAGCCATTGCATCTGCCATGCCAGTTCTGGGACACCCTCAAGGCCAAGGACACACTCAAAAAAGAGGGCTTGGACCAGACTGAAAGGAATGTTTCAGACTGAATTGCCCACGAGAGCTTCAAAACGCATCTTGACTTGCTAATTAATTGCTTGTTTGTACACTGCTTTGTACCAAGGCATATCTGTGTACCTTACTAAGAAATCCCAGCTTCTGGGCAAAAATAGATGCCTTTCTGTTTGACCTAGTCTCCCTTTGCCTTGACAAATACCCATTAGGTACCAACTCTCAAAGTCTGGCCTTACTATCTTATTTCCTTTCTCAATTCTTGGGTAGAACTTCAGCTTACAAGATGGAACCCAAATTTACTCTCTCACCTGAAACAACCACCACAAGAAGCAAAATAGATGAAACAATAGTTTTCAAACCACTCAGGCACTGGACAATGAAGGACAGTGATTCCTAAGAAACAGAAAAAATCCCAAGTAAGCCTTGAAAATGCCTCAGTATAGTACCTTAAAAGAGTTTTCAGATATATAAAAGCCAAAAGAATTCATCATCATCAGAGCTGTATGTACTACAAGAAATGACAAAGGAAGTGCTTCTTGCAGAAGGAAAGGGGTACCTGCTGGTTTTACACAAAGGGATGGAGAGCACCAGGAGTGGTCATTCTGGATATGCACACAGGGCTTTGTTGTTGTTTTTTACATTTGAGTCTCTTTAAAAGACAGTTAATGATTTAGCAGAAAATATTAACAATGGAGCACAAAACTTATAATATGTGAAAAAGGAAAACAACAGCATACAAATCAGAAGGGAGAAATGGAGGTACACTATTCTTATGTGTCTGAAGTATGAGAGACGAAGTTTGGCCATCCTGGCCTCCAAGAAGCACTCTGGCTGTACCGACTCGATAGCACCTGACAACAACAACAATTCTTATGTGTGGTACTGATACTAAATATCACCTCAGAGCAGGCTCTGATACGTTAAAAATGTACAATATACACCGTAAAGCAACTACCACTATCACAAAACAAATAATTACAGCTAAGAAGTCAGAAAAGACAAAATACAATTATAAAAACTCCTCAGCCCAAAAGATAGCAGAAAAAGAGAAGGAAAAAGTAGGGCAAATAGACCACAAATAGCAAGATGCCATATTAAAGCCTAATTATATCAATAATCACATTAAATGCAAGTGCTCAAAACAGCCCAATCAAAAGGCTGACATTATCAGATGGCATAAAAAACTATACTACTCTAAAAATACACTTGAAGCATAAAGACACAAATTAACCAAAAGGACAGACAAGACATACCATTGTAACACTAATTCTAATTAAAGGGCAGCCGGAAATGGCCATGTTAATTAAAACAGATTTCAAAGCAAACAGTACTGACATGATTTTCTGGCAACAATAAAGAGGTCCATTCATGAAGGAAATATAACAATTTTAAACATTTATGCATCAAATAACAGAGCTTCAAAATACACGAAGCACAAAACTATAGAAGAATAAGGGAAATAAAACAGTCCACATTTATGGTTGGAGATGTCAATACCCTTTCTCTTACGTGATAGAACAAGCAGAGGGAAAATAGGTAAGAATATTATCTACTGACTAAGGAGCCCTGAACTGTTAACCACATGGTTGGTGATTCAGCTTCTGGGGGAAGATGACACGGTCTGCTACCATACAGATTTACAGCCTCGGAAACCCCATGTAGGGTCTCTATCAGTTGCAATCCACTTGATGGCAGTGAATTTGCTTTGTTTTTTGGGAGGGCTTATCTATTGACTGAAGGAGCTCTGGTAGCGTAGTGGTTACGAATCGGGCTATGAACTGCAAGGTCAGCAGTTCGAAACGACCAGCGGTTCCACGGGAGAAAGATGAGGTGTTCTGCTCCCGTAAAGATTTACAGCCTCGGAAACCCTGTGCAGGGTCGCTATGAGTTGGAACCGACTCCACGGCACTTAACAACAACATCTATTGACTGGAGTCCTGGTGGGGCACTGCGGGTTAACATGCTAGACTGCAAAATCAGTTTGAACCATAAGGTCGGTGGTTCAAGCTCACTAGACGTTCCTTGGAAACCCTATACAGGGTCACTATGGGTCGGAACCAACTCTACAGCACATTAACAACAACAACATCTATTGACTTGACTTAACTGATGTTTATAGACCACTCCCATCCAACAACAGCAGAATACACATTCTTTTCAAGTGCATATGGAACTTCATTAAGATAGGTCATATTCTGGGCTATAAAACATACCTTAAGTAAATTTAATAGAAAAGCCATACAAAGTATTTTCTCTGACCACAGTGGAATTAATATAGAAATCACCAATAAGAATGTATCTGCAAAGTCCCACAACATTTAGAAACAGAATACCATTCTCCTAAGCAGTCCGTAAGGCACCAGGGTACTGCTGTAGGACAAGCACTGCACTGCTAAGCGCAGGTTATGTGGTTCCCGCAGAGATTTATGGAGCCTTGAAAACCCAACACAGCGTTATTATGAGTCAGAATCTACTCAACAGCAGTGGGTATATGAATAGTTCATAGACCAAAGAAGAAATCAAAAGGACAATCAGAAAATATTTTTAATTGAATTAAAATAAAAACACAATTTATCATAATCTGTGGGATGAAGCTACAGTATCCCAAGCTAAGGGGAAATTTACAGCACTAAAAACTTCTACCAGAAAACAAGGGACGTCTCCAACCAATGACCTCAGCTCCTAAAGAAGAGAGAAAAGACAAGCAAGCTAGACTCTAAGTACACACGTAGATACAAGACAAATAAGAGAAAAATCAACGAAACCAAAAACTCAGTATTGATTGAAAAGATTAATAATAACGTGGATAAACCTCTAGCCAGAATGACTGTTGTTGTTGTTGTTGTTAAGTGCTACTGAGTCTGTTCTGACCCATAGTGACCATGTATAGGGTTTCTGAGGAGCAGCTGGTGAACTTGAACTGTTGACCTTGCGGTTCAAACTGACTTTGTAGTCCAGTGCATTAACCTACAGTGCCACAGGCAGACTGATTTGGGAGCGGGAGGAGGGAGGAACAAATGACCAATATCTGGAATGAGAGGGTTAAATTATTACAGATTCTATAGATAGATATTAAAAGGGTAAAAAAGTATTATGATCAACTTTGTGCCAACAAATTCAACAACTTAGATGAAATGGACAAATTTCTTGAAAGACAAACTACCAAAGCTCACCCAAGAAGAAACAGAAATAAAAATTCTCCTGTATCTATTAAAGAAATCAAAATTGTCAAAAACCTTACCACACAGAAAAAAACCCCCAAGACCAGACAGCTTCACTGGTGAATTCTACAGCATTTAAGGAAGACATGACTATGACTTTATATACAAATTTCTAAAAAATCTGGAGAAGATATACTTTCCAATTCATTCTCTGAGTCCAATATTATTCTGATAACAAATCTAGACAAAGACATTATTAGAAGTAAAAATTATAGACCAATATCCCTCATGAACACAGATGTAAAAATTTCAGCAAAATGAATCTAACAATGCATAATGTATCAGAGCCAAGTAGTTTATCCCAGAGATGCAAGACTGGTTCAACATTTAACACGTAATGTACCAAACTAAACAGAAAAACCAAATAGTCATCTTAACAGATGCAAAAACAGCATGTGAGAAAATCCAACATCCATTTTTAATTCTTGACTATATTCCACAAATTTATTTTCTAAAGGTACTATGCTTCTGTATTTTCTCCACTGTTCCCTACTGCAATCTGGGCTCTATTTTATCATTCCACTAAACCTGCTTTTATTATTATATTTACGAAACATGGCATTCTGGTGTGGTGCTGTAGGATCGGCACTGGACTGCTAACCTACAGTCAGCAGTTCAAACCTACCAGCTGCTCCTGAGAAACCCTATACAGGGTCGCTATGAGTTGGAACTGACTTGATGGCACTTAATTACAAAATTTATGAGGCATAGTAAAGCACAAATATTAAGAATATGGGCTTGAATAAGACTGTTATTGTTAAGTGCTGTCTTGTTGGTTCCGACTCATAGTGACCCTGTATAGGGTTTACAAGGAGCAGTTGGTGGGTTTGATCTGATGATCATGTGGTTCAGTCCAGTGCTGAGCCTACAGCGGTACACCTGGTTTAAAATCCCAGCTCTATGCCACATGGGACTACTGGTGCGGCACTGTAAGATTAGCATTGGACTACAAACCACAAGGTCAACAGTTCAAACCCACCAGCTGCTCCTTGGAAACCCCATATAGGGTTGTTATGAGTTGGAACCAACTTGATGGCACTTACCAACAATACCACCATCCCATACCCATATGAGGTATGTATCTTTGAGTAGTTTTTCTTTGTGTCTCATTTTTCCTATCTGTAAAATGGGGATAATAGCAGGACCTCCTTTGCAAGATGTCATGAGGATTAAATGAATTAATATATATGTCCACCTCTTAGAACAGTACTTGGCACACAGTAAGAGCTGTATGAAGGGGATTCAAAATTTCATAGAAAAATGGAATGAAAAGAGAATGGAATTTTTCCATGAATTTTATGAAGCCCCTTGTATGTTGCTGTTGTTAAGAACCATTGACTTGGTTCTGACTCATAGCGACCCTGTATAGGGTTTCCACGGATTGACTGACTGGTGGGTTTGAACTGCCAACCTTGCGGTTAACGATCCAGTCTTAATCCACAGCGCCACACCAGGACTCTCTCTTATATAAGTGTGAGCTATTATTATTATTGCATTCCTGGTGTTGCGCTGTAGGAAAAACACTGGACTGTTAACCACAAGGTCAGCAGTTCACATCCACCATTTGTATAGAGATACAGGGTTGCTAGGAGTCAGAACCAACTCCACGGTACTTTACAATAACAACAAATCATTATTACCTATGGAAAATGCCTCAACCACTGGTATATCTGAGATGACAGTTTGTCCACACTGAGAAGCAGTTCAGCACAGTGAACTGAATCTCTCTGATAAAAAGTCATGGCAGAAACCAGTGTATGAATACTGGCTTTACCATGCACTAGCTAGGTGACTTGGGATTCATTACTTAATCTCTCAGGACCACTTTTCTCATAAGGTTGTTATAAGGTCTGAGAAACACGTATCCTTTCCCTGTCCTCAGTATCCTACCCACGCCACACTATTACCTCAATCCTTCCAATCATACTGGTTCCAGGCCTGGCTTCTCCAAAGACCAACCCATGGGCCAAAGAAATGCTGAGCCCCGGGAAAGTCAATACCAAACAAGATTTACCAGGACTTTCAGGATGCTGCCTTCCCAGAGGCCAGAATTATTGCTCAGAATCTTAGGGGTGGCCTTTCAGGAACCCAGGAGAACTCCTGGGATTTTGATGGGAAAGGCCTGGGTCTGAGCTTCCCAACCTCTGTGAAGGAGATTGTAATAATCTTCTCTTCTACTTGATGTCAGGCAGTTACCGCCAAAGGTCAGTCCTAGAATTTTCTATCTTGATTTGTGAGTTAATTACTACCTGTAAGAATAATGGCTATAAAAATTTGTATTTCTCTCTGTTGTTGCTGTTAAGTGCTGTAGAGCCAGTTACAACCCATAGCAACCCTGTATAGGGCTTCCAAGGAGTGGCTGGTGAGCTTGAACTGCTGACCTTGTAGTTCAAACAACTTTGCAGTCCAGTGCATTAACCCACAGTGCCATACTAGGACTCTTAATATTTTCTAGGAACTTTAATGTTTATTAAAATGTGAATGCTGACACTTTAATATACTCTTGAAATTACCATCTTTTGGAATACAGTGTGGCTCCATATGAAATTCCTCCTTAAACTGCTCATCAATCTATCTTACTAGGTCCACTTCTAGGCTTTTGATTCTGGCCCTCTGACTCATATTTCTGTTTTCAGGCAAGTCCCCAAAACAGCAGAGGCCTGCTAGTCACTCCCCTTCTCTGTCACCAGCAGCCACTTCCATCCTACATTTCTCAACTATCTTGCTCCTGGATCATCTGGACTAACACTCTCTTCTTAGCTCCCTATGAATGGTCTAGCATCCAGTCAGTGACTCCACTGAATTAGGTTTTAGAGATCTATATCTCCTTTTCCAGTCACTCTAATTGAAACCTCAATCACCGTACAGAATCTGCATCACTGTAGGGCAGCAGTAACCTCCTCGCTGGCCTCCTCATCTCAGACCTATTCCGCTTCTAGCAAACAAACATTCTCAACTGGATATTATTTTGAACAGGGCAATAATTTTTAATTCCAGTTAAGCCAAATGGGCATGAAGACAATCCCCTGCCAACTCCCATCTAATGGCTGCCTTTGTCATAATTCTGGCTCTAACTCACAGGCTTGCCAATAGAGCCAACTACATGTTTTCTCATCCTGTGTACAATCCCGTCTCCAGGCCCAAAAGCTGCATGCTCTTAAGCACTGCATGATACAGAACTTAAGAGCATGGGCAGTGGGGTTGGACTGCCAAGGTTAGAATTCCAGCTCACTGTGAACCTGGGGCAGTTTGTGATCTCTGAACAAGTCTGGAGTCCCGATGTGGCGCTGTGGGTTAATGCTTTGTGCCACAAAGTCAGTGAACCACAAGGTCAGTGGTTCAAGCTTACCACCCGCTCCTTAGAAACTCTATACAGGGTTGCTATGGGTCGGAACCGACTTGACTGCATTTAACAACAAGAGCCCAGTGGCTGGCACACGGCAAGTGGTCCATAAATTCAACTGAGGAACATCTATGCATTCTTGCCCAAATATTATGGAGGGGTCTGGTGGTGGCGGAGGCAGAGTCAGGTAGGACAGGCTCTGTCGGGGAGGGACTGAAAACCCAGAGAAGCTGATTTCATTGAACAGCACCAGTGCTCTGGGTCTAGCATAAGAAGCACCCGGGTGTCATTTTCCTGCACACACCAGTGAAAAAAATCATGGTATAAAGGAAAATAATGAGATTTAGGAATCACTTGAGTTGTGGGACTCCCTCTGCGGCCACCCGCATTCAGTGGGCGGGGCTACAGCCAGACCAGCACAGGGAAACGGCGCTAAAAGTCCAGTGACATTTGCAAAAGGAGGTGTGTTGAGCCCACAGTGTTCCCACGGCACAGAGAGAAAGAGCCCTATTGGACCTAAGGGCAAATTCTTTGGCAGCTGCTTATGAAGTCAGCTGCCGGGTCGCAGCCCTAAAATTAACTTGCGTGGGACCCTTTACTCTGGCATATCCAGCAAGAAAAAAGCAGGCCTGTTAGGCCTGACAGACAAACCATGTGAACAATCTGTAAAACCCCAACATAAAAGGATGCAACTATCTCGAGAATTACACTATGCACATGCAGATACCTAACTGATCTTCAGAGACAAAAATAGTAGACAATCTTTCTCCCATTAACTTCTCAATATCTATCTATGCACCTCTATGGTGGTGACTAGAGGAGGGGCCTAAGCGAGTGGATACCATCACTCACTGCTGGAGGCTTCTACAGTGCACACACACTGTCTGTGTAGCAAGACAACTGGACAGTTGGCCACAGTTTTATTTATGTTTCAAAGTGGTGGTTTTTGTCTCTGATTTCATGTTGCTTCTGTTTTTGCTCCTTTTGATCACACACTTTTCCTGGAGGTGGGAGCTTTTTCTCCCTACATTATCCAAGAACAGACAGCACAATGGCTATATAGCCATGCTACAAGTATTGTTGTTGTTGTCAGGTGCCATCGAGTCGGAACCGACTCATAGCGACCCCATGCAAAGCAGAAC
>NW_006408610.1:5981549-5990480 GCF_000296735.1 Chrysochloris asiatica | reverse complement strand
AACATCATACATGAAGAGAGCAAAAAGTCATTAAGAAGACAAGAAAGAAGGAAAAGGTCAAAATGGATGTCAGAAGAGACTCTAAAACTTGCTACAAGTATACTCCGTAATATTCCACCATTGAGACCAGAGCCAATGACAGCTGTTCAGCATTACATGCAAAAAGGGAAGCCTATCTCCTGATCATATCCACCATGAGACACCCAGGAAGCTTAATAACACAGCAACAAACATCCATTTAAGCATTAAAAACTCACATAACTACCGGAAATGACCCATAAAACACAACAAAAGATCTGAAAACATGTCCAAAAACAGAAAACAGTAACAGACAAAGGAGATGGAGAAAGACAATCAAATACTCCAAAAAGGGGTGGAGAAAAACAAGGAAGAAGTCAGGAAAGTACTACAAGAGCAATCAAAAAAGACTGATACAGCACTGGAAATAATTCAAAACCTGCAAAAAGAGGTCCAGATGATTATTAATAAAGTATCAGAAATGGACAATACACTGAAAGGGGAAAGGAGCAGAACTGAAGAGATGGAAGCCAGAACCAGCCAGCTGGAAGACAAATTTCTCATTACTGTTAAGATAGAAGAGCAAGCAGAAAGAAGGATAAAAAAATCTGAAGAGAGTCTAACATTCATCTTCAAGTCTGGATAACTTGAAGAGGAACAATTTAAGAATGATTGGCATTCTGGAACAGGAAGAATCAGAGAAGTCCACAGAGGAGATAGTTGAAGAGCAATTGGAAGAAAATTTCCCTAACATCTTGAAGGATGAGAAGATAAACATTCAAGAAGCCAAACGTATTCCAGGAAGGATCGATTCAAAAGAAAATCACCAAGGCATATAATAATCAAGCTCTCCAAAATCAAAGACAAGGAGAGAATTCTACAAGAGGCCAAGAAACAGAAAAGTGTTACTTACAAAGGCAAGCAAATCTGATTAAACTCTGACTTCTCAGCAGAAACCATGCAGGCAAGAAGGCAATGGGTTGACATATAAAAAACCCTAAAAGAAAAAAACTGCCAACCAAGAATCGTCTATCCAACAAAACTGTCAATCAAATATGATGGTGCAATCATAACATTCCAGGATAAACAGAAGCTAAGAGATTTTGTCAAAGCCAATCCAGCACTTCAACACATCCTAAACAGAGTTCTTTGGACTGAAAACCAAAAAGAACAGACAACAACCAGAGACTGACAGGCGTGGCAACACCACCTGAAACTCAGACAACCGATAGCAGAGTCCAGAACAGAACAAAACTACAACAACAAATTCAAAGGAGCTGGGAGGTCAACCGAAAATCAAAATAATATCAATGTCAAAGAAGGGAAAAATGTAGGAACAGAGATCCAGGTGGTGAGGAGGTTAGGTGGATTACAAGATACAATAGATTGTCTTCAATGGAGAGAAAAATTAATAGACTATAAGGTAACCCCAAAGAAAGTTAATATTTCACAACTTACCATGAAAATGAACTTCCAAGCAGAACAAGTAAACATGAAAACTAAGGAAAAACCGACAAGAAATAGCACAAAAAACACAAACTCAGCACAAGAAGGCATGCTGAACAAAAGAATGCACTACCAAAAATTAACATAATGGCAGCAATTAATTCATACCTATCAATAATTACATTGAAAGTCAATGGGATTGAATGCACCAGTGAAGAGACATAGAGTGGAAGAATGGATAAGAAAACAAGACCCTTCAATATGCTGCCTGCAAGAGACATACCTTACAAACAAAGACAAAAACAGACTAAAAGTTAAAGGATGGAAAAAAATATACCAAGCTAACTGCAACACATTTATATAGTCTCTATATATATAGTCTAGGAGCTCTGGTAGCGTAGTGGTTACGAATTGGGCTGTGAACCGCAAGGTCAGCAGTTCGAAACTACCAGCGGTTCCGCGGGAGAAAGATGAGGTGTTCTGCTCCCGTAAAGATTTACAGCCTCGGAAACCCTGTGCAGGGTCGCTATGAGTTGGAACTGACTCTATGGCACTTAACAACAACAACAACAACTGCAACAATAAACAAGCAGGAGTGGCAATACCAATCTCTGATAAAGTAAACTTTAAGACAAAAACCAGCATAAGAGATAAAGGACAGTATCTCATGATCAAAGGGTCAACTGAGCAAGACGACATAACCACAATAAATATCTACGCTCCCAATGAAAAAAGCAGCAAGATATATGAAGCAAACCTTCCTAGAATTAAAGAAAGAAATAGATAAGTCTACAATTATAGTGGGAGATTTAAATACACCACTTTCGAAAAAGGACAGAAAAACCAGAAAGAAACTCGACAAAGTTACAGAGGAACTAAACAGCACAATCAACCAACTTGACCTCACAGATGTGTACAGAGCATTCAAACCAACAACAGCACAATATACATTCTTCTCCAGTGCACATGGAACAGTGCTTTGCTTATCCTGGGTCTCTTTCTTTTCCATGTAAAGTTTGTATTGTCTTTTCCATCTCTTTGAAGAATGTCGATGGAATCTCTATTGGGATTGCATTATATGTGTAAATTGCTTTGGGTAGTATTGACATTTTCACGATGTTGAGTCTTCCTATCCAGGAACATGGTATGCTCTTCCACTTTTGTAAGTCTCTTTTGGTTTCTTGTAGTAGTGTTTTGTAATTTTCTTCGTATAGGTCCTTTGTTTCTCTGGTTGGGGGGGGCGGGCCTGTGGGGTGTACCCTTTGGTTATTTGATGTTGCATGGAGGGGACTGTAATCATTGCAATGAAAGGAAATACAATAGGACGACAGATACGAAACGATAGAACTGATATTCTTTCATGTAAACTTCACAATAAAAATTTATTAAAAAAAAACAAAAACGATTATGGAAATACTAGTGAAAGGCATAGGTTTTAAAATGGAAATGTGACCTACCTTTAAATCTGAGTTGGTTGCAAATTTCTGTCCAATTAAAGCTGCATTTCCTCCTACATAGTGCTGTAAGAGAGACAGTTCATGGCTATTAGATAGTATTTTAGCACAACTATGTTACCCAAGTTTACATACCAAGCTTACACCCAAGCTCATATTTTTAGTTTATTGAAATAATTTAGAGACCATTTTATCCCAAAATGATTTGGAGGTGATTTTACAACTAAGGACACACAGATGAAGTTAATGAAATACAGAAACAGATAATGAGTAGTAAGGAAAGGTAAAGAGAACAAACAAGCTAAGCATGAAGATCAGTATACCTTCCTGAACTGTGGATCAAATTTGGCTCTGAGCTTCCAGGCAGCGAGGACAGATAAAAGGAAACATGAAAAATGTGGATCAAGCTTACCTTCTACATTTTAGCTTACTAAAATGCGTATGATTATACTGCTCTTCAGCAGATACTTTAATGAACTAAAACCCAATTGTTAAGTGAAGAGCACTTAAGAATTCACTATTTGATCTCCTGCTTCTTCCTTCCACATCCTATTTGCAGCTCTCTGACTCAGCCTCCCTCTCTTCTCTCTGTGCCTTTAGCGCCATATTTCTTTGATTAGGACATCTTTCCTCTCTCACACACTTGGCAAACTCCTGATCACCTTGATCAACTCCAGAATCATCTCTTCTGCAATGCCTCTGTTTCCCTTCCCCCATGCCATCTCAGCTTTCACAGTGTCCTTTGTCTGTACAGGACTGTAAACCCCTCCCTTATCCACTGCAGACAGCTCCTGTACAAGCTTCTCAGCCTGAGCTTATAGGATCTGCGGGCATAACTAGCTGCTTCAATGCAGGAACCACTTTATTCTTCTTAGAACAAATGCTCCGTAAATGCTTGCTGTTGAATTTTGAGAAAAGAAGAAACACATTGAATCTTTGGGAAATACAAAAGGCATTTCTGGGAGTAAATTCTAGATGGAGCTCTGATGTCGGACAACCTTCATTGCATGTTTACAGCAAATACTCTAGCTAATTTTACAACATCAATCACTAATTCAAGTTCCTTGGATGGACTTGGTTAATATGTGAATGTATAAGACTTTTTAGAGGGTGAACTTGACTCAAGACAAAGTTACAGCACTAAAGTGTGGAGAGAGCCTTGGGTTATTTCCCTTAAGTACTGCATCTCTCAGGTGAGGACTAGCTAGTGGGGAGCTGGAGAGCAGGAAACTCCTGGCTGAGGATACTCCATGCTGCCGATGGATTCATGAGCTTTGGAAACCTGACAAGTAGGAGACAAAGTTGAATCAATATTCTTGTCTGGGTGGAATGCCAGCCCACTTTCTAGCTGTCAGCCCACGCAGAAACAGACTAATTAACAACCAAACAGTTCCAGAAGCTAGGCATCATTTTCACCCCAACGTGTGTGTGTATGGATCAACCTCTGGATTCAAGTGCGGGCAATTATAGCTTACTCTAAGTAAATATAAAACTCTTTATGATCTGTGGGCCAAAATTTGGCCTTTTAACATGCTAGCATGAATCACTGTTTTATCTGGGGAGAAGTACTAGCGGTTAGAGTACCATGATCATAAAGACTTAATCAGCAGACATGCCATCATGGAGATGAGCCTTTTACTACTGAACGTGGCTGTCGGAACTAACTGTAAATGAATTTTTAACGACTTGCTCTTTCTTTAGGAACTTAACTGGGTAATGCCTGTATCCATTTATAATAGTGTTAACATGAGCAGATTAAAAGGAAAAAACAACAACAACAAACAAAATGAAACACAAAAACTTGAAAATCTTAATATCATCATCAAAATAAAAGTGGTCACAAGGTTGGCTTGTGATAGGTACCAATTAAAAATGGCATAAAGAGCTTCTCTGGCTGGAATCACAGACCGAGACTGGGGAGATTGGCCAAAAGAAGGTTGTAGGTGAGTACGAAGAACTGAGAGGAGAAGCTGAAACAAGCAGCTACAGCGCAGTCTCAGTGGTATGCCACTCAGCAGCAGCAGGCAGGCTGGCGAGGCCAGAAGAACTGCATGCAGTTGGGTCTACAGCCTCCGTGCTGCCTCTCACTCCCTGTGGGACCTCGGGCATGCCTGGACCATGCCAGCCTCAGTGCTTTATAAGCACCAGATGGGCTTGGGAACCCCTAGGGTTGGTTCACTCCAGTTTTGAAAATTTCTATCCTATAGATCCGCAGTTCTCAAAATGAGGTCCTCAGACCAACAGCATCAATGTCGCCAGGAAGCTTGTTAGAAAATTAAAAAAAAAAAAATCATCCCATATCTAATAAGCCAGAAATTTTGGGCGTGGGACCTAGCAATCTATGTTTCAACAAGCTCTATGCATCTTTCAGAACCACTGACCTAATTTTAATCCCCCTCCCTTGCCCCTTGGACATATCTGACAAGGTCTAGAGACATTTTTGCTTGTCACAAAGGGGGAAGTGGAGGTTGCTACTAGCATCTAATGGGCAGAGGCCAGGGATGTTGCTAAATACTCTACAAGGCACAGGGCAGCCCTTTCAACCAAGAACTACCCAGCTCAAAGCGTCAATAGTGGCCCTCGTAAGAAACCCTGCTCTGGACCAACAGAGCAAATAAAGGAGCTAGCTCCTTGTTTCTCTTGCAAAGGCTGAACTAGCGCTCTGTGAGTCTGGCCTGGTTCTCCTGCGCAGAAGGGATTCAGTCATAGTACAGTAACGGCAAGTTATCAGCCAAGTTGTCAGGATATAGTTAGGAGCAGATATCCTATCTACCTTAAGTTTGGGTAATATGCAAAAAAGAATACTTTAATATATAAACCAAAATGAAATGTTAGTAAATGTGTTTCAAAAATGTTGGCTGAATTAAACTGATTAGAATTAGCAGAGTTAATGGAAGTTCGGATGTATACAGCTTTACAAAAAGGGGAAAATGTGGCTGAATTGCCTTTCTAATGGTCACACTCTTGGGGCAAACGGGAAGAACAGTTGCTTGGATACTTCTAGGAAGCTTCTGAGGGAACAACATCCTTTTGCATTGTATCTTCAGTCACTACAGGCAATCCCTGGGTACCAACGAGATCCATTAGTAAGTTTCAGCTGAATTGTAGGTTAAGTCGCATCAGGTGCATATGGTTTTTATTTAGCCTAAGAAAAGGTTTGAAGCCTTTTCAAGGATTTAAAAGCTGCACATGAAGCAAGTGAAGGTGTGACTGTGAAGAATTTGTTATAAGTATTGATACTACTGCTGCGTGCTGTCAAGTCGGTTCCCATTCACAGCAACCTTGCATTGGGTTCCTGAGGCTGCCAGTCTTTAAGGGAGCAGAAAGCCTCGTCTTTCTTCCCCAGAGTGGCTGGTGGATTCAAACTGCTGACCTGGAGGTTAGCAGCCCAATGCGTATCCACCCACTACGCTACAGGGATCCTTTTGTTGCAAGCAAGGCTTCATAAAATCATATTAAAGTGAGGGACAGTTTACATAACATTAAAGAACAAGTATGAGTTGCAAGTAAGTCAATGTTCCTAACCCAAGGACAGGCTGTACATGAACCCAACAGACCTGGGCTTTTGGGAACTCTGATGCAATCTGGGCAATGTCGTGAAAAACTTCCTTATCACTGAAGAAGCGCTCAGCAGCTGCTCCTTTCTCCATGAAGTGAATGAAGGCTTCCTTGAGATCATTCCTTGAGTGCAGGATGGCATGATCCTTCCCATTCCCAGGACTCAGGCCCAGTGCCTGCAAGAGCTTCACTCCTGAGAGTACCACATCCACACAGGCGTTGACTCTGGGGAAAAGGAGCAGAGGCAGCGTGAGAGAACAGTACAACACTGCATCCAGCAACAAGAAGATGTTTCCCACGATGGTGTCTGAATAGAATAAAAGAGATGGATCTGAAACCTGAACTGGAAAGTAAGGAGCATATGGCAAAGGAAGATTACTTTATCTGGACGCCTACCTTGAGAGCAGAACACATCTTTTCAATGGCTTGTCAAACTTTTACACCAGTTACAAAGAGGAAGACAGGTGCTCAGCATTTCAGAACAGACCTGTTGAGGACAGCACAAATGCTGCTGTTCAGAGCAAGTACTGGCGGAGCCACAATGTCTGGAGTCACACTGGCTCTTACGGTGTCTGAGTTTTCTCATCTATAAAATGGGTGATAGTATGAGTGGAGATGTTATTGTGAAGATACATGCTTAGAACAGTGCTGGGTACAGAGTAAAAAAAGGATAAATTTTGGCCCAAAGCCAAATACCAGACGCTGTTCTTCCCATCAGCAAATGGGATGGTGGTAAGGTACATAAAATGCCTAAATACTACCAGTGAATACCCTGCAGAGAGTTGAGTGGTGTCTTAGATGGATGCACACGTGTGTAACAATTCCTCACTTGGCAGGTGTTCACTGTACTGACACATGAACTTAAAGGCTGCTTAGAGGCCAATGTTGCTACATGACGTGGCTCTTTGGAGCCCAGATAGCGTACTGGGCTGCTACCCACAAGAGCTAGCCATTTGAATCTACCAGCCACTCTACCAAGAGAAAGATGACGCTTTCTTGTTCCTGTAAATATTTACAGCCTTGGCAACCGTGCACAGGGTCACTAAGAGTTGGAAACAACTTGATGGCACGCAACCACAACCAAGGAAGTTATAAAGTACTAAGGGTATCTGGCACAGTGCCCCCTCCCCATGTGTATAAAGACGATCTGGCTTCGATTTTCAGCATTTCTTTGCTGAAAAAGTTGAAGGCCAAATAATTAGCTAGATGCCCCCTGCCTCAGTCACCTTTATACATGTCTATATTGGAGGATGCGTGGTGGTAGTGAGGCACAAAGCAGGCAAGTCAAGGCTACCTCCCGGAGGTAAGGAAAGCTGTGCTAACCCCTACTTGTCAGCAGCTTTGAAACCAGCAATAAAGTTCATCCATAAAGAAGGCCTGATAGATTTTAGAGTAAAATATATGGTGTTTCCCTTTTCTTCCAATTCAAAACCACGGATGGCAGCAAGCTGAGAAGAGAAATGAGGCTGGGGGGGAGGGAGACATTTTTACTTAGATGGTTGGTTTTGTATTTTAAAAATAAGCATGAGCTGTTTTATGACTTTTACAACATAATCATTATTTTCTTAAAAGGTTGGTAGGTAGGCTAGATTTTATTTCCATCATTTAAGGAAAGTTTACAAGGTGAGTAAGAGACACATCCTCTTCATGATACACACTGAATTCATTGTCGACATCGTTGCTGTTGTTAAATATTGTCTAGGAAAATTAGAAGTTGTCAAAAATGAAATGGAATGCATAAACATCAATATACTAGGCATTAGTGAGGAGAAATGGACTGGTATTAGCCATTTTGAATCAGACAATCACTTGGTTTTCTATGCCAGGATATGACAATTGAAGGAATGTTGTAACACTCATGAAAAAGAACATTTCAAGATCTATCTTGAAGTACAGCACTGTCTGTGATAGGATAATACCCATATGCCTATTATGTAAGACCAGTTCATACAACTATTATTCAAATGTATGCACCATCCACTAAAAGCAGTGATGATGAAATTGAAGAATTAGCTGTACAATCAGCACTGATGCCTAATCATAAAGTCGGAAGTTCAAACCCCACAAGCTGCTCTTCAGAAACCTTATAAAGGGTCGCTATGAGTTGCTGATGGGGCACAACTCAAAATAAAGCAAAACAGCTGTAAACATCCATTAATAATTAGAACATAGAATGTACAAAGTATGAATCTAGGAAAATTGGAAATTGTCAAAATGAAATGGAATGCATAAACATCAACATCTTAGGCATTAGTGAGCGAAAACACTGGTATTGGCCATTTTGAATCTGACGACCACATGGTTTACTATGCCGGGAACGTAAACTGAAGAGGAATGGTGTTGCATTCCATTGTCAAAAAGAACATATCCAGATCAGTCATGAGGTACAATGCTGTCTGTGATACGATAATATCCATGCGCCGTACAGGGTCGCTATGAGTCGGAACCGACTCCA
>NW_006408610.1:5963617-5978259 GCF_000296735.1 Chrysochloris asiatica | reverse complement strand
CAAAGACCTGGAGTTAGAAAAACAAAAAGGAAGAACACTCTCATCATTTCTCAAGCTGAAAGAACTGAAGAAAAACTTCAAGCTTCGACTTGCAATATTGAAGAATTCTATGGGAAAAATACTGAATGATGCAGAAAGCATCAAAAGAAGGCGGAAGAAATACACAGAGTTACTGTCCCAGAAAGAGATGGTTGATATTCCACCATTTGAAGAGGTGGTGTATGATCAAGAGCCAATGATACTGAAGGAAGATGTTCAAGGTGCACTGAAGACACTGGCAAATAATAAAGCACTGGGAATTGATGGAATACAAATTGAAATCTTTCAACAAACTGATGCCATAGTAGAGGCATTCACTCATCTATGCCAAGCAATTTGGAAGACAGCTACCTGGCCAACTGATCAGAAGAGATCCATATTTGTGTCCATTCCAAAGAAAAGGAAATGGGGAAATCATCTGACAATATTATTAATATCGCATGAAAGTAAAATTTCACTGAAAATAATTTTTAAATGGCAGCAACAGTACACTGACCGGGAACTGTCAGAGGTTCAAGCTGGATTTAGACAAGGACGTGGAATGAGAGCTATTACTGATGGCATCAGATGGATATTGGTTGGAAGCAAAAAACACCAGAGATGCTTACCTGTGCGTTATTGACTATGCAAAGGTTTTCAGTTGTTTGGATCATGACAAACTATGGACAACAATGTGGAGAATGAGTATTTCAGAACACTTAACTGTGCTCAAGAGGAACTGTACATAGATACCAAAGAGGCAGTTGTTTGAACAGAATTAGGGAACACCGAATGGTTTTAAAATTAGGAAAGGTATGCTCTTTCACCTTACTCATTCAGTCTGTATGCTGAACAAATAATTCAAGAAGGTGGATTATGTGAAGAAGAATGTGGCATCAAGACTGGAGGAAGACTCATTAGCAACCTGCAATATGCAGATGATACAACTTTGCTTGCTGAAAGCGAAGAGGACTTAAAATACAGCCTTCAGTATGGATTGTACTTCAATGTAAAGAAACCAAAATCCTCACCACTGGACCAATAAATAACATCAAAATAAATGGAGAAAAGACTGAAGATGTCAAAGACTTCTTTTTGTTCACATCAATGATCAACACATGGAAGCAGCAGCCAAGAACTTAAACACTGTGTTGCATAAGGCAAGTATATGCACATGACCTCTTTAAAGTGTTCAAAATCAAAGATGTCAGTCTGAAGACTAAGGCATGTCTGACCCAAGTCATGGTATTTTCAACAGCCTCATATGCGTGTGAAAGTTAGATAATGAATAAGGAAGACCACAGAAGCATCAATGCATTTGAGTTACAGTGTCAGAGGAGAATATTAAAAGTACCATGGTCTGCTAGAAGAATGAACAAATGTGTGTTGCAAGTACAGTCAGAATGTTCCTTAGAAGCCAGACTTCGTCTCTCATACTTGGGACATATTATCAGGAAGGACCAGTCCCTGGAGAAGAACATCATGCTTTGTAAAGTTGAAGGTCAGCGAAAAAGAGGATGACCCCCCCAATGAGATCTTGGCACAGTGGCAGCAGCAGTGGACTCCAGTGTAACAACTGTGTGGATGGCGACGGCGCAGGACTGGGCAGTGTTTCATTCAGCTGTGCATAATGTTGCTATGAGTTGGTATGGACTCTATGGTACCTAACAACTTCAAAAGTAGTTCTTGATAAAGTACGGGGTTATCGAAAAAGAACTTCAACAAGATGAACTGACACACTGACTGCAAGGACGGGCTTACACACAATTGTGAGGCTGGCACAGGACTGGGCAGTGTAGTGGTCTATTGTGTATCTATACGGTTGCTATGAATCAGAACTGACTCGATGGCACCCTAGCAACCATAACAACACTTCAAAACTGTAAAGAAGTCACATCTATGCTTAATTCTGCTGAGAACTGAATTTGACTATCTTTAAAGAGTTGAATAGAGGAAGCTGAGTTTGCAAAAATTAGAGATACAAAACAAGAATAAGGAACTACTTTCCATATATTATTTTGCAACACATGACAAAATTTAACAGAACAAATTTTAAGTTAAGAAATGTAACTGTGCAGTTGCCCCCTTTGCCAGGAGACGGAGACAGTAGGTGGGGCCATAATGACTGAACAGATTTCACATTCTCATTGATCCAGACTTGCAGGAATCCCCGAGGCTGGAATCACAGTCAAGGAAGCCTGAAACTATTGCCCTGCAATAATCTTTACATCTGAAACCAAAAATATCTCCTGAAGTCTTCTTAAACCAAACAATCATTTAGCTTAACTAGTAAACAGTGCCTGCCTGTGTACGCCCTTTTAAGATCTAACTATGGGATCAAATTGACAGCTGTAATTGGGAAGATTACACAGGAATCTTGGGGGCAGTGAATTTATGTATATGGGGCCAGAACAACTCAGAGGAGGACGAGAATGGCTGCACATCCCACAGAATATAAGCAACATCACTGAATTGTACATGTAGAAGCACGAAACTGGTGTTATGTCTGCTGTGTATATTTTCAATAAAAATTAAAACAAATTACATACATATATATAGCCTTAATCATTCAAATATCTTCAATCTTCTACCAAATCATGTCATGAATATCAGAGGGAAAGAGTCTTACAGAGGAAAATTACTGTATTTGATAACTATTTTTAACCTTTTATTATGAATTGATGTGGCGCTGAAGGTAAGCACTGGACTGCTAACTATAATGCTGGTGGTTCAAGCCCACTAGCTGCTCCTTGGAAACCCTATATAATTACTATGACTCTGACCCAACTTTACGGCACTTAAACTGTGAACTGAGTGAAAGTTTACAAAGCAGATTATCAGTTTTACATTCAGGAAATCAGACACTTCATCTCAATGACTGCAGTTCCCTTGTGGTGTAGTAAAGTGTTTCATGTCTCTTCTAGCCTTAGTCTTTGTTGTTGTTAGGTGCTATCGAGTCATTATCGACTCATAGCGACCCTATGCCCAGCAGAACGTAGTCTTTGTAACTCCTACTAAATGATTCTTTTCCTGATGAGTCTGGTAAGAGAAGAAGCTGATAGGATGACAGGATTCAGTTGTGGATGTTAACAAATTAATTGTAATTGTAAAAACTTGAAACTCCAGCACAGGTATAAAATGAGCCAACTCAAAAAGCAGGAGGCGGGAATCTCAGGATCATCAAGGCAGAGCCAGGGGCTCCAGCTGTGACACTGGAGAAGACGCAGAGGAAGAGCAGCAGTACCAAGAACCAGAGCACCAGACAGAACAGTGGCCTTCCTGGTCCATGGAACAAGTAAAGTTGAATGACTTTGGGCAGGAGGTTTACTCACAGAGCTAGGTTCCTCTAGGCACTTAATTGGGGCTGTGAGGTTTGCTGAACCATGGAGTTACAGCAGAAAGCCTTCAGACTTAGCCTTTATGGTGGAGTGGTGTGTACGATGGGCATTTATCAGCAGCCCTAAAAGAGCTTTATAACACTGCCTGGACAGAGAGAGGTCTGACTAGGGCACAGATGAGGAAAGGCTGTCCTGACTGGAAGCACTGTGCCCTGAACATTTCTGGTCCTGAATGAAAAGTTGGCAGTTGAAACTCACCAAATGCTCCTTGGAAACCTTATACAGGGTCGCTATGAGTTAGAGCTGACTTGATGGCACTTTACAACTTTCCTAATAAACCCCATAACTGTATTGTCTCTGAGTTCTGTGTGGTCATTGCAGTGGATTATCTAAGCCAGTTGAGTAGAGTGTGCTGTGTGAGGAATGGCTACTGCTATGTGATTTTTGCACCCCTCTTGGTTGGCTGGTTGGTTGGTTCCGACTTATAGAGACCCTGTTCAGGGTTTCCGAGGCGGGTGCCTCCCAGAGGTTCTACTTTTGCCATTTTTGCCTTCGTTTCTTGTTCTCTTATTAGGCAATTCCATAGGATGTGGTGCTGTGGGATAATGCACTGGACTGCAAGGTCAGTTTGAACCACAAGGTCAGTGGTTCAAATTCCTCAGAAACCCTACATGGGGTGGCTTATGAGTCTGCACTGACTTGACGATACTTAACAACAACATCTTTTCTCTGGCTTCAAATTAAGTGCTGACATCTCCAAAATTTTGCTGCTGTGCTCTGAAACACACTCCTAAACACAAATCTTTCACTTTCAGCAGCCCAAGGAGCAGATTTAGCTAATGTCTCACAAGACCATTCTCTGTCCTCTGGAATCAAACTGGTCATCTTCCCCCATAAACATGAATGGAGGGGACAGGCTTAAGTTGCACCTCCAGCATCTGAGAGCTGTGTGATCTTGGGTAAGTCATTTGATGCTTCATGGCCTGGGTTTATTCATCTGTGAACACTGACACCACATGTATCTGCCTCCCTCCTAGGGTTTTGGTAAGATCATCTTTGAATGATTTCCCTGGTCTACTACATCCACCTCGACAACCAATTACCTCTGAAATCTCACTTTTTTCCCAGGCTGTTTTCATCCTTCACCCACAACCTAAAATGCTCTCCTAAACAATGTCAGGGTCTTAAGATTTTTCTACTTATGTGAGAGTAAAAAGAGGTTGCTCTTGTTGTGTGCCCTGGAGTCGGTTCCGACTCATAGCGACCCTGTATAGGGTTTCCGAAGCTGTAAATCTTTACAGGAGCAGAAAGCCTCATCTTTCTCCCACGGAACAGCTGGTAGTTTTGAACTGCTGACCTTGTGGTTCGCAGCCCGATTCATAACCACTACGCTACCAGAGCTCCTAGACTATATAAATGTGTGTGTACTCTGAGAAGTCAAACTATAATCCAAACACCCAAGCTGAGCTTCTGCTACATGTATTGTACCTACCCTCAGCCTACCCTTTAGCAATCCTCACCTTTAGGTAAAAAATCCCTTTGGAGATGAGAAATGTTACCAGTGGAAGTATGCTACCAAAAATGATGTGAAGCAGTAAAACAAGTTAGAACGACTGCTCAAAATCTACCTTTCAACTCCCACGCTATTCTCAGCAAACAGCTTAGCATCATTTGCCTGCTTAAAAGCTTTCATGGCTTGCCCATCACTGATCTTAACGTAAGATTGTGATCCCTTCACAGTCTGCCCTAACTCTCCTTTCTCAGTACTGTCTGTTGGCACACATATAAGCTGCTTGCCTTAAACACAGGGACAACTTGTCCTAAACATAGGGACAACTTGCTGTTCCCTTAAAAAGCCACGTACTTTTTCAACTTTGGCTCCCTCTGCCCTGCATGTGCCTGGAAAAGTCCCAGTTCTTCAAAACGTCTGTCCACATAGACACTTCATCTGAGCATAAAGATGGCCCCATTTCCAAGTCCACATGCTTTTTACAATGTGATGTCACCATTCATTCCATCAAGATGTGTTCTAGAGTCCCTCCCTTAAGGCCACTAAGTGGCCCTGGGATTCTAATAGATGTGACACTATGTGCTGCTAAGGCTGGATCATGAAAGGCATTAAAGCTTCTCCCTGCCTGGTCCTCTTGACACAGTCCTTCCCCTGCCGTAGCAAGGTTACATATAGGTGTGTTGTTGTTGTTGTTGTTGTTAAGTGCATTTGAGTTGGTTCTGACTCATAGCAACCCTGTATAGATTTTCTGAAGAGCAATGGCTGGGTCTGACTGCCAACCTTGTGGTTCACAGTCCAGTGTTGATCCACAGCAGCACACAAGTAAGTGTAGCAACTAAAAACCCTAGTTGAGGCTCTAGCAGGCTACAATCAACTCTTAAGACCACACCAGTAGTTAGAGCCAACATCCAACTACAACTGAGTAATCTACTGACTACCCAACCCAACCAAGCCTCAAAGCCATCAGAGAGAATAAAATGTTTTATGCTACTAAATTTTGGGGTGATTTATTATGTGGCAACAGTAAATGGTGCATCACTGTCTCAAATGGCATTTTTCTGACAACACCCCATCCTGGGAAACATTAGTTATCCTTCTTGAGGACACCAAGACTACCTTGTTCTTACCATCAGCTCAGCAAAGCATTTTTCCATAATGAAAATATTTATTTCCAACAAATGAGGCAGGGACCTTTCTTCATGCATACCTGTATCCATAGAACCTAGCAAAGACTTCACCTATATCATGTTAAGTGCCAGGCAGTCATTTCAGGCTTATAGTGACCCAGTAGAGGGTTTCCAAGGAGCAGCTGGTGAGTTTGAATTGCCAACCTTGTGGTTCACAGCCCAGTGCTTATCCTATAACGCCATACTAAAACTCCATAATATCATGCAGTTGATGAATATTTGTTGAATGAATGAACATAAAATAAGGGAAGATACATTAGGATGCAGATACAGTGAAAAGGGTCTGATGACAGAGGCTAAAAGGAAACATCTGAAAAACCAATAAACTACTAGCTAATATTTGAGTGCTTTTTACAAAGCAGACACAATACTGGGTACATAACACAGGTGATTTAATTGATCTTCCGGATAATTTTGTTCTCTTACCTCTCCCCACTTCTCCTCCCCCTAACCCAAACATTCAAATGATTAGAAGAGGTGCTTTGGGAATATGGTGCCTTTGGAGTGACGGCATGATATTCCAGTAGAGCTGAGACCCGACTGGAGTTACTGTGTAAGGAATAATTACACTCCTGGAGAGGAATACAAAGGAAGGAAGCACTGTGATTTGGAAACACTTTCAATATGCAATGTCACTGAAGTCAGGGGAAGAAAAGAATTAAGAAGAAGAAGGGCATTTTCAATGCATGTAAAGCTGCAGAGAAGGCTAATCAGAAAGACTAAAAAAGCCAGGCAGTTGAATTTGAAAGTCAGTAAGTCTCAGATGAGCTGTGAGAGGAATTTCAATAGAGTGGGGGGCTTTACCAAGTTTAGGAAGGGTAAACAAGGAAACAGTAGCTTAAGGCAAGGGCCACTCATTTTCAAGAAGTTCATAATCAAGAGGAAGAAGAGTGACATCAAGGTGGGTAAGGACAAGCATCTGTCACTGCAAAGGGGATTCGAAGTTGGAACGATGAAGCTGGAGTGGGTGGAATATGAAAGAGGCTAGGACTCTTGGTGTGGCGCTGTGGATCAGCACTGGACTGCACACTACAAGGTCAACAGTTCAAACCCACCAGCTGCTCCTCGAAAACCCTATACCGGGCCGGTGTATATAGTCGGAATCGACTCAACAGCAGCAACAACAGGGTTCGTCCAGGGTTCGCAGGGGACAGGGAGTGGAAAAAGCAATCTGGTGAGTCCCTGCTGCAGTGACAACTGGGGTTAGTCCCGGACGCCCAACGCTTCTCGCCAGAAGCATCGCGAACACCAGCCTGGAGGAGCCTAGCGGAGACCTCTAGAAACTTGTACTCGTGCAGTGTCGGGCTCCCAAGCCTCCCAACCCGCAAGCACTCACCCCACGGCCACACGGCGCCAGCGCCGGGCCGGCCGCACGATGAGTGCGTCCCAGGCGGCCGCCAGCCGACCCTCAGGGGAGGTGGGTCCCTGGAGCGCGGGCGCGGGCCCCAGCCGCAGCGAGCTCCACAGAGAGCGTAGCGCCGAGCCCGGCAGCTCCGGCTCCAGCAAGAAGACGCAGCCCACGGCCAGCGCCAGGAAACATGCGTACGCAGAGCCGCGCCACAACGCCATGAGGACCGACAGCCTGAAGCTGAGCTCCGTTCCCAGCCCGCGCCTCTTCCGGGCTTGGCGCGTGTCACGGAGACATGCACGTGACATCATCAAGATGCGCCAGGAGGCGGGGCAAAGGGCCGGGCACAGGTCTGAAAGCTGAGGGGCAGTTGTCCAAATCCTGGCACTTGAGGGCGTGGTTCCAGGGCCCCGAAGGATCTTAAACGAAGGCAGCGTTCGTTGGGCGCTTCACCCTTTTTCGGAATTCCAACCATACCCAAAGATAGAGAGAGGCAGGGGTGTTTGTTTTTCTAGTAAATGAAACAGACGGATTATGAAGAAGTGGGCAAACTTCTTACTAATATTTGAGCTGTGCCCGCTGGTCCTCGGAGGGACACGAATCACACTCCCACTTTTTAAACCCATCCCTCCGCCCGTCTGTACGTTCTCCGTCGTTTATTAAGCTCATTCATTTCCAGACCTGGTGTTCTTGCTCCTGGACCCCAGGAGGAATTGCCCAGATGACAGCCTGGCTGCAGTGAACCCCTGGGTGCAGGAGGCAGGGGGTTTCAGCCCCATTGGAATGTGGCCGAGCCAATAAGGGTTTATGCCAAGTTTAAGGAGAGTCCGTAATAATCCTCGGAAATTCTATGTAGTTCCGACTCATAGCGACACTGTATATGGTTTCTGAGGAGTGGCTGGTGGGTTTGAACTGCTGGTCTTTAGATTCAAGCTGACCTTGTGGTCCAGTGCTTATCCTACAGCGCCAATTGTTGTTTGTAGTTAAATACCGTGAGTGGGTACCTACTCATAGTGATCCTCTATAGGGTTTCCAAGGAGCGGCTAGTGAGCTTGAACCACCGACCTTGCAGTCCAGCACATTAACCCACAGCGCCACACCAGGACTCCCAATAGCTTAAGCGGTATGACTATGTTCAACTCTCAAAACCTTAAAATCACCCTTTTTGGGGTGCTATTCTTTCAAACCATCTCAGGAAAATATACAAATGCACATAATTTGTGTACAACATAGAAGGAGTTCTTATCTGCCATTTGGTTTCTCCTGGATGTTATCATTTAAACCTAGGTCCTCTCTTTCTTGGTGTGACACTTCTATATGTGGGTTGAGGTTGAGGGCTAGCTCGTTCTCAGCAGCCACCATCACCAGCCTGGTTTTGTTCCCTGGTCTGCTGCCATTTTCCAGTTCTGCTGTCTCCTGACCTTGGCTCTGTGTCCAGTTTTCCATTCTGCCACTGACCTTTAGACTTGGCAATGAAATGGCATTTCCCTAGCTTTGATATTGAGCATTAGGCTTTATTTCCTCCAGTCCCACCCTACCAACACTTCCCCATCCTAGTCATCTACCCTTCCCTAGCTCACTCCACCCATCTACCCGACTATACTACACTTGGGAGCCTTAATCTCTCTCATTCAGAGGAGATATTTACACAGTAAGATATTTACCATGGAAAAGAAAAAAGCCAAAGAGAAAATGAGATTTATGTGGAGCCACAGTGCTGTCTTTCCTAGAGTTTCCTGTTCCTTCTCTCACCCTGGGGGGAAACATGTCAAATCAATTATCAGAGAAAATGCTCCCTCACATGGCCCTTGCTGACGGTCCAATGGGCCAGTGTCCCTATCACTCCTGAGGTGACTAAACCAACACCTAAATCAAAAGCAGCAAACCGAGTGTCCAGTGACGAATCCTTTCTGCTGAAAATTTGAACCAAGAATCAGGAGACTCTTACCTAGTTGGTTTTGGTTGCAAGTCAAGTTGTTAGTCGCTGTTGTGCAGGCTCAGACTCTTGGTTACATTATGTAGAACAGAATGAAATGTTGCCTGGTCTTGTACCATTTTCCCCATCATTGGTTCAGACCATTGTTGCAGCTAGTGTGTTAATCCATGTGATTTAAGGGCTCCTTTGATTTTGTTGGCCCTCTGGAGCTGTAGGATAAGCACTGAACTGCTAACCTCACGGTCTGCAATTCAAACCCACTAGCCACTTCTCAGAAACTCTATACAGGGTCACTTGAGTCAGAACCTTGTTGTTGTCATGTGCTGTGGAGTCAGTTCTGACTCATAGCAGCTGGTAGTTTTGAACTGCTGACCTTGAGGTTGGCAGCCTGATTCGTAACCACTGCACAGAACCTACTCGATGTCAATTAATGACAACTTTTTTCCCAATCACCATGTACTTTTCTGGACTCCAGGTGTGGCTCTCTGTAGGATCAATATTAGACTACGAACCATAAGGTTGGCAGTTCAAACCCACTAGCTGCTCCTCGGAAACCCTGTACAGGGTTGCTATGAGTCAGAACTGACTCAATGGCACTTAACAACAACAATGTCCTTTTCTAATGATTGGTCTTTCTTGATGACTTGTCCAGAATAAGTGAGTAGAATTCTTACCATCCTCCCTTCTAAGGAACATTGTGATTATTTTTCAAAGTTGGATAATAGAACAGGAAGGTCATAGAGAACCAGTTAAGTGTGTTTCCAAGGGAAGCAAAGGAAGGAGCCAAGGAAGTCTACAGGGAGGTCATGGAGCAGACACATTAAGAAGGGCGGAGGAAGTACTCTAGCATCCCCAAAACTGTGTGGAGAGAAAGCTGTCTCCCTTCCATGAGGGGCTGCTGAACTTCTAGTCCTTTGCACCTCATTCCTCTGCTTCCTTCAGGTCCTGCCAGAACTCTTTGATTAGTGAGAGACAAAACCTGGCCTTGAGCAGGATAGAAGTTGATTGCTCCTGGATAAATAGTCGGAACAGGGTACTGCCACATTACAGACTGTAGCAGTGGGCTCCATCCCATCCTCATGGTGGATGCTGGTGGAAACTCCAGGAGCCCCTGCTGATGGTCATGCAGTGTGGGTTTGCATTGCTAGTAGCCGATAGCTTTACTGCACCACCTGGGCCCTTTGTGGATTTGATTGCCATCAAGTTGATTTCGACTCATAGCGACCTTATATAAGGTCTGTTGTTGTTGTTAAGTGTGTGGAGTCGGTTCCGACCCATAGCAACCCTGAAAAGGGTTTCCGAGGCTGTAAATATTTACGGGAGCAGAAAGCCTCATCTTTCTCCCGCAGAGCAGCTGGTAGTTTTGAATTGTTGACCTTGGGGTTCACAGCCCGGTTTGTAACCACTACACTACCAGAGCTCCTTTTATATAAGGTTTACAAGGCTGTAAATCTTTATGAGAGCAGAAAATCTCGTTTCTCCATTGGTTTGAACTGCTGACCTTATCATTAGCAGTCCAATGTTTATCCTACAGTGCCACTAGGGTTCCTTCTCTGGTACTATTTTGTTGTTAAGTGCCCTTGAGTCAATTTCAACTCATAGCAACCCTGCGTAGAGTTTCTGAAGAGCAGCTGGTGAGTTTGAACCGCCAACCTTGCGATGTAGAGCTTAAACCTACAGTGCCACACCAGGACTCTGGTACTATGTTAAGTGCTGCTGAGACAGCTCTGAATCATAGCAACCCTGTATGGGTCTCCGAGGAGTGGCTATAGAATGTAAATGACTGACCTTGAGGTTCAAACTGACCTTCCAGTCCAGTGCTTATCCTACAGCACCACTCTGGTATTATTTTGTTGTTATTTGGTGCCATCAAGTCGGTATCGACCCATAGCGATCTTATACACAGCAGAACAAAACACTGCCCGATTCTGGGCCAACCTCATTGTTGTTGCCACGCTTGAGTCCATCGATGCTGCCACTTGGTCCTTCTTGAAATATTTTCTTACTGAAAAATAGTAATTTCAGATTCTTATCATTTGCTTAGTGAGTCTGGAATGCTTACAGGCCACTTCTTTTTCTAGAAGTTAGATTTCTGGGGGCATTATACAGAACAGATCTGAGCCAGCAGATGTGGCTTGCCTAGCTGAACAAAGAGAAAAGGGCTGGGCGTGCCTTAAGAAACAACACCCCTCACCCCCACCTTACTACCACCCAAATTGCTTCCAGACATGGCCTTTGCTATCAGTTCTCTCTCTCAGGACTTGAAATCAGAGACAAAAAACAATCTAGTTCCAGAAAATTCAGAGATAGTGGAGGCCCCAGGTGTCCCACCTAAGACCTTGACCTAGAAGGCCAGAGAGCAGATCTCATATTTATACAAGGAATTAGCAGAGTCCTATCCATTCCCAAATTAGCCTAAGGCTCTGGCTTTGACATAAACAACACAGTCAGCACTGACAATGTGATCTGAGGCAGTTTAAAAAAGCAAGTTTGTTCCCACATTGGAGCAGAAACGAAAGCAGGACCAAACAGTCTTTATGAAAGCTGGGCTAACCCACTTTCCTGCAGCTCCAGACCTCTGGGATTTCATCCAAGCAGTTCTCTAAAGGCTACACTGTGCCAAGCCATTTGCTAATGCTGGGGGGCATAGGCCCCACCTGAAGGCCAGAGTCAGAGCCCAGCTTTGAAGGTTATAGAAAACTTAAAAAGGAGAAGGAAGCAGGGATCCCAGGACCTGAAGAGAGAAATCCTGTTTGCAGGAAGGCACTAGAAGGACTCCCAGGATGGATTATTAAATGGGGAGAAGCAGAGGTATGGAAGGCACAGGGGGCCATGTGACAAGAGTCAGCAACAAAACAGCTCAGAGTACCTGGGAGATCGTGACTACAGCAGCTGTCAGCAGGGACCTGTCTGGTTTGTGGGACTGTAACAATGGGAACTGCTGAGGGGTTCTCTGTGTTTGTAGGCCTGAATTTTGATTCCAGGACTATAACTGCCTGGGACTAGCAGGAAGCTCTGGGCCTACAAAAGTTGGAAGGACAGAACTGGTTGGGCTTCTGTCTGGCAGGGACCAACAAACTTTGAAGGGCAAATGCATTTGGGGGCAGGGAAAAGCCTGAGCTTTCCTCAGCAGTGCCATCTTCCTTCTCAGGCATCCTGAAATGCTGCTACCAGGCTGCCGGCTGTTGCCCTTTCACACTCAGACGTCTTCTAGCTTGGGTTCCCTCACATTCTGTGCAAACTAATCCGGTTGTGGTCCATGGAAAATGTGTTACAGTGTTCGGATTGGGGTTTCTGTAATACCTGCAATGTATTTGAGAGGAAATTGCAATTTTGCCTTCTCCTTGCATTTCCTTTGTGACAAAAGAACCCGAACAGCTCCGCAACCACTTAGCCTAAGAATTGTTTCTTATAGGCAAACAAACTAAAATGAATTGAAATGTGTGTGCACACATATGCACACACACATACATACAAAGGAAGTTAAAAATGCTCAACTGGTATGGCATGGCAACTCCATTCTGTTCTGAAGTATTGTCAGGGGCCAGGCTTGTTCTATTTCTTATTCTGCCATCTGTAAGGGAAAGCACAGAGGCAAATCAGGGTTCTGAAAGGAAAGTGGTGGTGGTTGGGTGACATGAAGACAGTTCCAACTTATAGAGACCCCATACAGAGCTTCCAAAGCAGTAAATCTTTATGGGCACAGAAAGCCTTATCTTTCTCCCATGGAGCAGCTGGTAGATTCAAACTGTTAACCTTGTGGTTATCAGCCTATTTTGTAACCCCTGTGCCCGGAAAGAGGTCATAACTTGTTGTTCTAATGCAGTTAACATTTCTACATTATTGGAAAGAATGAGGGATTTAATGTCAGGTTTCAGATCTCCATTTCTGCCACCTATTGTCTGTGTGGTGTCACCTTTTCTTGATAATGTCACATCTTTCCAAAGTGGTGTACCAGTTTACTCCTCTACTGGTAATATCTGAAGTTCCTGTTGCTCCATACCAGGAGATGCTTATAAATTTTGCCATTCTGTAAGGCTTGTAGTGGCATCTTATTGTGGCTTTGACAAAGTTTTTATTAGTTACTGAAGTTGGTTGGTTAGTTAGTTGTCGTTCAGTGCCATTGAGTCAGTTCTGACTCACAGTGACCTTCTATAGGGTTTCTGAGACCGTAAACCTTTGCGAGAGCAAAAAGCCTTTTCTTTCTCCTGTGGAGCAACCGGTAGGCTCGAACCACCGACCTTTTGGTTTACCTACAAAGGCACTGTACGTATCCTACAAAGGCACTGCTACTATATGTGTAATTATTGAGTGGATTAACTCCATTCAAAAGTCATATTTTAAAGATTATATTTAAAAGCCTAGGTTTAGAGAGCAGGACCCTACCCAGAGAAGCAGTGATGCCAGAGATGGAGGCAGAGATGATAACGTGGAGAGATGGAGCGGTTGGGGACTTTAGATCCAGAAAGGGAGAGGGACTGTGTGCTGATGACCAATAGGGGAGGGGGGCAGGCTTGCAGGGTATACCCTTTGGTTGGTTGATGATGCATGGAGGGGATTGTAACCATGGCAATGAGATAATATACGATAGGATGAATGTAAAACTAATGTTCTCCCATGTAAACTATCACATAATTCACAATAAAACATTAAAAAAAAAAAGCCTCGGTTTACTTGATCACCTCTATGTCATACCCAGAGCCGCTTTGATTTTTGTGTTGCCCCAGCCATCTGGGAATCTGACCACGTGCATGTTCTGTTAAGTGCTGTTGAGTTGGTTCTGACTCAGTAAGAGTTTCCGAGGAGCAGTTGGTGAGTTTAACCTGCTTGCCTTGCGGTTTAAATAACCTTGCTGTCCAGTGCTTATTCTACTGGACAAACACTAAAGTTTTCTTAAGTAGAAGTTCACATTAACTATTTGGGTATATGGTTCATTGAGTATGGATAAGGGGTGTTGTTGTCATTAAGTGCTGGTGAGTCAGTTCTGACTCATAGCCACTCTGTATAGGGTTTCTGAGGAATTGTGGACCTTGTAGTTCTCAGTGCAGTGCTGATCCTACAGCACCACGCCAGGAGCCCAGAGGAGGAGTAGAGACATTCCACCTGATAACAGACCTTAACCTGATAATAACCAAGTCCAAAAGCTATAAAATACATGACATAAATATGTTGTTGTTGTTAAGTGCTGTGGAGTCTATTCCAACCCACAGCGACCCTGTATAGGGTTTCCAAGGAGCAGCTGGTGAGCTTGAACCACCAACCTTGCAGTTCAAATGGCTTTGCAGTCTGGCGCATTAACCCACAG
>NW_006408610.1:5960871-5961848 GCF_000296735.1 Chrysochloris asiatica | reverse complement strand
CCAAAGCTGCTCACAAGATGGTCAACCTGAGTCTGATCAACCATTCATCAGTCAGTCTCCCTCTCTTGTCATCCCTGCTTTGCCTCTCCTCCCAGCAAGCACTCCATCTGCCTCTCTAACCTTTCTTTGGAAGTTCAGTGTGCCAGAATTTTAATCTGTGTCTATTTTATTGGGTTTCTTGTATCTTGGTTGTAGAGGATCGTGTAGTGCATCTGCCTAGTCTGCCACCTTGTCAAAAGTCTCTGAAAATGGCATTTAACTAAAAAAACAAAACCACAAACAAACAAAAACTAGTATTATGCTATATCTCAGCAAGCAAGCTAACAACAGTATCAGTTAAATTATAGCTTTACTGTGATTAAAAAAATTTTTTTAATGCTGTTCCCAAATCCCCAGTGTGAGTCCCAGGACCAATATCAGTTAGTTAGTGGCAAGTATTTTGTCTTCTTTGTGGAAGAAAGATGAGGTTTTCTGCTCCTGTAGCGATTACAGCCTTGGAAACCCTACACAGTGTTGGTATGAGTCAGAATCAGTGGGTTTGGTTTCTTTGGTTGGTAGCACAGTGGCTTAAGTGTTCAGCTGCTAACCGAAAAGTTCCTACCAGCTACTCAGTGTGAGAAAGATGTGGCAATCTGCTTTGATAAAGATTATGGCCTTGGCAAAGAATTACCTATGGGACAGTTCTACTCTGCTATGAGTCAGAATCAACACAGCAGCAATTGGTTTGATATAATCGATTGTAAAATATGGCACCTCCCATAGCACTTTATTCAGCTGATGTTGTAAGGCACCATCGAATTGGTACTGAATCATACACGACAGAATGAAACACTGCCCTGTTCTGGGCCAACCTTACAGTCGTTGCTGAGCCCCTTGCTGCTGCCACTATGCCAATCCATCACACTGGGGTGGGGGGTCTTCTTCTTTTTCTCTGACCCTCCACTTTACCAAACATGATGTCCTTCTCCAGTGACTGA
>NW_006408610.1:5944235-5956566 GCF_000296735.1 Chrysochloris asiatica | reverse complement strand
ATCCGCCATCTTGTTTGTTGTCTCCGCCTATCCCTTTTTTAATTTCCATAAACATTTCTCCTGAGAGTTTTATGGTTTTAATGTCGTTGATCTCTGGGTCAATTTTGATTGATTGAATTTTCTTATCGTCATGGTTACATTTTCATGTCTGTTACTTTTTTATTAGATAGCAAACATTGTTTACTTCATTGGATACTAGATATTTTCGTATTTCTATATATATTTCTGAGCTTTGTAACGGAATGGATTTCAGTTATTTGAAAACAGTTTGATCCTTTTAGTCCCTTCTTTTAACATGTTTTTTTTCCAGGCTGGACCAGTGTGGAACACAGTCTATGGCTAATCATTCCTCTCAAATTTATTGACTATTTACTTTAGTCCCTGACAGTATCATTGCTCTCCAAGGATATGAAAAGAGCATCCTTACTGACCTCATCTGCTTCTGCTCTTGCTTCTTTACAATCTCTTCTCCAGGACATACAGTATCATACTGCTTTTCTGTTAATCTGTAGTAGATTGCCCACCTTACCCTGATCACATGATTTCCTAATTCTCTTCCATTCTTTCTCTGCCCAACAATTCATCTGGCCACAGTGACCTTTTTTCTGTTCTTCATTCATTTTTGCTCATGGTATTCTACAAAAATCACCATTTCCCATGTCTCTTGCAATCTTCCTGTCAAGCAGTAAAGTCTGGGTTTCCACTCTTTGCATTTGGTTAGTCTTGCTAGTAGATTACAGCAGAAGTGATTCTGTGCTGCTTCTGAGTTGAAGCCTTACCCAAACTGAAAACTAAAACCATTGCTGTCAATCAATTCCAATGCAGGGTTTTACTCAGCAGAGTAGAATTGCCTCACAGCATTTCAAAGGCTGTGAGTCTTTTCCCAAGCAGGTTGCTACATCTCTCTCCCACAGAGAAAGTTATCACCTTTCAGTGAACAGCCAAGCACTTAACCACACACCGGACCACCAGGGCTCCTTTGAGTTGAATCCTTAAAATGTCTTAAATGCTCCCACTTGCACTTTTTCTCAAAATTAAAAATTTTTTGTGTGTGAATTGAGTGAAAGTTTACAGAGCAGACATCCAGTTCTATATTCAACAAATCACATACTTTGTTTCATTTCAGTGATTGCAATCCCTTCCATGAAGATCAGTTATCCCACTTCCTCCCTGTGGTCTTAATTCCATTTCACCCTCCTTCCCAAACCTCATGAACTTTGTTCTTAGGTAAATGCTACCTTTTTGATCTTGAATGGGTGACCATTCCATGGTGAGTATACCCTACTAGTGTTGTTTCCCTATGTACCTATCTAGTGCTTAACTGAAAATTAAGCCATGAAGGTGAGTTTAGTTTCTAGACCTGAAGGGTTCCTTTAGTTTCTTTCTGGCCAGTAAGTCCAGTCTTTTTTATAATGTTGAGTTTTATTCCACATTTTATTTCTTTCTACCCAGGACCTTCTAATGTGATCCCTTTCTGGTCTCAGGTTTGTGAAAACTGATGTTCACATGTTCCATTGGTCCAGTGGACTGGTTGAGTCCAAGCATCTCCAATTTTCCTCACTTTTCTTTCCTTCACATAGGGAGAGACCAATAGTTGCATCTTAGGTGGCCACTCATGAGCTTTTAAGATCTCAGTTGCTACTCACCAAAGTAGGATGTAGAACACTGTCTTTGTCCCACTTGCTCTTGAAACCTTGCACTGCTGAATGAACAAACCTAGGCTACTCTGCTACAAGACCCATTTTCTCCCAACAGCTCAACTAAAAAGTCAGCTAGTGCCAAGAAGCAGAGTCACACAGTTCACCAATGGAGATGGTAGGAACAGCTCCATTGAGCCCAGCCCAAATTGCTTACCCACAGAATCAATCATGTGCTAAAGAAATGACTGCTACTTTATGCCACTATGTTTTCAGGTGGCTTATTATAGATCAGGAGTCCCTGGGTGGCACATATGTTAAGCACTCCACTACTAGCCAAAATGATAAGTTTTGCTTTATGAAAACTGAGTTCTCTTGTCCATGGCATTCTAGGTCATCTTACTAAATGTTAGAAACCTAGGAAGTACTTATATATAGACACAGATATAGATATAGATACAGATATACATATGGAGTCCTGGTGTAGTGCAGTGGGTTAATGCGCTGGACTGCAAAGTCAGTTTGAACTGCAAAGTAGGTGGTTCAAGTTCACCAACTGCTCTTTGGAAACCCCTATACAGGGTCATTATGAGTCGGAAGTAACTCAACAGCACTTAACAACAACAACAACAATATTGTTGTGTGCCATCAAGTTGGTTCTGGCTCATAGCAACCCTGTATAGTGTTTCTGAGAGGGACTAGTGGGCTTGAACTGCTGACCTTGCAGTTAGCAGTCCAGTGTTTATCCTGAAGAGCCACATCAGGGTTTAAAAATAAATATATGCCACGGAGTTGGTTCAGATTCATACATATATCTATATGATGACATCTCAATAAAGTGAAGCTTTAAAAAGTTCATGGAAAAATGGAATTGAAAGATTTTGGAATTTTTTCAAGAACTTTTTGAAGCCCCCTCATACACATATTTCAAGTTGAAAAACTAATTATTGTTATTGTTGTTAAATGCCTTCAAGTTAGTTCCGACTCAGCTGTTCTGTGCCAGGTTTCCAAGGAGAAACTGGTGGGTTTGAACTGTCGACTTTGTGGTTAGCAGTCCACTGGTTATCCTATAGCACCACACCAGGACTCCCTTAAAGCTTATATTTAAGCCTTGAATTGTAACTAATCCTTAGAAGCAACTTGTCTTGTTTCACATAGCTGTATTTAGGTAAGCAGGCTTACTGAAACACTTGGAAGGTATTCTTTCAGCAAACAGTTGAAGATCAATGAACATGTCCTGTTTCTAGGACTCCAGATCTTGTGATTGTCTTAGTAAGGTTTTTATTTTTCTATTCTTTATAATATTTGACACATATTGTACTCTTAAAAGATTTATGTAGTCAACAATCAAACATTTACTGATAAAAGCTCCTGATGAAATCCTATCAGTACTTGACCATCTTAATCAGAGCACTGACTTGCCACCCAACTTGAATGTTTCTCATGACATCTGCAAAGCAATTTGTTTACTTGTGACAGAACCTACCAAGAAGCGCATAGGAAGACAAGGCTGGTGATTTGTTTCTGAAAGATTCCAGCCTTGAAAACCCCATGCAGTTTATTCTACTCCGTATACATGGGGTTGCCATGAGTCACAAAGGACTCTACGGCAACAAACAATGTTATAGAGCAAAAGCTATTTGATACTTTGCCTAAGGGCTGTTGCTCTAGCTTTCCCCTCTTTCTTGGACAATCTGCCCCTTGATCTTTTTATGCCTGTCTCCTTCTGTCATTCATATCTTTGTTCAAATACAATTTACTCAGGCAAGGCTTCCTTGTTCAACTAATATAATGTAGTATAGTATCATATAATGTATTGTAATATGAGATAATAAAATCATATAGCCAGCCTGAAGTTCTCTATCACTTTTATTTTATTCTCTATCTAGAACTTATTCATAGCTGATACTTTTCTCATTTGTTTATTACGATCACAGCCTATTAGAATATGAATTATGAAACATGAAAACAGGGACCTTGTATGCCCTACTGTTGTTGTTGTTAGGTGCCATCTAGTCGGTACCGCCTCATAGCGACCTTACGCACAGCAGAGCGAAACACTGCCCGATCCTGGGCTAACCTCACTACTGTTGCCACACTTGAGTCCATCCATGCTGCCACTTGGCCAATCCATCTCTCTGGAGGTCTTCCTCATTTTCTCTGACCTTCCACCTTAGCAAACATGATATCCTTCTCCAGTGACGGGCCCCTTCTGACAATATGTCTGAAGTATGAGAGATGAAGTTTGGCCGTCCTGGCCTCCAAGGAGCACTCTGGCTGCACTAGGTCTAAAATAGGGCCTGACATGCAACAAAATAATTGTTGAATAAAAAAATAACCAATGCTTCAGCTGTCATACTCTAGGATACATTCTCCAATGGACAATGAATAAAGACCATAGAAGAACTGTTGCATTTAAGTTATGATGTTGGAGGAAGATATTAAAAGTTCTATGGACTGCCAAAAGACCAAACAAATCTGTTTTGGAAGAAGCACAACTAGAATGCTCCTTAGAAGCCAGAATGATCAGACTTCATCTATCATACTTAGGACCTATTATTAGGAGGGACTAGTCCCTAGAGAAGGACATCATGTTTGGTGAAGTGGAGGGACAGCGAAAAAGAGGAAGACCTCCATCGAGATGGATTGGCACAGTGGTAGCAGCAACAGGCTGAAACATAGTAACGATTGTGAAGTTGGTCCAGGACTAGGCAGTGTTTTGCTCTGTTGTGCACAAGGTTGCTATGAATTGGTACCAACTTGATAGCACCTAACAATAAAAACAATTCTCCATTTTACAGATGCAGAAACAGTGTTCAGAGAGATGAAGTGACTTGCCCCAAATCATGGTGCTGATGGGGTATAGGGATTTGAGATTTGAATTTCTGTTTTCCAAAGATATGCCCATCTCTTGTTTTCAAAACTTGAGACAGGAAGTGGGACAGACTAAAACCAGTTGTGTGTATCATCTTGTTTATACTGCTAAAGCCCTTTTTTATACTGCGCACTGAGACCACAATGTGCAGGCTAGGGGCAGCTAACATCCAACTGTCAGCCCTAGGGGCTCTTGGCCCTCATCAGGGCCTATAGGTCCCAGTGTAGGGAACACAGGCCACCTCACAAGAGCAGACAGTTCATGAGTTCATTCCTACCCTGCGTCTTTTGGTGCTTTTTTGTTTTTTTAATGAATTAATAATTCAAATAATTTATTTCTAAATCTTTCTTTAAAGGGATATTAAAGTTAATTGCAAACAGATTTTTAAAGAAAGTCAAGCCTGATTTTGAAACTATAATACTTTTTTTTTTTTTTTTTTTCCGTTTGGGGCACTATTTATGTAAATAGAGAAAAAATATTAAATCTAACATGAGTGACACTTCTCTAGGAAAATAATCTAAAAAAAATCTATAGATTTTGTTTTCACACCAGAATTTTACATATTTTTAGTTAAGGTTGTGTTAAAAAAAAGTTAGTGTGCCCCCTCCAAAAAAAAACCAGATGAAAACATCATGATGAAGCTGGTTCTTCTTTGGTTTTGAGAAGTGAAATTAAAAACAGACTGTGCTGCTCAGTAAATTCTTCTTTGCCCAGATTCAGAAGTTTTGGGTGCTGTCTCTTGCATGGGAGAATCTGGAGGACCCGCACCTTTCCAAACACAGCCTACATTGTCACCACTGCTTTCAGTCACCACGATGTCCCCACATTTTTGGGATTGTATAGTCTAATGCTGCAAACTCTAGCTGGAGCAGTAATTCTGCTCTGGGTTCCAGGAGCTGCTCCTATGTGTGTGAGCGTAGCTACAGGGTGGTTTAACTACAAGGTCAGTAGTTGGAATCCACCAGCCTCCCTCTCTCTAAGGGAGAAAGATGAGGCTTTCTGCTTCTGTGAAGATTCACAGCCTCGGAAACCCTATGCAGGGTCACTGTTAGTTAGAACCGATTTGACGGCACACAGGAGCAGTTTTCGCTGCTCAGAAACCCTATACAGGGTTGCTAAGTTGTAACCGACTTTATAGCACCTAACAACAGTGGAGACCTGGTGTGGCGTTGTAGGATACAGTACAGGACCGCGAGGTCAGTTTGAATTACAAGGTCAGCGGTTCAAAAGCGTCAGTCGCTCCTTGAAAACTCTACATAGGGTCGTTATGAGTGGAAACCTACACGGCGGCACCTACAACAACAACAATAGTACAAGAAAGGAACCACATCACTTACTGCATGTTTGCCAACTTTCTGTGACAAAAATCTGGCATATCGACCAGTGATTCTACCCATTACAACTTGAGTAGGCATGATTCACCATTTTTCTTCCAAACACCTGATAAGGTGACCAGATGGTTGATGATGGCTGTGTACCGTAGAGTCAGTTCTGACTCATAGTGACCCTGTACAGGGTTTCTGAGGCTGTAAATCTTTACGGGAGCAGAATGTCTCATCATTCTCCTGCGGAACAGCTGGGAGTTTGGAATTGCTGACCTTGAGGTTCGTAACCACTATGCTACCAGAGCTCCTTAAGGTGACCAGATACATGGTGCCAAATGCATGATCCCCAGTTGAGTCTTATTGCAAGTTCTGTTGTAGTCAGTGCTTTGGTAAACTTACCAACATTTATCGTTAGTCTTCAGGAGAAACAGTCTTGGTAGCAATGCCTAATAATGCCTTTCCCTGACTTCCTTGATCCAACCCTCTATGCTTCCTAGGGTGGGCAAGTGAGAACTTGAGCTCTTCTTTAAAAACAAAACCAAAAACAATCCCCACGAGGCAATATATAATCACTGTATTATTTAGAAAATATAGAAAAGGTCCCAGAGATTCCCCTTGGTGCCCTCAGGATAAAGGCGTGGATGCAACATGTTCTGCTTTTGTGTCTCGGTTTTCTTCTCTGGGGAACCCAGATGGGGGTCTCACAGTGAAGGAGATGCGTGGCTCGGTGCTTTCCGCGGGGCACAGAACCAAGCCTTCAGGAGTGACCCTGACAGCTAAAGGACTGAACATTATGCTGGGGGGTGTGTCATGGGGGAGTCTCCCTAGGCCCTCTCCCCGCTCCCATCGGTGCCTGAGGAATGAGGTTTGGAGCCCGCAGGGGGCGCCGTGCGCTCACATCAAAAGCAGCAGCCGCGAGAGGGAGAGGACCGTGTAGGCCACCGCAGAGGGGTTGCAAGTCAAACTCCTCCGGGTCCACGGGTCGCAGGTCAGATCAGGCGCCTGGTCCGTGGGATTTCCTTTTTCGCAAAATAAAAACAGCATTCATTTAGCAGATACCCTTGGAATTTTTCTTGGGTTTTTCCTTCCCCTGCTCAGCGTACCCAAACACTTCTGCTGCGACGCTGCAGCTCAGCTCCTGAGCTCCTAGTCCTGCCCGCCAGGGTTTTCAACCCCTATCGCAGAGGTCACCGCCCCTAGGGAGCCTTCCTGGATATCCCCAGGACTCAGGGGCGTGGCCGTCCATGTAGGGCCCCCAGGTTCCACGTCGAACTGTTTTGGAGGATGGAGGGCTCTGCCTCCTAAGTGACATTTGAACCTCTCCATGCAGCACCTGAGAGAAGGAACAACTTCTGTTCCCTGACTGATAAGGTCCGCAGGAAGGGACCTTGCTCCCAGCCCTTACCGCCTTGGTTCTTCTGAGGTGAGACGGAAACAAGTAGGAGCGGGAAGAGCACCTGTGTCCCAGGTTGGGTGGAGAACGGCGGTGAACTCTTTGTATATGTGTGGGAGTTTGTGCAGCAAGTCAGCAGGGGCCTGTTTCTGCCTGTGGGGGTGCTTATGCATGTATGAACGTGTAGGTAAATATATCTGTGGGAAAGCATCTTTTAAAAAGGAGCGATATAGATGTTTGCAGTAAGTAACTCAAATTGGAAATGATCGCAATCCTCGTTACTCCACGAAGTAATTACAATAGGTGTGTTAATGCACTGGACGCAAGGTTGATTTGAACTGAAAGGTGGGCGATTGAAGCTCACCAGCAGCTCCTCGGAAACCCTATAACAGGGTCGCTATGAGTCCGAACTGACTCAACGGCTCTTCACAACAATAAGGAGCTCATAGTAAAGGCCTGGGATTGGCTATATTTGCAACAACAGGCATTTAAAAACCAAACCAAACAAACAAAAAATCCCACTGTGGCCCACATTCCGACTCATATCAACCATCTATGACTGAGTAGAACTTGATTTTCAAGAATGAATATGGAATATCGAGCCTCTGATGGGTTCGATCTGTAGGTTAGCAGCAAAGCGCTTTAGCCACTCCTAACAGGCACTGTGGAGTCCTGGTGTGGCACTGTGGATTAATGAGCTGTACTGCAAAGGCAGTTTGCACCACAAAGTCGGTGGTTTAAGCTCATCAGCCGCTCCTGGTGGTGGTTCAAGCTCACACAGGGTCACTATGCGTTGGAACCGACTGGATGGTACTTAACAACAACAACAATAGGCGCTGCAGGAAAAGCATTAGCCTTATCCTCCAGATGGGCGATTTAAACCCACCAGCAACTCTAGGAAACCTTAGACAGGGTGGCTATGAGTTGGAAACGATTCACTCGACAGGCAGACAACAACAACAGGTACTTACTTTAGGCAAATCTCTTCCTCAGGTCTTCAGTCTCCACTTAAAAGAAAAAAAAAAAAAGGGAACAATTATGCGTGTGGTACATATAAAAAGAACACATGTCAAAGATTTTATTTAATGCATTCATTAAAGTGGGAACCAGTAGTGTGTTCAAAGGAGAATACAAAGAGCAGATATACATATTGTCAGTCAGGAATACCTAAATGAATTTGTTAATTGGTACAAAACTGGCTTCTTTCATTGTAAGGGTGAATCAATTGCACCTGCAACCAACAAAAGCTTATTTGCATGGCTGTAGGTGAGACTAAGGCGCCCTGATAGCCTAGTGGTTATGAGCTGGGCTGTTAACCTTAAGGTCAGCAGTTCGAAACTACCACTGTGGGAGAAAGATGAGGCTTTCTGCTCCCATAAAGATTTACAGCCTTGGAAACCCTTTGCAGGGTGGCAGTGAGTTGAAGCTAGCTCCATGGCACATAACCACCACCACCATAGCTGAGAATCTCATGTGGCACTGCTAATCTCAAGGTTGGTAGATCAAACCTACCATCTGCTCCTCAGAAAGCCTCTACGGGGTCTCGTTGAGTTGAAACAGACTCGACAGTACTTAATGACAACAGCGCCTTACAGAGTTGAAGAATGGCTGAAAGATAATGAGAGGTGCAGACTTCCATAGAACCAGATAACCTGGAGGGACACATTAAGTCAGCATTCCATAGGACACAGGATACCTAGTACTCATGTCTGCCTTCGTCCCAATGGCAAGTCTTTCATAATGTTTCCTGGTAAATTGTACGATCGGGTTGGATTGGAAAAAGGTTTTCCAATCTTTTTGTGGTAGAACTCTTTTCCTAAATGAAACCTTACATGGAACCCTAATATAATAAGTGAAAATAAATTATAATACAGTTAAAATATGTTCATTGTAAAAATTTCAAATAGTAGTGAGAGTTATGGTGTAAAACATTCTCTCTTCTCCTTCTCTGTTCCCTCTGCATTCTCCAGAGCTACCTACTAAGACAGTTCCTTGTGTAGCTTGTCTGTTGTTAAGTGCTGTAAGTTGGTTGGTACTCATAGCCACCCTGTATAGTGTTCCCAAGGGTATAATCTTTAAGGGAACAGAAAGCTTTATCTTTCTCTCTTGGAACAGCTGGTGATGTCAAACTGCTGACTTTGTGGTTAGTAGTCCAACACACAGCCACACACCAGTTGTGTGCCATGGAGTCGGTTCCAACTCATAGCAACCTTGTTTTGAGGAATGGCTGGTGGGTTTGAACATTTGACCTTGCGATTCAAAACTGGTCCAGTGCTTATCCTACAGTACACACAAATAGGATTGAAAACCTTGTCCCTCCCCCTCCCCCAACAAAATAATACGTCATGTGGACAACTTTCCATGATAGAACACAGAGATCCACCTTAACATTTTAAGTGGGTAAACAGTATTCTAAGGAGCCATGGTGACGTAGTAAACTACTTTAGGCTGTTAACCGCAAGGTCAGCAGTTGGAATCCATCAGCTTTCCAGCGGGAAGAAGATGAGAGTTTCTGCTCCCATTAAGATTTACAGCCTGGGAAACCCTATCTCTGTAGAGGGTCATTATGAGTCAGAACCACCACCACTACCAAATAGTATTCCATGGTATGAATATCCCTAATCTGTCCAGTATTCTATATTTGGACATCTTTAGTTGTTTCCAATTTTATGGGATTACGGTATAAACAAATGCTGCAATATTAACTTCCTTTAACAATGGTTTTGTATGGATATATATATATATATCCATATATTTCTTAGAAGTAGAATGGCTTGTATGGATATATATATACACATAATTTTCTTAGAAGTAGAATGGCTAAGTTTAAGGGTAGCTGCATTTAACATTTTGACATATATTGCTAAGTTACCTTCCCCAGAGGTTTTAACAATTTACTTATGTGCCAAATGCTGTATCTTTACATCCCCACCAACATTGGGTATAATCAAACTTTTAAATCTTTGCCAATCTGATAGAGGTAAAATGGTACCTCATAATCTCAGTGTACTTTTCTACAATTATCTCTAGCAGTTAAAATCTTCCCTTTGGGGAGAAATTGCATCATTATTTGTGTGGCTTCCCTTCTGCAGAGCAACTTGTATGGCTCCGTTTAAAAATCCTTGTGCTAGATTGATTGTCTGAGCTCCCAGAGACCAGGAGGCAGGTTCTTTGTGAGTGTGTATTTGTCTCAGGGTCCATGTCATTGTATAGCTTGTGTACCATCTCTGTGTGTCTGGTTGTCTGATAGGATCTGAGCGCTATTGTATACAAGTTTGCAAGTGTTCACAACACTCTGGCTGTGTGAAGTAGAGACATACTCAAGATAGCGCAGACTGCCAGGGGTTTATTGTATGGCACAGAGGTTTCTCCCAGATGGGAAGAGAAGAGTTCTTGGATTTTCTGTAATTTAGAACTGTAAATTGAAGAAGAATCTGGGACAGAGGCTATCGCTCAATCTCTCCCCTCCCCTTTCTCATTATTTGTATATTTCTTCCCCCTCCCTTTTTTCCTCCAGCCCTTCCTCTTTCTCCCCCAGGGCATGGCTCCCATAAACTACCTAAGAGCCTTGGGCAGTCATTAAAGTTTGAATCTCTATGCCTCTTAGCTGAAGAGTCCATATTACCTCAAATAGGGATTCAGTTCCCCAGGGAATCAACTGCTCCGTGCAACTAAAGGAGTGGGGCAGATATTTCAGGGTCTGTTGGCAGGGGCCCATGTCTTGATTATAAGTCTCTGCTTCATCACATGCTCCATTGGGAAATGTCCAGAAGCTCAATTTGTTTGTCCATTGGCAGTGCCCTCGTTGTGTCTGGAGGAAAGGGGAGGAAGTCAGGAGACAGACCTGAATTCCAGTTTTTGTTCCGCTGCTTAATAGATCTGTGAGCAAGAGCAGCCTCATCTGTCATTGAAGGTTAGGGGTGGCCACTGGGAGCACTAAATGCGATAGTACATGTTGTTGTTAAGTGCCGTTGAGTCAGTTCTGACCCATAGCGACCCTGTATAGGGTTTCCAAGGAGCAACTGGTGAGCTTGAACCACCAACCTTATAGTTCAAACAGCTTTGCAGTCTGGTGCATTAACCCACAGCGCCATACCAGGACTCCATAATAGTACATGTGGTGGCAGTGGTTATGTGCCGTGGAGTTGGTTTCGACTCATAGCGACCCTGTACAGGGTTTCCGAGGCTGTAAATCTTTATGGGAGCAGAAAGCCTAATTTTTCTGTCGCAGAACTGCTGGTAGTTTCAAACTTCTGACCTTGCGATTAGCAGCCCGACTCGTAACCACTATACTACCAGAGCTCCTTAGAATAGGCACTGGACTACTTCAAACTCATCAGTCACTCCTTGGAAAAAACCTATATATGGTCACTATGAAATGGAACCAACTCAATGGTACTTAGCAACAACAACGACAAACAACACAGAAGTTCCTTCTCCTGAATGAAATTTGATAAGCACACATTTTAAAATGAGAATCTAAAAGAACATCCTTGGTATGGATGAATTATGCCCCCCAATATATATTTATTGTAAATCTTAACTGCTGGCATTGTGGGATAAAGCACTAGACCACAAGGTAGGTTTGAACCACAAGGTCGGTGGTTCAAACTTACCAGCTGCTCCTTGGAAACCCTATATAGTGTTGCTATGAGTCTGAATGACTTGATGGCACTTAACAACAACATACTTGTGGTAGGAGTTCTGGTGTGGTGCTGTTAGATAAGCACTGGACTGCTAACCACAAAGTGGGTGGTTGAAACCCACCAGCTGTTCCTTGAAAGTCGTATGTTGTTGTTGGGAAGTGCCATTGAATAGATTCTGACTCATATCCATCCTGTCTAGGGTTTCTGAGGAGCAGCTGGACTCCTGGAAACCCTACCTATTTGAGGGAACTTAACAACAATATAACCATGGTTAAAACATCATTGGGGTTTTTATTGTTTATGTTGTTGTTGTTGTTGTTGTCAGGTGCCATCGAGTCGGAACCGACTCATAGCGACCCCTGCACAGCAGAACGAAACAATGCTCGATCCTGGGCCAACCTCACCACCGCTGCCACCCCCGAGTCCATCAATGATGCCACCTGGCTGATCCATCT
>NW_006408610.1:5927014-5943175 GCF_000296735.1 Chrysochloris asiatica | reverse complement strand
GAACCTCTGGAAGTTCTCTGTCAATGTATGATTGTAGCCGTTTCTGTATTACCTTGAGCAAAACTTTGCTTGCTTGAGATATCAAAGAGATTGTTTATGTTAATGAGGCAGAATTTGAGTTGTTGTTGTTGTTGTTAGGTGCCATCGAGTCTGAGTCGGTACCGACTCATAGCGACCTTATGCACAGCAGAACGAAACACTGCCTGATCTGGGCCAACCTCACCATTGTTGCCACGCTTGAGATTTTAAATCAATTTCTTTGAGGTATAAAAAGAGCAGATTGAGCAGGCAATGAAGCAAGCAAGCAGAGCTGGGGAAGATAAATACCGCATCACATGAAGATACCAAAGGAATTGAGGAACAAGGACTTTCCCTCAGAGCCAACAGAAAGTTGCAGACTTACCTTAGAGCTGATGCCTGGAATTTGGCCTTCTAGACTCCTCCTAAACAGTGAGACAATAAATCCACCCACTTCTGATATTTCTGTTATGTTAGCATTAGATAACTACGACAATCCCCAACATCAGAAACAAAGAAGGCCCTTCTTCTTTTGACATGCTCGCTTAACAGCAGTGTGTATTCTTGGGAATAATGGTAAAACTGGATCCTGCCTGCTCTCCTGTGTCACTTGCTGCTGCTCACTTAGTTTTACCAGCACCTGGTAAGATCTTACAAACGTTGTTGTTAGGAGCCATCGAGTTGGTACCAACTCATAGCGACCCTATGCACAGCAGAACGAAACACTGCCTGATCCTGGGCCAACCTCATAATTGTTGCCACCCTTGAGCCCATTGATGCTGCCACTTTGCTAATCCATCACGCTGGGGGTCTTCCTCTTTTTCTCTGACCCTCCACCTTATCAAACATGATATCCTTCTCCAGACACTGGCCCCTTCTGACAATATGTCTGAAGTATGAGAGACGAAGTTTGGCCATCCTGGCCTCCAAGGAGCACTCTGGCTGCACTTCTTCCAACACAGATCTGTTGGTTCTTTTGGCAGCCGATGGCACATTCAATATTCTCCTCCAACACCATAACTCAAAAGCATCAACTCTTCTATGGTTTTCCTTATTCACTGTCCAGCTTTTGCATATGCATATGAGATTATTGAAAATATCATGGCTTGGGCCAAGTGTACCTTAGTCTCCAAGCTGACATCTTTGTTCTTCAACACTTTAAAAAGGTATTGTGCAGCTTTGCCTAATGCAATAAATACATAGTTTGATTTCTTGACTGCTGATTCCATGAATGTTGATAGTTGATCCAAGAAGAATGAAGTCCTTGACAACTTCAATTGTTTCTCCGTTGATAAGAATGTTGTTTATAGGTCCAGTGGTGAGAATTTTTGTTTTCTTTACATTGAGATGTAATCCATACCAAAGACTGTGCTCTTTGATCTTCATCAGTAAACATTTTAAGTCTTCTTCACTTTTAGCAAGCAAAGTTGTATCATCTGCATATCGCAGGTTGTTAATGAGCCTTCCTCCAATCCTGATACCACATTTTTCTTCATTAAACCAGCATCTTGGATTATTTGCTCAGCATACAGGTTGAATAAGTATCGTGAAGGAATACAACCCTGTCACACACCTGTCTTAATTTTAAACCATTCAGTGTTTCCATGTTCTGTTTGAATAACTGCCTCTTGGTCCATGTACAGTTTCCTCATGAGCATAATAAAGTGTTCCGGAATACTCATACTTCGCAATGTTGTCCATAGCTTGTCATGATCCACACAACCGAAAGCCTTTGTGTAGTCAATAAAGCACAGGTAAACCTCTTTCTGATATTCTCTGCTTTTAGCCAAGTTCCATCGGACATCAGCAATGATATCCACCATTCCATGGCGTCTTTTGAATCTGGCTTGAACCTCTGGATGTTGTTGTTGTTAAGTGCCATCAAGTCGGTTCCGACCCATAGCGACCCTGTAACAGGGTTTCCGAGGGTGTAAATCTTTACGGGACTAGAAAGCCTTATCTTTCTCCCGCGGAGCGGCTGGTAGTTTCGAACTGCTGACCTTATGGTTCACAGCCCGATTCGTAACCACTACGCTACCAGAGCTCCTTGAAACTCTGGAAGTTCTCCATAAATGTATGCTTGCAGCTGTTTCTGTATTACCTTTAGTAAAACTTTACTTGCATGGGATATCAAAGATATTGTCCAATAATTTCCGCATTCCATTGGGTCACCTCTCTTTGGAATGAGCACAAATGAGGATCTCTTCCTATCAGTCGGCCAGATAGTTGTTTTCCAAATTTCTTGGCAGAGAAAAGTGAGTGCCTCCTGTGCCGTCTCACTTTTTTGAAAAATTTAATTTTTATTCTATCAATTCCTGGTGCCTTGTTCTTGGCCAATTCCTTCAATGCATCTTGGACTTCCTCCTTCAGTATCATTGGCTCTTGATCATATGCTACCTCTTGAAATGGTTGAACATCAATCATTTCCTTTTGGTACAGTGGCTGTGTATTCCTTCCATCTGCTTTTGATGCTTTCTGCATCATTCAATAATTTGTCCAGATAATCCTTCAGTAACAAAAGCTTGAATTTTTTCTTCAGTTTCTCCAGCTTGAGAAATGCTAAGCGTGTTCTTCTTTTTTGGTTTTCTGACTCCAGATCTTTGCACATTTTGCTGTATTATTTGGCTGCTAATCTCCAGATGGGCTGAGGATCCCAGATGTTAGAAATATAAAAAATAAAATATTAAAAATCTGGTAATATTAGCAGCTATTCACCAGATTGGCTATCGTGAAAAAATAGATACTGAGCAACTACATGAGAGTGTAATTGGTACAATGACTTTGGAAAACTATTAGACAAATATTTGTGAAAGCTGAACATACACAAACCCTATGACTCAGCATTTCTACACTTAGGTAAATGCATTATATAAATAATACATATAGATGTTAACCAAAAAGTATGTATAAAAATATTCATAGCAACACCATTCATAATAGCCTCAAATTGAAAACAACTAAAAAAAAATCCATCAACAGTACGATGAAGAGAAATACTACCCAGCAATGAGAATGAATGCATTTCACAAACATAATGGTTAAGTGTTTAAGTAAAGAAGCTAGGTACAAAAGAATACATACGGATGTTGTTGTTAACTGCTATTGAGTCGATTCTGACTCATAGCAATCCTGTATAGGGTTTCCGAGGAGCAGCTGGTGGGTTTGAACTGATACCTAGTGGTTCCCAGTCCAGTGCTGGTCCTACAGCACCACCCGTATGGATGATTCAATTGAAATAAAATTGAAACACTAACCTATGGTGTAAGAAATCAGGGTAGAGGTTAATCTTTGGATAGGTATTGACTTAAAGGGCATAAAAAGGAGCTTCTAGGGTACTGGTAATGTTTGGCTTATTTATCTAGAAGCTGGCTAGATTAATGTGCTCACTTTGTGAAAATCCATCCATCTTTTTTTAAATATATACAGTATTTCATATGTACATTATTCTTCAATAAACATTTTGGCAAGCAAATCTGGAGAACTCATATAATCTGGGGGGAGACTACCTTCTCAACCAAGATTGGAAACCTAAAAGATTAAAAAAAGACACTTTTACCTTTATATATAAGTACATTTAAAATATTTTATGGCAAAAGTTACTGTTAGCATTGTCAAAGGACAAATAGTAGATTTGGAAAAAAAAATTTGTAATGCAGATAACAGACAAAGGTTAATAGCTATAATATGCAAAGAGTTCCTATAAATTGACAAGACGGATAACCCAATAGAGAAAAAGCCAAAGTGATGTAATTCAGGGAATAAATATATACAACCATATGCAAAGATGCTCAGATTGATTGGAATTCAAGAGAACACAAGTGAAAGTAGTAAGAATCTAGTTTACACCTTTCAGGCTGACAACATTAAAAAAAAATTCTACGTCTATTGCCAAGTGGGAAGAGGGGGAGTATCCTCTCAGTTACTGCTTGTGGAATTGTGAATTATGGCAGCCTTTTTGAAAATCAATCTGGAAAAATCCATTACAATTAAAAATATATATGACCTTTATAAAATATTTATTTATTTTGTTGTTGTTATTGAGCATACACACAGCAGAGCACACACCAATTTACCAGTTTCTACATGAACCATTTATTGGCATTGATTACATTTTGTGAGTTGTGTGGCCATTCTCACTTTCCTTTTCTAAGCTGTTGCTCTCCCGTTTACATAAACTTACTGCACCTAAGGTTCCAATCGAGTTTTTCAAATTGTCAATTTGATACCCTTGATCAATGTGATACATCTATAACCATTAACTCTCCCCGTTTATTCCTCCTTCCTGCCCTTGCTAACTATCAGTAAACATTATTCACTATACAGTTGCCTTTTCTTGTCTTTTATATAAATGAGGTCATGCAATATTTGTCTTTTTGTAATAGACTTAGTTCACTGGAAGACACTATATAATGTCTTCCAACATCATCCATATTGTAGCATGTATCAAGACTTAATTTCTCTTACTGGCTGAGTACTATTCCATTGTATGTATGTACCATATTTTGTTTATCCATTTCTCTGTAGATGGGCATTTAGGTTGTTTCCACCTTTTGGCTATTGTGAATAGTGCGACAATGAACATTAGTGTACAATTCTCTGTATGAGTCTTTGCTTTCAAGTCTTTTGTATACCTTAAGGGTGGAATTGCTGGGCCATATGTTGTTGTTGTTGGGCTTCTGGTGTGGCGCTGTAGGATCAGCACTGGACTGTGAATGACAAGGTTGACAGTTCAAACCCATTAGCTGCTCCTCAGAAACCCTATTCAGATCACTATGAGTTGGAACCTACTCTATGACACTTAACAACAACAACAGCAGCAATGTTGTTGTGAGGTGACATAAGTTAGTTCTGACTTATAGTGACCCCATGAATAATAGAGTGGTCCTGTGTCAGTCCACAATTGTTGTTAAGTTGGAACCCATTGTTATTGCCACTGTGTCACTTCATCTTGTTGAGGGTCTTCCTCTTTTTCACTGATCCCCCATTTTACAGACTATGATGTCCTTCTCCAGGAACTGGTCCTTTCTGACAAAATGTCCAAAGTACAAGAGATGAAGTCTCACTATCCTCTCTTCTAAGGAGCATTCTGGTTGTACTTCCAAGACAGATTTGTTTGTTCTTCTGGCAGTTCATGATACTTTCAATATTCTTTGCCAATAGCCTCATTCAAATGCATCGATTCTTCTCCAGTCTTCCTTATTTTTTGTCCAACTTTCACATGCATATGAGGTGATTGAAAATATCATGGCTTGGGTCAGGCATACCTTAGTCCTCAAGGTGATCTCTTTGCTCTTGCATACTTTAAAGAGGTCTTTTGCAGCAGATTTGCCTAAAGCACTATGTCATTTGATTTCATGACTGCTGCTTTCCAGAGTGTTGATTATGGATTTAAGCAAAATGAAGTCTTTGACAACTTCAATCTTTTCTCCACTTATCATGATGTTATTTAGTGGTCCTTTTGTGAGGATTTCCATTTTCTGGACATTGAGGTACAATTCATACTGAATACTGTAGTCTTTAATCTTCATTCATGTTTCAAGTCCTCTTAGCTTCTAGCAAGCAAGGTTGTGTCATCCTGTTGCTAATGAGACTTCCTCCAATCCTGATGCTATTGTCTTTTTCATAGAAAGCTTTTTGGATTATTTACTCATCCTACAGATTGAATAACTATGGTAAGAAGATATAACGCTTACACACACCTTTCTTAATTTTAAACTATTCACCATCCCCTTGTTCTGTTTGAATGATTGCCTCTTGGCCTATGTACAGGATCCTCATGAGTACAATTAAGTGTTCTGGAATTCTTATTCATCACAGTGTTATTCATAGTTTATCATGATATCCCTCACTCAATATCCTTTTATGACTCTAACTTGAATTTCTGGCAGCTCCCTACCGATGTACTGCTGTAACTGTTTTTGAATTATCTTCAGCAAAGCTTTACTTGAATGTGATAGTAATGATATTGTTTGATAATTTCCATATTCTGTTGGGTCACTTTTCTTTAGAATGGGCACAAATATGGGTCATTTCCAATGGCTTGGTCAGGTAGCTGTCTTCCAAATTTTTTGGCATTGGTGAGTGAGCACCTCCAGCGCTACATCAGTTTGCCGAAATATTTCAATTTGTATTCCATCATTTCCGGGGTCATATGGTAGTTCTATTTTTTGGAGTTTGAGGAAACAGCACACTGTTTTCCATAACTACACCATTTTATATTCCCACCAACAATGGGCAAGGGTTCCAATTTCCTCATGTTCTTACCAACATTTATTATTTTCTGTTTTGCTTTTATCTAAATCTTAGTCATCCTAGTGGAAATGAAATAGTATCTCGTGGTTTTGGTACGCATATCTTAGATGACTAATAATGTTGAGCATCTTTTCATGTGTTTGTAGGCCATTTGAATGTCCTCTTTGGTGAAATGAAGTCCTTTGCCCATTTTCTGACTGGGTTATTTGTTTTTTTTACTGGTGTCAAAGTTTTAAATATATATTTATTAGATTCTTATTGGATATATGGTTTCTGAAGCTATTATCCTGGTCGGCAACTTGTCTTTTCATTTTTTGGGGTACAGTCTTTTGATATACCAAAGTTTTAAATTTTCATCAAGTTCTATTCATTGGTTTTCTCTTTTGCTACTTGGGCTTTTGTTATTATGTTAGGTAATCCATTGTTGAAAGCTAGGACTGACAGTGTTGCCCCTGCTTTTTTTCCCCTAAGAATTTTAAGTCGCTAATTTAATTTTCTATTTTGAATTGCTTTATGGTATGAGGCAATCATTTCTATTAATTCTTCTTTTTTTGCATATGGAAATCCAGTTCTACCAGCACCATTTATTGAACAGATTCTTCTTTTCCCATCGAAAAGACTTGGCACCCCTGATAAAAATCAGTTGACAATTAGTGTGTGGGGTTATTGCTGGGTTCTCAATTCTATTCCATTTGTCTATGTGTATTGTTAAGGAGCTTTGGTAGTGTAGTGGTTATGAATTGGGCTGCGAACCTTAATGTCAACAGTTTGAAACTACCAGCTGTTCCATGGGAGAAAGATGAAGCTTTTTGCTCCTGTAAAGATTTACAGCCTCAGAAACCCTGTACAGGTTTGCTATGAGTCAGAACCGACTCCACAGCACATCATGACCATGACAATGTGTATTGTTATACCAGTGCCAGGTGGTTTTGGTTACTGTAACTGTATAGTATGTTTTAAAACCAGGAAGTGTAGTCCTCCTTTATTTACATGTTAAATACATATGCTACAATTTAACAATCCTACTCCCAGGAACCTAACTCCAGATCAATGAAAGCATTGGCTTAAGGGCCCGTGTATAAAGATGTTTACTCCAGCATAGATCTTAGAGGTGCACATGTGTGGAGTGACACACACACACACACACATACATATGCATACACACACCCTGGAAACAAAGCAAATGCCTTTTAGTAAGGACCTGGTGTAAATGATGGTGTTTTCCTTTATGACTCATAAAGTCTAGGTTTAACTCCGATCTTTTCAGTTCACAGGAGAGGATGGGTGGGCACTGTGGATGAGTGCAAGTCCTCCAAGAAAGTCTTCCTCAGCTGGCAGCATTGATCCCAGAGAAGTATTTGAAGGAGTGATTATCCAGGGCAGAGTCATTCCTGTAGCTCCTCTCCATGGAAATTGGTTTATGTCCATTCAGGATCAAAGAAATTGTTGTTATGTATAATCATGTCCACTTTCAATTCATAGTGACCTCATGTCAGAGTAGAACTTACCCATAAAGTTTTCTAGGCTATACTCATCACCAGGAGCACCCGCTCTTCCTCCTGCAGAATGGCTGAGTGGGTTTAAACTGTTAACCTTCTTGTTGGCAGCCAAATGCTTAAGCTTTCCATCACCAGGGCTTCTAGGATCAAAGAAGGGATACCAACAAAGGAGGACCATGGAAGGATCTCTTACATACATCCACGCAGGTCACACTAGAGTGACACTCAAAGGCCAAGCCAAGCAATCGTTTTTCTATTAAGAGAACAAGTAAGACATGGGGTCAATTGTAAATAATTATTGATAAAAACTGTGCCTTCCTTCTGAGGTTTGGATTCAAGTCATGTCTTCATCCACCTGAGACTATTGTAAGTGAATGAAAATATGGAATGAACTTGCCTCAGGTCGTTGTTGGGCCGCCCTGACCTGGTTCAGGAAGGTGTGATAGATAAGATTTTGTGTCAACTTGACTGGGCCAAGATTCTCAGTGGTTTGGCAGTTGAGCTGTAGTTATCCCCTATGTTGAAATCTAATATAATGTGATCAACTCTATGATGAAATCTGCTATGAGCAGCCAATCAATTAAAAGGAAGTTCCCTTCATTTTTATTGGACCCACCATCAACACTCATGGAAAAAACAGTCAAGAAATCAAATGACGTACTGCATTAGACAAATCTGTTGCACAAGACCTCTTTAAAGTGTTTAAGAGCAATGATGTCAGTTTGAGGAATAAGGTATGCCTGACTGAAGCCATGGTATTTTCAATAGCTTCATATACATGTGAAAGTTGAACAATGAATAAGGAAGGCCTTGGAAGAATTGAGTTATGGTATTGGAGAAGAATATTAAAGGTACCATGGCCTGCCAGAAGAACAAACAAATCTGTGTTGGAAGAAGTACAGCCAGAGTGCTCCTTAGAAACCAAGATGGCCAGACTTCATCTGTCATACTTGGAATATATTATCAGGAGGGACCAGTTCTTGGAGAAGGACATTATGCTTAGTAAAGTAGAAGGTCAGTGAAAAAGAGGAAGGTCTCACCAAGATAGACTGGCACCATGGTAGTAGCAATAGGCTCAAGCATAGCAGCAATTGTGAGAATGATGCAGGACTAGGCAGTGTTTCATTCTGTTGTACCTAGGGTCACTATGGGTTGGAACCTACTCCATGGAACCTAACAACAACCATGACAGGCACAGCATATGTCTAGGTATTTAAAATTATAAACCAAGCCATGAACTATTAGATAAAAAGTATTCTGTTCTTGTATCTTGAAAATATACCCTCACAAAATAAAAACTAAAAAATAAATGTAACACTAAGGTTTGTATATGAATGAAAGTTGGTAAAATAGTAAAGATGATAGAATTTATGTACATATTTTCATATTCTGCTGATGGACTGGTAATGCTTAGATAAGTAATAAAATACAGACATATAATTCATACATTATTATGTATCTTTTCATTACATTTATTTTTCTTGTCTTCCATGTTACAAAATCAATTATATTGTTATCCTCAAGACTTTCATGGTATTTATGTTCCATTGATTATGAAGTCAAATTAGACAACCTTTCTTGAATCATTGCAATTCTTAGATAATTAAAAAAATTAGTTTGAATTTGGGGCAAGTCTCAATAACAACTGAATTTGTCATCAAAATCTTAAAATGAAAATGAGATTTTAATTTGGAAATGAAGCATGAATTTTATATATCCTGCTTAAATATTTTAATGGCATGATATACGAGAAATGATCATTATTACAGAACATATTACAAAATATTTTAATTTCGCCATATTAATTTCTAACTCTTAAATTGCCATTTTCACCAGGGCTTAGCTAGAGTCCTACAGTGTTGTGAAGAATTGACCTCACAGTTCACACATGTTACATCTAGACTTCTATACAGATGTGAAGGTAAAATAAAGGGTGGAATTTTGCAAAATGTTCTTCCTCTACCATGAACAACTGTCAACACCACACTAATTCGTGAGTACCTTGTGAACCGTGAATTGGAGCACAAAGGGACGCTCAGAGTGGACGTGCAGCCCTACTGGGAAATGGTACTCACTGTGCAAGAAAAGACTCATGCTATCCGAGAGAAAGGATTTGACAAGTTAATTAATTTGTCTTTTTTTTTTTTTTTTTTTGCCTACCTAAGTGCTTCCGCCACTCAAATCCTCCTGGTACTCTGAAGCAGTGTCTGCCTCCGATGTTGGCAGAAGTACAACCCAGAGACCTTTGTTACATTCAGAGACCGTTGCCTTTTGTGTTGAGGACATGGGGCAAAAGGTGAGGAGCAGCATTTCTCTGGGGCCTGAATGGTGTTATCACTAGAAGAGATGCTTAGGTTGCAGGCTGCACCCAGCCAACGCTGAGCACCAGACCCCATAGTCTCTCCAAACAATTAAAAACAATTCTTTTGTGTGTGTAGATATTATTTTGTAAGCATTTGATAGAAATAATCACAAGAAAAAGAAAAAATTTAAAAACCATGCAAGATAAAAGCTCATGTTTATTTTATTTTATTTTAAAGTTTTTATTGTGAACTGAGAGATAGTTTACATGGGAGAATAACAGTTTTAAACTTGTTTCCTTGCAATGATTACAATCTCCTCTGTTCATCATCATTCAACAGTATTTGCTTCTATTCCCTCTGTTTTCTTTCTTTATTTGGGATGTACACCAAACCATTCAGGAATATATAATTATTTAAACAACCAAAGGGCACATTTTGCAAGCCTGTCTCCTGGCTGCCAACACACAGCCTTTCTCTTTCCATGAGTCTAGCGTCCTCAGTTGTTCTATCTCTCCATATCCTCATGTCTACCTCTATCTTTGGTGTCGCTGCCTCTCTGGTTAGGGTCCCATATTACACTCATGCTCTTCTCCCTTGAGGGTCCTAGAGTCCTCTGTTCCTCGAATGAAAGATTAACTACTCCCCCCTTTATGTTACAAAACTTCTACCTTTACAGTTGTGACAATCACAATTAGTCATGATAACAATTACTTACTATTGAATCATAAGAATCTTATCCCCATCTCCTTTCACCAGACCCGTCTAGACAAGATGAAAACTATTCAGCAGGGATTCTACATTCCCCCACATACTCTGAAACTAAACTCCCTCTTGAAAACTTGTAAGCCAGTCACTTTGTGCCTTTATAGCCCCCCCATTTTATGTAGCCAATGTCTAAGTTGCCTGTCCCTATCAACCCTGTGTACAAAGGGAATAAGACTGATGTGAAGACTCCTTCCCTCTCAGTTGGTATTTTCAACTACTACATCCATAAGTATAGGTCAAGTTCACCAAATTGTAGCAATTTACACTTGTTTCCTTTATAAAAACAATTTTTTAAAAATCTTCCTTCTGATCATCATGCCATCGAAGGTAGGTCAAATGGGTACTATCTACAAGTTTGGATGTTCTTGTGCATTTCCTCTCACTTCATATCAGCAGGATTCTTCACTCTCAGTTCTAGCTTTCTGTGGCTATGTCCTTGTCCCCAAGTCTCACCACTCTTAGGACCAACCAGCCCTTCCTTTTCTCTTTCTCCTCTCCAGGTTGACAGCAGTCTGTGGGACGTGGTCAAACTCAGCCCATATCTTCATTGCTGCCTTTCTTCCACTTCCACTCACCAGTAGACCAACATGGTTGCCAGTAAACTTACATGCCTGCTCATGTGTTCCCTTTGAGTTTCAGTCTTGGAGAGGGCCTTATCCTGACAGGACTTGATTGCTTGCCTTGATGGCTCTCTGGCGAACAACTTGCTTGTCCTTGTAGTAGCCAATCAGACTGCCATTTTTTGCTTTGGATTTTTCCTGTTGGTCTTTCTTTCAAGAAGTATCTTCTGTTCCTCTAGCTGCTCCAGGCTGGTCTGCTTGTCCTTTCTAGTGGGAATGTCCCACCTCAAAAGGTCCAGGATGAAAAGTCTATGGTTTGTTTTTTTAAAAAATTGTTTTACTTGTTGAAAATATTCACAGCAGAACATACACCAATTCAACAATTTCTACATGTACAATTCATTCTATTTTTCTGAGTTTTTCTTTCCCCATTAACATAAACTCATAACAGCCCCAAAAGTTTCCTTCTTTTGAGGTTCAAGCCCAGTCTTTTTAAGACCCAATAGACATACAATAGTTCTCAGAACCAGTAACTGAGCATTTGTAAAGACTGATCAGAGGAGGAATTGCTCTTGCTTCTGTCTCAGGATAGTACCAGTAACTACCAGGCCTGAATCCTACCCCATAGTCCTTTTCAAGCTCTGTTTGACTATTTTCCTTTATGCCATGTGGCTCTTAGTTCAGACCACTAAATACTTCATTTTCTTACTGTCCTGACACAGGTGCTGAACCGGCCATTCCTGCCTTGTTTCTCCCAGCCTTTGCAGCTTTGTTCTCCCTGATTAACTCCACAGGAGTGTTTGATGAGGAACCTTGAGTACCATGACTTGAGATGAGGCTTCTGAGCTCCACGTCATGTTGAGAGTGTGGCTTTGCATAGGGCCAGAACCTCTCTTGGACCCAGAAGTTGGTTCTAGAGACTGTTGGGGGTGTGGGTGGGCACAAGAAGACTCCCTTGCTCCTTGATCTTGGGCTACTTCTTCAGCAGGGTCTTCCAAAGAAAACATTTTCTCCTTGTTTAATGGAATAATCTTATCATTCTGATACATTATCCAAAGTCTGCTATCCTGTGACTAGTATGTGATAGGGCAATGTTAAGTTTTGCTTAGTTGAACTTCTGTTACCTGTCTTAGGTGCTGGGAAGACTGAGCAAGCTCTCAGGCAATGCCTGTGTTGAGTAACAAGGCACCATCCATGAGAACTTAATATTGTAGCAATGGACCCTGTAGTGAAATTACCGTTTTGTGTGTTCTAATTATCTACTATTGTGTATCAACCCCCTCACCCCATACAATAATTATTATTCTGTGGGTGGGCTGGGCTCAGCGGGCAGTTCTGAGCTGAATCTCTAAGGGGCTTAGTCACATGGCTGGCAGCTGACATAAGTTATTGTCAGGGAGTTCAGGTGGGACCAATGACTGTCTTGTCTTCAGTGGACCACTCACATACCACGAGGAAATAAAATCCACTTTCTGATAGGGGAGTGCAAGATTACATTACAGAGCATGTGGGATGGGAAATATTATTGTGACCATCTTTGGAAAGTGTAACCTGTCAGATGCATGTTGCTTATTTTAATCAATGTAAATACTTGTGCAAATTTATGATAATTTCTGACAATGTCCAATTTAGTGGGTTCTTTGGTAAGATGCTCCAAACCGAAACTATCTCACCATATAAATCCTCTGTGCTTTTTTTAAGCAGGAAATTCAATCCTTCCAAGAGTTACCCTTCCCAATATTTTGTTTCTAGTAATGCAGTGTGGCACTGTGGGATAAAGCACTGGACCACAAGATTGGTTTGACCCATAAGGTCGGCGGTTCAAAATCACCAGCTGCTCCTTGGAAACCCTATACAGGGTCACTATGAGTCGGAACTGACTTGAAGGCAATTAACAACTGTGATGCAGAAGCCTATCCTGGTTGTTGCTTGTCACTGCCCCCTGCTGGTAGAGGAGAGACTCAGACTCTTCCCAATAGCTTGGACTCCAAACCATTGCGGTTCAACCCTTACCCCAGACTTGTTGCTAAGTGTGCTATGAGTTGGTTCTAACTCATAGAGACCCTGTACAGAGTTTCCAAGGAGTGTCTGGTGAATTCGAATCACTGACCTTGTGGTTTAAACCAACCTTGAGGTTCAGTGCATTATCCCACACCACAACACCAGGACTATGCAGTTCTAACTCACTGGCTTTGGTTTAAGTACGATTAAGATGAACCCTTCCAGGGATTTTATTGTCTTTTCCTGAAATGTAGCCTCTGTTTGGGGCCTTCTCAGTCCATCAGACTTGCTTTATGTCTTTCTCAATGGGGTGAGAATACTCTCTGTGGATGCAAACAGATGCTAAGGTCTTAGCCTAAAACTGCCAGCATCTTTCAGGATCACCCCATATGGAAGCAGATCTATTGGGGGAGCATGTTACTTGACATGGAGCAACCTGGCAACCCAGTTTAACATTGCTATGGAGTCAATTCCAATTCATAGCCACCCGATAGGGTTTCTGAGGGCAACCCTAGGGCAATTTGATTAGTTCAACTTTTGGTTTTAGTTTGGAACTGTGGTGAGGCCTTGGCCCACATGGAACCTGAGCCCACTTCTGGGCTGAGCTGCCTCTTGCTAGGGTCTTCAGAAGGGCGTCAGAAACAGCCTCATGTTGGTCCCCGCCTCCCTAGACAGGAATACCTACGGGGCCTAGTGACCACTTACAATGGTTGTGCATCCTCAGTCATCCTCACGCTGTTACTTTCTTGTTACTCAAAATAGTGGAACATGGAAAGATATTATTTATTTAGGACCCCTTCTAAAGAAGATGGGCCCTAGTGACCTGGGAGGTGGGATTCAGAATTGTAAGCAAGGTAGGAAAAGTTACAATGCTCTGCAGGGAGATGGGAGGGGAATCTGAGGCTTTGTGGCGAGGAATCAGGCAGGAGGGACTGTGTGTGGCTGAGGAGAAACTCTGCAGGAGAGTGGTGGAGTCTAATGGAAATTTCTGTCGCATATGCTGCGTTTTTGCAGTGTGACCCTTCAATATATCACATTAGCACCTTCCACAATACCTGTTTCTTACTCTAGTGCATTGTGGGATGGCTTTTCTTTGGAGGAGCAAAGGGGTGTTCAAATTTGTGCTCCAAAGCTGGTGAAGGGAAAGACCTGAGGCCCCCATTGGAAGAGCCCTCTGTCTGAGTTCAGGATTACAGAGACCACTAGTTACTCTACACTATGTTCTCAGTTTGATCAGTCCCTTCTTTAAGGAGAAGAACATTTATGATTGAGGGAGCAACCAGAGCAGAAAGTGAGTTTGGAAAGGGAGGAAGAAATTCATGTGGGTGGGGAATGTGTATTATAATACTGGGAGGTGAGGTGAGGTACAGAGGCAGAGAGGTAGGTTAGGGCTCAAGGTAGGGCCTTGTTTGCCACCTATTTCAAGGGTTTCCCCAATTATTCTGCCAGTTAGAAACCTTAAATCAGAGACAAAACTGTTACGGTGAAGTCAATTCTGACTTATGGCAACCCCAAGTGTGTCAGAGTACAGTACTCCATAGCATTTTCAATGTGTTTTTAAATTTTTTTTTTTAAAAAACACCCCTTTTATGGTTAATTGGGTGAAGAGTTACAGAGCAGATCATCATTTTACATTAAACAATTTATACACATTTTATTTTAGTGCGTTGATTTCAATCCCCTCTGTATAACATCACTTATCCCATTTGCCCCTTGTGTTTCCTGTTTCCATTCCTTCTTCTTTCCTAACTCTTCTAAACTTTGTATTTTGAGTAAATGCTGCCTTTTTTATCTCAAATGTTCGATAATTCTAAGACGTGCATATTTCTCCAGTGTTATTGTGCCCCCACTTTAGACCTGTCTGGAGTCCTGGTGTGGTGCTGTGGGATAAAGCACTGGACCACAAGGTCGGCATGAACCACAAGGTCAGCAGTTCAAACTCACCAGCCACTCTTTGGCAACCCCATATAGGATTGTTATGCGTCAGAATCGACTCAATGGTACTTAACGGCAACAACGGAGACCTGTTTATTGTTTGACTGAAAATTGAGCTATGAGAGTGAGTTCATTTCCAGGGTTTTCACCAGTCTCTCTTCAGCCAGTAAGGAGCTCTGGTAGTGTAATTAGTGGTTACAAATCGGGCTGCGAACCACAAGGTCAGCAGTTTGAAACTAGCAGCTGTTCTGTGGGAGAAAGATGAGGTTTTCTGCTCCTTTAAAGATTTACAGCCTCAGAAATCCTGTACAAGCTTGTTATGAGTCAGAACTGACTCCACGGCACATAACAACAACAATAACAACAACATTCAGCCAGTAAGTCTGGTCTTTTCTTTCTTTTTTTATGATTTTCAGTTTTGTTCAACCTTTTCTCCCCTTGTATCTTGGACCTTCTAATGTGATCCCTTTCAGAGCAGTTAGTAATGGTAGCTGTGTACCATCTAGTTCTCCTAAACTCATGGTCAAGGACATTGATGTTCACTTGGTCCATTAGTTCACTGGGCTAATTGTTTCCATGTATCTCAGATTTTCATTACTTTTCTTTCCTCGGGATAGGAAGAAACTAATAGTTGCATCATAGCTGGCTGCTCATGAGCTTTTAAGAATTTAGTAGCTACTCATCAAAGGGATGTAGAACATTGTTTTTGTGGAGTATGTTATGCCAATTGACCTTGGTGTCCCTTCAGACTGCAGTCCTAAGACCCAGGCCCAGTGACTCATTCCCTCCAGGAGTTTGGTTCTATCTAAGAAGTTTTCAATAACTTTG
>NW_006408610.1:5924615-5926914 GCF_000296735.1 Chrysochloris asiatica | reverse complement strand
GCCCATGCTCCACTATATTTGCAGCAAAGGTAAATACCGTTTGTAAAACCGATGTCTATTTGTGAGCATACTCCTATTCTCCTTCCACAGCCTGTGAGTCTACACAGCCTGTGAGTCTACACAGGCATCTGCTCATAAGTCACTATATTATTGCAGGATTGTGCCTATAACAGTATTTACCTCTGTTGTCAATGGCTGATTTTCTGGGAAGTAGATTGCTGGACTTTTCTTCAAAGACACCACTGGGTGGACTTGAACCTCCAACTGTTCAGTTAACAGCAGAGCATGGTAACTCTGTATCACCCAGCATATTCCATAAAATGAAACAAAACAAACAGAACACACCCCCACACAAACCTTGCTGTTGTTGTTGTTAAGTGTTGTTGAATCAGTTCTGACCCATAGAGACCCTGTATTGGTTTCTGAGGAGTGGCTGGTGAACTTGAACCGCCAATTTTGCAGTTCAAACTGATTTGGCAGTCCAGTGCGTTAACATACAGCACCACATAAACTTTAAGTAATTCTAATAAATCTGAAGGCCCGTGTAGTCCAGACTTGATTCAGTATCATGTTGAAAGAAACAGACACAGCATATTCACATTGTGCATTTCATATCAACTCTAATAATCCATTACCATTCGCTTCCTCTCATTGGAACCTTGGGTTCTACAGCTGAGAGAGGGCTTCTGCTCTTACTACATCCCTCATCTTAGCACAGCCACCACTTTAGAAGCTGGCCAAGGCATTGGACAATTCTAGCCTGCTTGAAAGTGGGAGGTGAACGAGCTTTGGAAGAAGCAGAGTCTTCTTGCCTTTGCAGATACCTCACTTCCTCTCTGTATGTTCTTGCAAAGGTCCCCAAAGAGCTCCCTGGCAAAGACATTTCACACTTTTTAACTACTTGGCAAGTGGTTTACAAATCCTTCTAAATACCAGCAGATTAGTCAGTGGAAATCCAAAACTTAAAACTTAAAAAGAAAAAAAAATTAATTGAAAGAGCTATTGAATCGAGAAGGTTTTGCCTGAGTAAATATTTTCTCTATGGAATTCTGATCTATTCACTTAGTAATTCTAATTACAGTTTTGCTAATTTGGGGGTAGTTTCAGAGAAAGTGCTTTATTCCTTCAGGAGCCACCACCAGGTTAAGAGGATTTTGTTTTTCAGTTTGTGATGTTTCAAAGGAAATTTATTTTTGTAACAGCTCTCACTATTGTTTGCTTAGTTAGGTCTGCTCTCTTGTTGCTCAAGGTTGACAAGAAAACACCTCTGGCTTTTGTTAACTCCCATGGCTGGTCCCTTGTATGTCACCCATGAATGCTCTATACCAACCACTCCTTGCAGCCGTCTTCCATTTTTGTTTGTATGTCTTTTTTTTTCTAATTTAGGGTTTTCATTGTGGATTGAGTAAAAGTTTACAGGGCATATCATCAGTTTTACATTCAACAAATAATACACCCTGTTTCATTACAATGATTATAATCCCCTCCATGTACCATCAGTTAACAGTAGGCTCTCTATCCACTTTAGCTTTTTTTAAAAAACAAACAAACAAACAAAACCACTCAGGCATATATAATAATTTACATCTCCAAAGGGCACATTCTGCAAGTCTGCTCCTGGCCACCAACTCTCTTCTTAGTCCATGAATCTAGAGTCCTCAGCCACTCCCCCTCTCCATACCCTCATCTCTGCCTCCATCTCTGGCACTGCTGTTTCTCTGGATAAGGTCCTGCATTCTGCTTGTGTGCTTCTCCCTTGATGGTACTAGGGTCCTCTGTTTCTGGACTGTAAGATTAACCACTCCCCTGTTTATGTTACAAAACTTCTACCTCTACAATTGTGACAGTCACAATTAGTCATTATAACAATGATTCACTATTGAATCTTAGGAATCTTATCCCCATCTCTTTTCACCAGACCCATCTAGACAAGATGACAGCTATTCAGTGGGGATGCTTTCTTTCTCCCCATACTCTTAAACTAAACTCCCTCTTGAATCCTTGTAAGCCAGTCACTTCGTGCCTTTATTGCCCCCTCATTTTAGGTAGTCAGTGTCTAAGTTGCCTGTCCCTATCTACCCTGTGTACAGAGGGGATACCATTGATACTTGATGCAAAGACTCTTTCCCTCTCTGTTGGTATTTAGAGCAACTACAGCTCTGAGAATAGGTCAGGTTCATCAAATTGAAGCAATTTACCCTTGTTTCCGCTGCGAACCTTAAGGTCAGCGGTTCGAAACTACCAGCTGCTCCACGGGAGAAAGATGAGGCTTTCTACTCCCGTAAAGATTTACACCCTC
>NW_006408610.1:5891180-5920535 GCF_000296735.1 Chrysochloris asiatica | reverse complement strand
TTCCCTTTTCACTCCTCTTCCTGAGAAATTTCAAGATGCCACTCTTGGTTGTTTTGACGTAACTTAAGATTGAATTTTTGGCTTATTTCCTTTTTTGTCTGTCTGTTCCACTCCATCATGCCCGTTCAGGCCTTTTTTTAGTTATAAACTGTTCAAGGCCGGCTGTGGCCATTTGGTTTTTTTTTTTTAATGTTTTATTGTGAATTGTGTGATAGTCTACATGGGAGAACATCAGCTTTACATTCATTCCATCATCCATCATTTCGTTGGCATAGTTATCATCCTGTCCATGCATCCTCACCCAACCAAAGGGTGTACCCTGTAAACCTGCACCCCCTCACCACAGTCCTCAGCCCCTTTCCATCTCCTGATCCCGAGCCCCCAGCCCCACCATCTCTTGACGTTGTCTTCTCTGCCTCGATCCCAGGCCTCACTGCCTCTCTAGGTAGGATTCCACTCTTTGCTCTTCTCCATTGATGGTCCCAGGGTCCTCTGCTCCTAGACTGATAAATTAATCACTCCCGTCTTTCTTACAAAATGTCCATCTTTAGATTTCCAACCCTCACAATCAGTCCTGATAACAATTATTCACCATTGCATCACAAGAGACCCATCTGTATTTCATTTCATCCAGCCCTTCCTGGACAGGCTAGACACCACTCACTGGAGACTCTACCTTCCTCCACGCTCTCTGGATCTAGGTTCCCTCTTGAAAGCTTGTAAGCCAGTCACTTCTTGCCTTTGTATCCCTCCCCCCATTTTGGGTAGCCAATGTCCAAGTTGCCCATCCCTGTCTACCCTTTACCCTTTGTGTGGAGGGGGTGGGTATAGTTCTTGCAGCAGGGACTTGTTTCCTCTTTTGAGCTACTGCATTTATAGGTGTAGGTCATGTTTATCAAATTGTATCAGATGACACTTTTTTTCCTCTTCTTTCTTCTTAGGGTTGAGCTCTGTTTATCCAGTCATTGAAGTCCAGTCAAATGGGGATCATCTGCAAATGTGGGTGTTCTTACGTCTGTCCGGCCTCTTTTTATCGGCTGGCCGCCCTGCTCTCCACTCTAGATCTCTGTGGCTATGTCACTGACCCTGAGCCCATGAGTTCCCAGATGTTGCCTTGCTACTGGCCAACCAGGTCTCCATCCGGGTTCACAGTAGTTTGCTGAATGATGTAGGGCTTAGCTCGCCCCTTCGTTGATGTTCTTTGGCCACTTCCCCTTCTGGGTGACATGCGTGGTTGTCAGTCAAAGTGTATATTTCCCTTGCGTCTTAGCCTTGGAAGAGATTTTGCACTGAGAGGATCCGATCACTTGCCTTGATGTCTCCTGGGCAGGTATGGCCTTTTGGTTTTAATTGGAAACTGTCTCTTTAAATTTTGAGGAGATCTGTGTGCATGCGTAGTAGAACCCTCCGAGGGTGGGGCTGGGGTGTCCACTAGCTCAGGCACCCCTATAGTCACCAGAATGGAGGTGCACAGACAGCAAGGGACCAATGAACAGATACCAAAAGAAAAGAATATCCACACCTTTATCTCCGTGGTTCTGCCAGGCGTCTGTGGCCTCTCTGATCCTTCTCCCGCTTGGTCTCACCCAAGATGGCGGCTTCTGGAGCAGCTGAGCGTCTTGAATTAGAAAGCAGTGGATTTCTTGCTTCTGCTACAAATTCCCCTAGCTGTAAGCCTTTCAACCTTCTAAATATTCCTTTATATGTGGTTCAGAGTTCTGGGACCATCCCCTGAGTCTGCTTGGTCGGGTATTCTGTGTTGTTGCTGCTTACTGCACTTCCACCTGATCTGCCATCTTATTTGTTCTCTGTTTGTATGTCTTTTTGTAAAATGTGCATTACTGTTTTTTTTGGTTTTTTTTTTTTTGTTGTTGTTAGGTGTCATTGAGTTGGTGCTGACTCATAGAGAGAGACTCTATGCACAACAGAACGAAACACTGCCTGATCCTGGGCCAACCTCACTATTGTTGCCACACTTGGCCAACCCCATCTCACTGGGGGGTTTTCCTCTTTTTCTCTGACCCTCCACCTTACCAAACATGATATCCTTCTCCAGCAACTGGTTCCTCTTGACAATATGTCTGAAGTATGAGAGATGAAATTTGGCCATCTTGGCCTGCAAAGAGCACTCTGGGTACTTGGGCTGTACTTCTTCCAACACAGATCTGTTTGTTCTTTTGGCAGCCCATGGTACTTTCAATATTCTCTTCTAACACCATAACTCAAAAGCATCAATTCTTCTATGGTCTTCCTTATTCACTGTCCAGATTTTTCATGCATATGAGGTTATTGAAAACACCATGGCTTGGGTCAGGCGCACCTTAGTCCTCAAACTGACAGCTTTGCTCTTCAACACTTTAAAAAGGTCTTGTGCAGCAGATTTGTCTAATGCAATAATACGTCATTTGATTTCTTTGTTGTTGTTGTTGTTATGTGCCATCGAGTCGGTTCCGACCCATAGCGACCCTGTATAGGGTTTCCGAGGGTGTAAATCTTTATGGGAGTAGAAAGCCTCATCTTTCTCCCGTGGAGCAGCTGGTAGTTTCGAACCGCTGACCTTAAGGTTCGCAGCCCGATTCGTAACCACTACGCTACCAGAGCTCCTTCTTTAGACTTATATAAATGGTATTGTCATAGCTCATGCTGTTTCTTATTATTCTCACTCAGTACTTTGTTGTTAAGTTTATTTTCATGTTGCTGTGAGTATATCAAGTTCATTGATTTTAAATGCTTCTAATTGCTGAATTCCTACATTTTAGCTACCTATTTTCCTGATGATAGATATCTAGTTTACATTTGATTTCCTGCCTTTGCAAACAACTGTGATGAACATCTTTGTATGTGCCCCCTATGGACTCATATGAGAATGTATTTGGTGGACTTCTAGTGTGGTCGGTGGTTCAAACCCAGCATCTACTCCTTAGAAATCCTATAAATGGTTTCTATGAGTTGGAACTAACTCAATGGCACTTACCAACAGCAACAGCCCAAGGAAGATGTTTACAAGGTGTGTGAGTTTTTATTTTACCTGGCTCGGGTATGCTATGCTGCTGTCAGGAGAAATTGCTCCATTGGGCATTTTCACTAGAGGTGTGAATGAATTCCATTGTTACCATATCCCTGCCACACTTAGTATACTCAGCTTCATTTTCGTCACTCTAACAGGAGGCCTGGTGTGGGTTAATGAGCTGGACCGCAAAGTCAGCTTGAACCACAAGGTTGGCAGTTCGAGCTCACCAACTGCTCCTTGGAAGCCCTATACAGGGTCATTATGGGTCAGAACTGACTAGACAGCACTTCATAACAACAACAGGAATAAATTGTGGCACTGTGGGATAATGCACTGGACTACAAGGTAAGTTTGAACCTTAAGGTTGGCAGCTCAAATTTACCAGCCGCTCCTAAGAAACCCTATATAGGTTCCCTATGAGTTGCAACCAACTGGGAGGCACTAATTAACAACAACCAGAAAAAGGAGTCCTGGCATGGTACTGCAGGATAATGCACTGGACCACTAAGTTGGCTTGAATTGCAAGGTCAGAGGTTCAAACTCATTAGCTGCTCTTTGGAAATCCTATTACAGGGTCACTAGAGTCGGAACTGACTCAACGGCACTTAACAACAATAGAAATAACCACAGAATAAAGTAATATTTTAGTGTGGTTTCTATTTGTATTTCTTTAATTGCTAATGAGGTTTGAGCATCTTCTCCAATACTCCTAAGCGTCTTGTGCTCCCTCCTCTGTAAACTGTCCGCTCATTGTCCTTTGACCACTGTATTACTGGGGAGCCTATCTTTTATGTAATAATTCTCAGGAGTTCCCTAGATATGAGTCCCTACTTGGTTTTGGACATTGCAAATATCTTTTCAACTGTCCTGCTCTCTCTGATCTGACTGAGCCTGGAGAATTGTATTCAGTCCTAGGGATCAGGTTTCAAATGACTGTGTGAGGAGGTTTGCACCAGGAAGCATAAAACCATCAGAGCTGGATCTGTGAGTGAATTTTACAAGGATGCTGGTTTCAGGTAAGAGAATGAAGAGATTCCCAGTGATTAGAGCCATCTAAGAATGGAATGTACATTCTGGAGTGGGGATGAGTCCCCAGTCAGTACCCAACCAAAACAAAACCCACTGCTGTTGAATTGATTCTGACTCATAGGGACCATATGTTGTTGTCAAGTGTCATTGAGTTGGTTTAACTCATAGTGACTCTGTATAGTGTTTCCAAAGAACAACTGTGGGTTTGAACCGCCAACTTTGCGGACCTATAGGGACCCTATGTTGTTGTTGTTGTTAAGTGTCGTTGTGTCAGTTCTGACTCATAGTGACCCTGTTTAGAGTTTCCAAGGCTTTTATATCTTTGTGGGGGCAAAAAGCCTCATCTTTTCCCCATAGAGAGGCTGGTGGGCTCAATAGGACAGAGTCAAATTGCTTCATAGGGTTTCTGAGGCTGTAAATCTTTATGGAAGCAGATTACCTCATCTTACTCCTGAGTAGCTGCTGGTGCATTCAAACTCCTAACCTTTTGGTTAGCAGCCTAACACTTAATCCATGATGCCACCAGGACTCCTTCAGACAGTACCAAGGGTGTTTAAACAGAAGGCAGACTGCTACTTAAGGACATGCTGCAGAAGGGTTTCAAACACTAGATGACCCCTTCCAATCTCGAGATTTCAGAACTCTCATGAGGTACCCTGTGCTGAAAGATGGCGAAGGAATTATTGATGAGAAGATGGAAACACAATTTAATTCTTTGTTTCTTCTTCTTCTTTCCTCACCAGCCCTCCAGATTCTTTAATTACCAGATTGGGGTCTCCTTTGCTGCTCTGTCCTTTACAAGAGTTGTATGTATACATAGTCAACTTCACACAAACACTTGTACATGAACAGACTCACATATACACACACACCACACAGGCACAAGTACACAGGCACACATGCACATTGCAGTCAAGTATTTCATGTACCCCAACACACATGAAATACACATGAAATATTGGCCAAGTGGCAGCATCGATGGGCTCAAGTGTGGCAACAATAGTGAGGTTGGCCCAGGATTGGTCAGTGTTTCGTTCTGCTATGAGTTGGTATTGACTCGATGGCACCTAATAACAGCACCAACAACACACATCTATGCATATGCTCACATACATGTATTCACACATGTTGTATGTGTTCCTAACCTGTGGAGGAATGGTTCTGGGTTAAATGTGAAGAACCAGAGTCTCTGATCCTCCTCAGAGTGAAGTCTCTCTCTACAAGGATTGTTCATTTCCCACTGGGTATCTAAGGGGAGTGGAAATAAATATCCGATTGCTGTTGTGATTGTTGTCAGGTGCCATGGTGTCAGCTGTGACTCATAATGACTTCATGTATAACAGACTGAAACGCTACCCAGCCCGGTGCCACCTTTACAATCGTTGCTCTGTTTGATGTTGCAGCCGCTGTGTTAATCCTTCTCCTAGAGAATCTTCCTCTCTCTGCTGGTCCTGTTTTGCCAAGCGTGATGTCTTTCTCTAGCATTTTGTCTGAAGTGAACGAAGCTTGTCTCACCATCCTCACTGCTAAGGGACGTATTTGTCCATGGTACAGTCAGTATTCTTCCCTAACACCACAAGTCCAATGTGCCAATTCTTCTTTGGTCTTCCTTTCTTACTGTTGAACTTTGACATGTATATGAGGGATTGGAAATACCATGATTTATGTGCCTTACTCATATAGGGTAGTGGTTATGAATCGGGCTGTGAACCGTAGGTCAGCAGTTCGAAACTACCAGTGGTTCTGAAGGATAAAGATGAGGCTTTCTGCTCCTGTAAAGATTTACAGCCTCGGAAACCCTGTATGGGGTCGCTATGGGTCAGAATCAACTCCACGGCACATAACAACAACAACTCATAAAAAATACCTGATAATTTACCTCATTTCATATGCCAGAGGTTTGAGCAGGCACAGTGATCCCTTGGTAACCAAGGCTTTTCTCCAACTCTTTCTACCTCCAGTCTGATGTCACCTGAAACCCCCTTTCAGCCTTCCCAGCACGTCTAAGTAAAACTCCGGAGTCTGGCCTGTTTTATGCCGGGAAGTTCCAACCAAACGGACTGTTCCCTGATGTTATGGCATCTTGCTCACTGAGCTGGGTTTTGCACCTCCTTCACTCTGGCTTAGGCTACTTTCTTAACTAAGCATTTGATGAAATGGTTTAGGAAGCAGTGTGTCCAGGCAGAGCTGCAGCTCGGGTCAATGGAAGCTGTGTAGGGGGTGGAGGGTGACTCTGAGTCTGCATTGGCCTTTGATGCCTTCTCTCAGAACAGCCTATGAGCAGGATCAAGGAGCTAGGAAACTGCGCACTGACAATTGGACATATGGACCTAACTATTTACAAGCCGTGAAGGTCCAGGGCAGTGTTACAGAAATGTCCTCATTGAGGAGGTGGGTGAGGTGTTGGGGGTAGAATAATGGTTACCAGTTGGGCTGTTATAACCTCAAGGTCAGCAGTTCGAAGGTACCAGCTGTTCTGCGGAAGAAAGATGAAGCTTTCTGCTGTCATAAAGATTTACAGCCTCGGAAACCTTATCTGTACAAGGTCACTGTGAGTTGTTGCTGACTCCACAACACACAACCCAATCAACCAACCAATGAGCATCACTTCAGGAGAAGAGAGAAGGGAAGGATACTCATCGTGTTGGCTAGGCTCAGCCTTCATCTGAAGAATGCTGGGAGGAGCTTTCCCCAAAGTCATGATGGGAAACCATCTGGGATAGAGGGAAGCCCTGTTCCAAGTAGTGGCCCACCAAGCCTCGGGCAGACCTAGGGGAGGAAGAATAATCACCAGGTGCCTCTTGTCCTGGTCAGGTTTCAACAACAACAGCTAGCTTTAAGTCTCACGGACTCAGTCTTCTGAGCTCAGCAGAAGCCAATTATTTGCTCAACAGACTACCCAGGGAGTTTGAAGGCAGAGGATGCTTTGAGAAGCTTTGAGATGATACTTTGGTTAGAGAGAAGATCAAGGGCAGAGTATGGGGACGAGCTTCTTCTGGACATAGTCAGAAAGAGAGGAGGAGATCTGGGGAGCTAGAGAGTAGCAGTGAGTAAGAACAAGCAGCTAGGAGAAGCAAAGATGTCATTAGTCTAAGATGAGGGGTGAGAAAAGGCCACTGGACTTCATGGAAAGGCTAAACAAAAAATGAAAGAGACCATGAAAAGTCTTTCCCCGTGATATATTATAAAGACTAACTCACATTTAAGAAGGGTTGAGAAGATGAAAAAAACAAAAGCTAACGTTGTGAACTGAGCGTCAAACTAGAACACATGTGCCTCTCTAAGCCTGATGCTTATTCAGGAAAAAAGACAGTCAACAAGTTTGCCCAAGGACATAAAAGCATCCATAAAACTTTTATTTGTTGCTTGTAAGGGCTGGTTTCATTGATTGAAAGATCGTGCCTGTCTTCCTGATGTTAGAGCAATAAAGCCACACATGCTGACGCAGTAGCAACAAAACACCTATGAGAAGGAAAGCTACTCTCCTAAGTGGTGGTTGTTTTTCTCACTAGAGTAAGATTTGCATGAGGCCGGACGTCAGGAAGGTGCTTTCTATGTCAGACTTTGGGACTCCAAGGACAAATACAATTTTTTTCCCCCCCTGAGGGGAAGGGGGGGCAATACTATTTTATTTTGCTATGTAAGGCTACGAAAAAAAAAAAAAATAAAAATCCCCCTTTCATTTTATAAAAGATTGTTGTTGTTTGTTGCTGGTGAGTTGGCTCTAACTCATGATGACCCTGGATACGACAGAATGAAACATTGCCCACTCCTACCTCAGCTTTGGTAGCGTAGTGGTTACGAATCGGGCTGCGAACCTTAAGGTCAGTGGTTCGAAACTACCAGCCGCTCCGCGGGAGAAAGATGAGGCTTTCTACTCCCGTAAAGATTTACACCCTCGGAAACCCTGTACAGGGTCGCTATGGGTCGGAACCGACTCAAAGGCACTTAACAACAAACCTCAGCTTTACAATCGCTGGCTTGTTTGAATCTGATGTTGCAGTCATTGTGTAGTGTCTTTTAACCTAGTGGGTTCATCTTCCAGCACTATATTCTGCTGTGAGCCATAGGATTTGCACTGGCTGATTTTTGGAAAAGGAGGATTTCCAGGCTTTTTTCCCCCTAATCTATCTTAGTCTGGAAGTTCCGTTGAAACCTGCTGGTATATGAAATACCTGTATCATCGCTCCCAGCAAGATTTCTACCTATTACTAGACTTATGTGGGTCAGAGTAGAATTGTGTTCTCTGAGGTTTTCAATGGCTCTATTTTGGGGACGTGATTTCCAGGCTTTTCTTCTGAGGCACCTTTCTGGGTGGAATTGAACCACTAACCCTTCAGCATCACCCAGAGAGTCCTTGCTCATAAAAGTTGGAAGTACATACTCTAAGAATAAAGGATGGCTTGAATGAATACAGTTAGCTTTTGGTATAACTGTGTCTCTGCTACTCCCCGAAGTCCTTACTGCAACAGGACTGAGCATCTGATTATGCCTCCTGCAATTTTACAAATGGTGGTGGTGGTTACGTGCCGTGCAGTTGGTTCCGACTCATAGCGACCCTGTACAGGGTTTCTGATGCTGTAAATCTTTATGGGAGCAGAAAGCCTCATCTTTCTCCCACAGAACATCTGGTAGTTTCGAACTGCTGACCTTGCAGTTCGCAGCCCAATTCATAACTACTACGCTACCAGAACTCCTTGCAATTTTACAAATAGTTACCAGATAATGCAGATTTACTGATGATTTGGTGAAGATCAAATACTGATGATTTGGTGAAGATCAAAACAGGACATAGGGCCACCTTGTAAACTACAAAACAGAACCAAATGACAACACCTGGTGGTCCATTCTAGTCTACTCATGGATCTCTGTGGGTGGCCAGCTGCCTCACCTCCTTCTCACCCCATGTTCTTCCACCTTTCTCCTACTCCCCAAAGGTTGAGGCAGACACCAGAATGCCCATTTATTACTTTCTAGTAAACACCTGCAGACTTCTCATGTACTTTGGACATGTTATCAGGAGATATTAGTCTCTGGAGAAGAACCTCATGCTTGGTAAAGTAGAGGTTCTGCAAAAAAAGAGAAAGACCTTCAATGAGATGGACTCAAACCTAGCTATGACTGTGAGGATGCTGTACGGCTGGGCAGGGTTTTGTTCTGTTGGACAGGGGGTTGCTATGAGTCGGAACCGACTCTACATCACCTAACTACCACAACAACAGACCTTGGAAGTGGAAGTAGTTGAAATCTGTAATCCACACATCTCAGTCCAACAGCCTTTTGGGGGCATCCCTTTCCTGGAACATCTAGATCAAGGGACTGCCACAGATGGTGGGACATCTACTGACCCCCAGCAGTGTTGGAGAGTAGTGGGGGTGTTTGCATTCTTCACTAGCTGCCTTTCCTTTTGGGCTCTGATTTCTCCTCTCTTGCTGGGGGAGGGGGACCCTTGCCTAAGGCTACCTCCAGCTATAGTTCCAAATTCCAGTTATTTTATTATGCACTGCAATTTAGCTCTCTTCCTCTTTGTCACTTTCTCTCACATTCAGAACAGCCCTGGGGCCTATCTTTGCATAATTAAAAGATCCATTAAGGTGTTTTCCCAAACAGAAGAGCAGGTTTCTTTCTCAGAGGATTCTATCATCCTCTTAGGACAAGCATATGCAACTGCAGTGAGATTTTAAAACAGTATTTCTACACCCAGTACACGCACACATGCATACACACACACACAATCACATGCTGCTCACAAAAGAGAGAAAGAGAGAGTGTGTGTGTGAGAGAGCTACCTTAGGGCATCTTCTCCCTGTAATCAGTGTGCAGGTGAATACATCACCAGACCCTGCAGGAGTGATGTACCAGAACTCTGCCACCAGGAAGGCCATCCTTGAATCACATGTGGCATTCACTGCCCTTTCTGTGTCTACAGGCAGAAAGGGAGCTGGAGTCAGGTGATGGAATGTTTGGTGCCACCACAGGATTGCAGATGTGTCACCAGGAAGACTGGAAGTTCCCTGAGTTTACCGCTCCCAACGCCTACGTTCATCTTCAAGGTCATCAGCCAAGAAGTCTTCCTTCCTACACAGTGTTTGTGTGAGTCCTCCATCTCTTCCCTCTATGACCCTCCTTGCTCTGGCGATTCTGTGGTTTGTAAGCTCCCTTTTGGCCTTGACCCAGGTTATAGTGGAGGATCTGGCCCCCAGGTGTCAACTTTTTGTTGTTGTGGGAATTTCCGGGTTCCTTGTAGTGTTGGTCTTGGAGCTTAAATTCTTTGCTATTTCATCATTGTTGCTGCCAAGTGCCATTGAGTTGGTTCTGAATCATAGCGACCCTGTTTAGGGTTTCCAAGGAGCAGCTGATGTGATTGAACTGCTGACCTTGCATTTCAAACCGACTTTGTGGCCCAGTGTATTAACCCACAGCTCCACATGGGGACTTCATCATGGCACCTGAGTCTTAACCACCTGATGATGCTTTATGTTATTACAAGGGTATAGATAGGGTTCCAAAATTTAAAGAAGTAAGAGGAATTCTGCAAGTTTTGAAGTCTGAGACATTCATTAAAATTTGGGAGCATACTCCTCAGAAGCCATGGAAATCCTATACAGGGTCACCATGGGTTGGAACTGACTCAACGGCATTCAATAACAACAGCAATGGTCAAATGGCCTACTGGTCATTTGTACATCTCAGCCATCTAGAACCTCAGCCACTCCCTTCTCTGACCTATGATCAGAGCCCCACACTAGTCTCCATAATCCTAAAGTCTGCTAGCGTCCACAGACTTCAAGGGCATTCTCCCTCTTGTTTGGGCTGATTGCAATACAAGTCTGCTCTTGCAGAAACTGATTTCCTCCCAAGAAGCCACTTTAGGCTGCTTAAGTCTGAGAAGGCCACAGTGGGAGACATCAGCATCATCTTCAGGAAGGGTGTGCATATTGGGTGATGTCCAGTCGGAGCCTGGCTCTACCTTTCCTGAAACTATGGAAACCTTTATTGGGGTTCAAGCTTTTCAGAACAGAACCACTCAGAGTCCAGATTTAAAGGAGAAATGAGAATGAGTTTGAGTGTGAACAGAGAGAGCCCTAGGGAGGCTGTAACCAAGGCTGCAGGATCACTGGTCCTTGGGGTTGTGTGTCTGTGGAGCCTGAGCAAGGGCCCTGCAGATTGGTGCTGGAGGTTCAGAGAAGGGGTTTGGGAGAACATTCATTTCTAGCACAGATCAGTAACCCTTCCCTACTTCTACTCCAAGATCTTCATTTTGTTTGGAAAAGAAACAAGTGGAGTGAGGGATGTGGGAGTCGGTGGCACTGAGTCTTCCTCACTAGTGTTGAAGAGACCTCAGCCCTTGGCACAGCACAAGGATCTGCCCATGGGAGACAGTGTTCTTACCTCTTGGGCCCTTTCCTGACTAAGGTGGAGCTGGTGGTGGCGAGCAGCACCAAGTAGGCCTTGCTTGTGACATTATGAAGGTGTTTTCAAGACTTCCGCAGACTGGACACATGCTTGTGTGTAACCAGGCTCCTTGTCTGAGTCACTCCAGGGTCCACTTCCAGAATTCAGGTGAGGTAAGGGATTTTTGGCAGAGTAGGACAGGCCTGCCTATATCGTCTTGGGTATAGAAGTTCCCTGTCTTTGGAATGAAAGACTGCTCACTTAAGCGAAGAGGTAGCCAGGTCGATGGGGTTGCCTGGTGGTTGTCATGTAGAGGGAAGACAATTCTGGTCCAGCCTTGGCTCTGTGTCCATCACAGATCCTGCACGCTAGGGCATGGGAGAGGGGGCAAAATGGGATGGGCAGAATTGCAAAGTCGTTTCTGTAGAATTCCATAAGGTAATGGGATCCCAACCATTCTATTCTGGACCCCTTTGATTAAGGCATAGCAGAACGGAGGTTCTACCCCACTTTGCATTGATGTGGGATAGCTTTGGATTCTGGTTGGGTTCCACAGTGGTGCCTGGTGGACCCACGGTATCTAACAGAAAGGGCAATGTTAGGTGAACACAGTCCCTCTGAAAAAGGAAGAAATCTGCAGCTGTCACATAGCAACTGACCAGCCTTGTCCACAGGCACATGTGGGAAACCTCCTGGGACTCCCAGAAACATGCGGTGGAGATTTAGCAGGTGGTGGGATCCTGCGTGTACTAGGGTGCTGCTATCTATTAGTGTTTTCCTTTGGAAAGCTTATCAGCAACCTCAGAATTACGTGAGGAGAAAAAGAAACCAGGCTTTTTGTTTCAGAAAACAAAACCCCGTTTCTGTCCACAGTGAAATCATTCTGAGCAGCTGCTCTCTACAACGCTGGGGTTCCCACCCCCCATGTGTCTCAGGGATGAGAGGTTGCTTGGCAGGGCTGCTGGTGACCCAAGCTGGGGCCTGGACGCCATGTGCTCTGACCCTTTGTTGCCCAGACAGTCGGGGCTGGGGCTCACTATGTCCGGCTGCCGCCAGCGCCTGCAATTCCTCAAGGTGAAAGCATTCTCCAGCGGGTCATTCCGGCCGCGTCTGAGTGGTTTTCTGTTCGTGGAATCATTTATTTCTAGTGTCAGGGAGGCCCAGGGCGGCTTTTCCCACTGGCTGTAATGCTCTGAGCATCATCGATTCCTCTGCTCTCCCACCCCTGGAAATCTGCTGGAGCAGCAAGTCTGTACTGGGGCTGGGGGATGGGGAAGGCCAGGGAGAACTCTGGTGAGGGTGGCTTTGGTTCCCTCTCTCTCAGTCAACCCAGGCAATGGGAGATTGTGCCCTGGAGAACAGCCTCCTGATTTGGATTCTGTGTTAGAGTTTCCTGGCCTGCAAGGTGGGGAGGGAGATGGTGTGTTGCTAGCTGCACACCCCCGGGGTTGCAGTGCCCCTTGGCATTTCTCTTGGAGCTTGTTCTGTTCCCAGGGTCATGGGAGCCCCTGAGCCTGGATGAGGCTACCAAGAGCTGCAGCCTACCAGAGAGGGCTACAGCTGTTCTGCCCTCTCAATCCAGAGCCACAGTGGAGCCACCTGGGACACAAAGGGAATGTAATGGTGGGGCATTGGTGACCTCACTCAAACTTGTCTGCATGTGATGCCTGGGCATGCGTGTACCTTCTTGGTGTCATTATTTGCACATGTACTTGTATGATGACGTGTCTACCGGCCTCTATGTAGGTGTGTTTGTGTGTGAATGTGTTCACCCGGGCATGTGTCTAAGTATACGTGTTTGCCCATGTCTGTATGCATGCTGGTGTGTTGGTATTTCTGTGTGTCTGCATATATGCTGGCATGATGGTATCTGTGTGTGTCTATGCCTGCATGCTGGTATGTTGGTATCTGTGTGTGTCTGCATACATGTTGGTGTGTCGGTATCCATATGTGTGTCTGCCTGCATGCCGGTATGTTGGTATCTATGTGTGTGTCTGACTGCATGCTGGTGTGTCAGTATCCATATGTGTGTCTGGTGTTCAGGTGCCTGTGTATGTATGCAGGCATATGTGTGTTTTGCCTCAGTGGGGCTGTGGGTTCACTTGTGCGCCTGAGCATGCCTGTGAGTCTGTTCTTCTCTCTGCTCCTTCCTCTATCTTCTCAGTTCTCTTCTCCTATCTCCTAAGGATTTAGAGAAAAGTCCAGAGAGGAGGTGGTAGCTGGTGGGGAAGGACCCGTATCCTCAGATGTGGCTCTCTTTGCTCTCAGAGCTGCTCTGGAGCTGGAGGGAACAGCATTTCCCAGGTTTTCAGAGCCTCTCCTGGGAGAAAAGCATCAATCCCCTTGTCTGAGGGAAAATGGCTATTTGTCCACATCTGGGACCAACAATGATGACAGGACCCGAGGGCAGGGCTGACTCAGAGTCACTGCTGTCCCCTGGGGCAGGGAAAGTGACTGATGAGCTCAGGGAAATGGGCAGGCTGTTACCCTGGGGGCTGACACAGGGGGGCAGGTTGGTGGGGGGTGGACTGAAGCCTGGAAAGGTTGGAGGGTCCCGAGAGTAGAGGCTGAGGGAATGGGGCCTGACCACAGTTGTCTCTGGGCTGTCTCAATAGGTAGCTGGGACAAGAGTCTGGGGATAGTAGGTGAATATTGAGGGCCCCCACAGGGACAACATGGTGGGGGCAACATTTCCTTGAAATGTCTGGGAAATCATGGTGAGTACTTAGTTGTTAGGTGTGGTGGAGTGGGTTCCTCTGTACCCCAGAAGGAAATGCTGCCCATTCCAGCATCAGCCTCCCGTCATTGCTGGCTCTGATCTCACTATTGCAGCCACTGTGACTACATCTCATTGAGGGTCTTGTTTTTTGCTCACCCCCTCTGCTTTATCAGTATGATGTCTGTGGGGCTGTGAATCACTTGAGATGGCTCTTCTAGCCCCTGAGTCTTTGTAATTTCTACCAAATGATTGTTGTTGTTAAGTGCCGTTGAGTCTGTTCCAACCCACAGCGACCCTATATAGGGTTTCTGAGGAGCAGCTGGTGAGCTTGAACCACCAACCTTGCAGTTCCAATGGCTTTGCAGTCTGACGCATTAACCCACAGTGCTGTCAGTGCCGTGGAGGCGATGCCTACTCAGAGTTACCCTGTATTGGGTTTCCAAGGAACAGCTGGTGTATTTGAATTGATGACCTTGTGATTTGCAGTCCAGTGCTTATCTAAGGTGTTGTGGCCTACCAAGGGGATTGGCTAGCTTGCTATTAGTGTCAATAGGTACATGGCACCCATGTTGGGTGGGACCATGCAAATAAAGTGTATGGATCTGTAATGTGGGGATTAGTCCGTTTTGGCATCTTGCTAGGTTTAGAATGATCCATCTCAGAAGCAGGTAAGGGGCATCTCGCTGCCATCAAGGAAGAAGAGTCAGGGAACTGAGTGTCTTCTTTGGATCCCAAGATCGCTGTGCACTGGACCTCCTTGATCCAGGAGACAGAAAGCTGTGACACTGGAGAAGCAGCAGAGATGTGACAGAGATGCAACAGCAGCAGAACCAAGAGCAGAAGACACAGCAGTGGGCCTCTCAGCCCATAGAGCAAGAAGCTGAGGACCTTCAGGCAGGAGTCTTGCTTGTGGACTAGGGTGCCTCTTGGGCATTTGTCTGGGGAGATAGGCTTGCCAACACACAGAGCTAGAGCTGAGCAACTTTGGACTGGAGCTCACCGGCAGAGTGGAATACCCTTTGGGCATTTATTGGCAGAGCTAAAAGGGCTTTGTAATATTACCTGAATGGGACAGAGACCAAGGGACCCTCTGTCAAAGAAGCTAAGAACCAGAGGCCTGTTTGTGGGCGTGGCTGAGAAGAGATTATACTGACTGAAGAACTGTATCCTAAGCAGTTTTGATCCAGAATTGTAATCTGTTAACTTCCCTAATAAAGCCCATAATCTTGAGTATTGTTGGTGAGTTCTTTATGGACATTGTAATGGATGATTGAAACCATCAGAGAAGTAGAGAGTGTCATTGGGAGGGTCAGTTGGTGTCAGAACTGGCAGAGAAGATAGAAAGATGTAAGTATGTCTGACCTCTGCCTCGTATGAATCAGCCTTGGATTAATGTTGTTTGATTCTCCTCCCATCTTGTGAAGTCAGAGGAGGTCAGACACTGCCCCCATGCCAATTTTGCAACATCCTTCTCCAGGGATTGGTCCCTCCTAATCACGTGTCCAAAGTCTTGCCACCCTTGTTTCTAAGGAGTATTCTGGTTGTACTTCTTCCAGGACAGATTTGTTCATTCTGGCAGTGCATGCTCTTTTCATTATTTTCCCCCAAACCTGGTCCTATTTCTTAGGGCCTTTATTGAAAGAATGCCCAGACAGGATATGGGTTCTCTTCGGGGTTTCCTGGGGAAGGTACAAGGTCCTTTCTCGATTCCCTTACTTTCTTTGCCATGGTTCCTCTCCTCAATGCCTGTCCTGGCAAATCTTCCCATTTGGATCAGTGTCAGCTGAGTGACTGCCTGAGAGAAGCACCACTGGAGGTCAGATACCTGGGTTTGAGGCCTGGCTCTCCCACTGACTAGTGACCAGAGCTTCTGCTTTGGGCCTCCTTTCTACCTGTGCAGTAGATAGGGCCCTTTATGGTCTGGCCCACTCTCTGCAGGTACAGAAGTCATATTGTGGCATGAACACTACTGTGTGTATTCCCTTGCCCTTTCTGTTTGTGACACAACCATCTGTCTCTGTCTCCAAAGGTGAAGTTTCTGTGCTGGTGAACCTTAGAAGAAATCCTGTTCCTATTGTGGTAACCTAGGTACCAGTTCACTCAAGCAGTGAGTGGGCATGATCCAGTGGCCCCTTGGATTGTCCTTCTGGGCTTGGTCCTCCTACTGAGGGTGTTTAGAGCTCATAGGGAGGAAATGCGGATGTGTTCTCTCCCTCTTGGTACACATGACTGTGTCAGGAGAGACCATGTTCATTTGCCAAACACTGACTTAGCACTACTGTAGGCCAGAGTCTGCCGTTGACCCAGACCACTTTCAAAATTTTAGGAGCTTTGGTGGCACAATGGTTAAACTCTCGGTTGCTAACCAGAAGATGGGCACTTAGACCCACCAGCCTGCCCCTAGGGAGACAGATGTGACATTGGGCTTCTGTAAAGATTTATAGCCCTGGGAACCCTATGAGGCAGTTCTACTGTGTTCTACAGGATCACTAGGAGTTGGAATTGATGTGATGATAAGGGATTGATATATTAAGAAATGAAGGTCCCTGAATTTATGCCCTCCTCTGGTTCTCGCCCACGATGAATCTAGGCTGGCTTTGTGACTTCCTTGAGTAAAGAGAATGTAGCCAAAACGATGTTGTGCAATTTCTGAGCCTTGATCTTCAGTGGCCTTGCTTTCTGTCTCTTGATGCTCTGAGACTTTTTGTAAAGGGCCCCTTAAGATAAGCAGTCATCCCAAAATGGGGGTGGGGGGGTATACAAAGGCAAGAAGTGACTGGCTTACAAGCTTTCAAGAGGGAGCCCAGATCCAGAGGGCATGGAGGAAGGTACAATGTCCATTGAGAAGTATCCAATCTGTCTGGGCGGGGCTGATGAAAGGAGATGGGGATAGCACTCATGTGGTGCAATAGTGAATAATTGCTATCAGGACTGATTGTGAGGGTTGGAAATGTAATGGTAGACATTTTGTAGCAAAAGGAGGAGAGAGTGGTTGACTTTGTAGTCCAGGAGCAGAGCTCCCTGGGACCATCAAGGGAGAACAGCAGAGAGTGGGACCCTACCCAGAGAAACAGTGACGCCAGAGATGGAGGTAGAGACAATGACGTGGGGAGATGGAGCAGCTGGGGGACTTTAGACCCAGAGAGGAAGAGGGGCTGTGTGCTGACGACCAAAGGGCAGGCTTGCAAGGATATACCCTTTGGTTGTTTGATGATGCATGGAGGTGATTGTAATCATGGCAATGAAATGATATACAATAGTATGGATATAAAGCTAATGTTCTCCCATGTAAACGATCACATAATTCACAATAAAAACTTTTTAAGAAAAGAAAAAGATAAACCGTCCTGTGGATCGAGGGAGACCCAGCCCAGCCTCAGCCATTTCAGTCATTTCAGCTGAGTGCTGAGTGAGGTGTTGTTTTGTTGTTGTTAAGTGCTGTTGAGTTGGTTTTAACTCATAGAGACCCTGTGTAGGAATACTGAGGAGTGGCTGGTGTGTTTGAACCCCCACCTAGAGGTGCAAATCAACTTTGTGGTCCAGTGCTTATCCTACTGTGCCACAGCAGGAGTGAGAGAGGCCATCTTAATTCTTTTTCCCCTAGTTGAGGCATCAGGTGGCTCGAATGCATGGGTGAGGCAGCTGAAATTATGCGTTACAAAGTTAAATAGCCCAATGGAGCCCTAGCCCAGATGACTGATTTTAGTTTTGATGACAAGAAGATTGGAAAAGCAGTGGCACTAGAAGAATGGTGAGGAAACTGCTATTGGAGATTGGAGAGAGAGCAACCTGTTACATTGGGTGGGACTACCAAGGAGCTCTGGTAGCATAGTGGTTGCGAATTGGGCTGCCAATCTCACGGTCAGCAGTTCAAAACAACCAGCTGTTTCGAGGGTGAAAGATGAGGTTTTCTGCTCCCATAAAGATTTACAGCCTTGGAAACCGTGTGCAGGGTCACTATGAGTCGGAACTGACTCCATGGCACATAACAACAACAATTTATGAAATGATATTGGTGGTGTTATGTGCTGTAGAGTTGGTTCTGACTCATAGTGACCCTATATAGGGTTTCAGAGGAACAGCTTTGGGTTTGAATTGCCAACACTGTGGTTAGCAGTCCAGTGCTTATTCTGCAGCACCACACCAAGACTCAGCCTGTGTTATTTTGGAGAATAGAAAATATAATGAATGAACCTATGGATCTAGCTAATGAGATTTCCAGGCAGAAATTACCAATTGACTTCTGAGGCTTTCTGCTCCCACAAAGATTTACAGTCTTGGAAACAGTATACAGGGTCACTATGAGTTGGAAACGACTCCATAGCTCTTAACAACAAGCAGTGCATGGTAGGGTATTGCATGACAGAGGGGAGATAAAGAAGGAACTGTTTAATTTGCAAGTGGAATTTAGGAGAAATATTAGGGTGCCCACGATAGTCTTCCCAGCAAAAGATTTTCAAAGTAAGAAAGTTGCAGGGCAAAGAATGAATCAAGATGGTATCCTACAAGACTCTTTGTTTAGACATCAGAAAGATTTATGATTCTCTAAACTAGACGAAAGAGCTTCTAACACAACCCCTGAGGCCTCCCCAAAATAGAAAGAGGCATGATTTGGAAAATATAATGAATGTAGCTTTTGAAGCGTGGAGTTACTCCCAACTAGTTTCATAGGAAACCCACACAATTTTAAAGATGATTGTCTGGGCAAAAACACTTGTTTTTCAGTGTTTGGACTGAAAAAGATTAAGATAGCAAACAAAAAAAAAAAGTCTCTAGGCTTCCAACTTTTCACAGTGAGGAAGCAGGTAGAGAGGGCTACCAAGCCACAAATATGAGCCATTGAAAAGGAGAGATGTCTCAGAGGTTGGAGCCCTGAGCTCAGAATGTAAAGCCAAGAACCAAGGAAAAGAATGGATCAGGGAACGGCTTCTAGGAAGTAGACAATAGGCCCCAAGAACATTCCTTGTACTTGAAAGTGGGGAGATGATGACATGTGCCCAGTTAGGTTTCAACATTTCTATGGACCAGTGAGTCCTCTTGTTTACCTCTTTTGCGTGAGAGTGTGTCTATTGAGATCTGTTCAAACTCACCAGCCACTCCTTGGAAACCCTATACAGGATTGCTATGAGTTGGAACCAACTCGATGGCACTAATCAACAATAACATTCTGTGTCAGAGTTCTGTTGTGGCTCTGTAAGATAAGCACCGGACTTCTAACTGTAAGGTCAATGGTTCAAACTCATCAGCTGCTCCTCGGAAACCCTATACAGGGTCACCATGAGTGAGAACCGACTCAACGACACTTAACAACAATACCATACTTGTGTCAGAGTTTTGTGGTGGCACTGTAGGATCAGCACTGGACTGCTAACTGCAAGGTCAACAGTTCAAACCAACCAACTGTTCCTTGGAAACCCTATACAGGGTTGCTATGAGTCAGACTGATTCAATGGCACTTAACGACAATCGTTGTCTCACCAATGTTGTTTAAATGTGCTGTGATCAAATAACTTGTCTTTTCAGATCACAGGTATCTGGTTCATTAGTTCCCAGGTTCCTGGAGCTGCATCAAAGAAACAGCATCTAGCTTGAATGGCTTGGGTGGAAGGCTAAGGTAGGGAGTAGGGAGAAGGCAAAGGTTCAATTTCTGATCAACGTGTCTCATGCATGACCTCTACCCATCTGTCAGTGGAGGTTTGTATGTTGTTATGATGATGAAGAGGTTTCAGCAGAGCTTCCAGATGAAGATGGACTAGGAAGAAAGACCTGGAAGTCTACGTCCAGAAACCAGCCAATGAAAACCTTGCAGAGTATATATCATGGGGGGAACACAGAACCAGGAAGAGCTTTGTTCTGCTGTGCATGGGTTTGTCATGACCTGATGCCAGCTAACTATAACAACATAGTTAATGTATTTATCTGGTTTATTATCTTTCTTCTCCACTAGAATAGCCTCCATGAGGGGCAAGGATTTTGTTAATTTTGTTCACTTCTATATCCCTGGTACCAGAATAGCATTTGCACATAACAGCTGCTCAATAAAAATTTGTTCAGTAACTGAATGTATGATTGACTGAAGGTATTCCTGGGAAATGGACAGCTAGATGTGATACACGGGGAGCTCCTTTTCTTCATTGGGCAATTTCTGCCTATTTAAGTCATTTAGTGAATTGTTAGAAGAGGCAAGTAAGGCCTCCAAAGTTCTTGCTTTGAGTCTTATGGTCTGTTTGACAATTTAAGACTCACGATTAATTGGGGATGGTTGGGTTGGTTGGTCAGTGGGGTGGGGGTGGGGGTAAAGAATAGAGCAAGAGTTGGGGTGGTCCTGATCTGCCCCAGGCTGTCCTTGGGCTTTTCTCATCTCTCCCTGGCCCTTGGCTCCTTGACCTCAGCCCCTTTCCCTTTTTGTCAGGAAACCAGTTGTCTTTTCTGCTGGTTTCCTCTCTCTGAGATGTTGGAATGAAAAGACAAAAAGTCTCAAAATCACTTTGAACTCCATGGAGGAGGGTGCCAACTAAGCTGAGGACGTTATTAGTTAAAAGACAATTCCTTTGGAAATGGAAATTGCTGTATCACACAATCTTCCAACCATGGGGTAGTATTAATGAGGAATTTGCTGAAGATTCACAACTTCAAAATGATCTTCCAGGTGGCCAAAGGAAATTCACATTTACACTTCAATCAGAAATTCCTTTGTAGAACGCAAGAGGGGAGGGTTTAATTTTCTGAGATCACAAACGGCCATCCCTTCCTGAGAAGCAGAGAGTGGTGATAAAGACCACCCCGTATCTGTAGACTCTCCAGCTAATTAGAAAAGTGAATCTAATTTCACGGATTTCAGCTCCTATTAATTTATTCTGAGCTTGTTGGTAATGAAGCTATGTGTTTGTTTCTTAAGAAGAAAACATAGGGGATGGAAAGAATGGGTATGAGGCTGTGCTGTTTATTCTCTTAATAATCATTCTGTTAATTGAGGAAGTTGACATATGACTTAATGTCTATTACAAAGGTTTGCTGTTAAACTTTGTTAGGGTGGGTCCAGTCTTTAATCTAGGGCCTAATTTCTGGCCAACGTACCTCGTGCTCAGCTACCACCCATCTGTCAATGGACGCTTGCGTGTTGCTATGATACAGAGCAGGTTTCAGTAAAGCTTCCAGACTAAGACAGATTAGGAAGAATGGCAATGCAATTTGCTTTTGAAAATGAGCCAGTGAAAATGCTATGGATCACAATGGTCTGATCCACAAGCGATCATGAGGATGGCCCAGGATCAGGCAGCATTTCATTTGTGCAAAGGTTTTCCATGAAGTGTGTGTGTGTGTGTGTGTGTGACTGACTTAACATAGCACTTATTTTAGCCACTTGACGAGCCCTGTGTGCTGGCCTATGAAGGGGAATGTATTTACTATGACTAAAACACACACTTATCGGGGGTCACAGAACCATAGTTTATAGGAGCATCTTTGGTGGTAATCAATATGAGTCTAATTATTCCAGTTCACACCATCCATCGAAGTCACCCCATTCCCTTGTCAGCACCTACATTTTGTAAAACACGAATGAATAGCAGCTTTTCCCTGAGAGCTGAAGTTCTAACCGGGTTTAATATGGAGACTACCTAACATTTACAGCTCCTGAAGTAGGTGGGGGCACCGTTGACCATAGCATGGGCATTTAACAGTTCTGTCTTGAGCTAGATTCCACTTACCTGCTCTTGGTCAGTATCTGGGCTATACCTGGAAATGAACTTACCTTTGAGGCCAAAGCCTCCATTTTGCTTTGGTTCATGCCAAGTTTGTACAGGTATTATTGATTCTAGCCTGTGCCAGAATTTTATACTTATTTAAATATTTACTTATATCTACTGCTTAACTCTGAGCAGTTAAACTTTGGAATATAGTTGAGCATCTAGAAGGGCTTTGTCCTATACTAATGATTGCAGAGGGATTTGTGAAGAAAAGCTCAGACTAGACTCCAACACTCAGAGTTTCTTATCTAGCTGGCAATAATAATAATTAATAATAATAATAATAATAATTATGGGTAGCGGAGGGTGGAGGTTGGGGACAGTTGTCTTCAAGTCAGTTCTGTGCCAGGGTAGAACTGCGCTTTCAGTGGCTGGTTTTTCAGAAGTAGATTGCCAGACTTTCTGGGGTGCCTCTGCGTGTACTTGAACCTCCAGCCCTTCAATTACTGGGAGACTCCACTAGCTGTTTACACCACCCAGGGACTTAGCTAGCTAGCTAATAAGACACAATATGAGTGGGATGAGGAAGTACAGAATATATGTATTTTTTAAGGTTTAAAAAATGTTATTTTTAGTGAAAATATATATGGCAGAACATACGCCCATTCAACAATTTCTACATGAAAAATCCAGTGACATTGGTTACATCACATTGTGTCCCATTCTCACCATTTCTACCGATACTACTTTACCACCATTAACTTAGACTCTCCGCCCCTTAAAGTTCTCGTCTGTGTTTTGGTTTTATTGTTGTCAATTGGATCTCATATAGATAATTCTTTAAAGGAGTGCAGTTGCTCAAGGCAAACAATCTTTATGAGTGAAATTGTTTCATTTAAAGATGACTTTATGGGATTGTTTCAGTTCGAGATTTAAAGACAGTTTCCAAGTAATAGATTTGGGATTTCCCCTCAGTCCCAATGGATCCAGTAAGTCTGCTTTCCATAAAAATTTTAAGTTCTGTGCTACAGTTTTTCTCCTTTTAATCAGGCTTAATCTATTTTATCAGTCTTTGATAAAAACCTGTAATTGAGTACAATCATTCTTCTGGTCTCATGGCAAAGGAGATAGTAGTTCATGAAAGCAATTGGAAGTTCATTTCCTCCACTGATTCCTCTTCTTCTTCCTCTGCTGAACCAGGAAATAGAAGAAGAAGGAGATACAGCTAATTGTATCTTGGGTGGCCACTCACAGCCATTTATGACCGCAGGTGCTACTCACTGAAATAACAGGTAGAATAGAAACTAAAGACAAGACTAGGCCAATTGACTAGCTATGCCCATGAAACCATCACCCTAAACATTTGAATGACAAAAACGAATCTTGTGACGTGTTTAGTTGAACCCTGGTGGTGCAGTGGTTTAATGTTGAGTTGGAGGTTTGAAGCCCACCCCAGTGTCTCTGAGGGAGAAAACTTGACAAATTGCTTTCATAAAGATTCCAGCCAAGAAGACCCTATGGATTGTTCTGTTCTGTCATGGGATCAACTTGACAGCAACTCCACAACACAATAACAACAATAACAACAAGTAGAGTCAGTCAACAGCTGTAGCCTTCCCCCCCTCCCCCCCTTTTTGCTGCTATTATTCATGGTAAAGTTATACAAAACACTGTATTTGACATTTTGCCCTTTTTTTCCTGGTGTACAACTTAGTGATACTAGTTACATTAGTATCAAGTAGTGGAACTATTATCCTTAGTTAGAATATAATTCTTTAAAAAAACAAAAACAAAACAGGCCCATTACTTAAAGTCTCTCTTTTTTGTACTTTTTTTTTTTTTGCTATTCACAAGCTTTTTTTTTTTTTTAAATCATGGTTTGAGTGAAAGTTTACAGAGCAAACTGGTTTTCCATTCAACAATTCATACACATTTTGTTTTATGACATCGCTTGTAAGTTTCACAATATAACAGCGTACTTTCCACTTCCTCTCTGTTTCTCATTTCCATTAGTCCTTCCTAACCTTTCTTGGCTTCTGAGATTTATAACTGGGCCATCTTGATCAGTATGGTTGGTTATCCTAAGAAATGTGTACCTCCCTGATGTTATTGATCATCTTAGAGGCAAATATATATATATATTTTAAAGTTTTTATTGTGAATTATATGATAGTTTACATGGGTGAACATTAGCTTTACATTCATCCTATCTTGTTTTGTTTCATTGTACCGATTACAATTCCCTGTATGCATCATCATATAGCCAAAGGGTACACCCTGCAAGCCTGCCCCCTGGCCATCAACACACAGACCCTCTCTCTCCCAGAGTCCAGAGTCCCCAGCCGCTCCATCTCTCCACATCATGGTCTCTGCCTCCATCTCTGGCATCTCTGCTTCTCTGGATAGGGTCCCGCACTCTGCTTTTCTCCCTTGATGAGTCCAGGGTCATTTGCTCCTGGACTGCAAGATCAGCCACTCCCCTTCTTTTGTTACAAAACGTTTACCTTTAGTTTTGCAATGCTCACAATCAGTCCTGATAGCAATTATTCACTGTGGAACCACGAGAGTCTTATCCCCATCTCCTTTCACCAGCCCCATCCAGATAGTTTGGAAACCACTCAGTGAAGATTCTACTTTCCCCCGTACCCTCTGAAACTAGGCTCCCTCTTGAAAGCTTGTAAGCCAGTCACTTTGTGCTTTGGTAGGCCCCCTATTTTGGGTAGCCAATGTCTAAGTTGCCCATCCCTGTCAACCCTGTGTACCAAGGAGGTGGGAATGATCCTCGCTGTAAAGATTTGTTCCCTCTTTTGAGCTACTACATCCATAGGTGTATGTCAAGTTCATCAAATTGTAGTGGATTACTCTTTTCTTCCCCTCTTCTTTCTTCTTCTAGTTAAGTTCTGGTCATCCCAGCCGTTGAAGCCAGGTCAAATGGTACTATCTGCAAGTATGGGTGGTGTTCTTGTGCATCTCCCCTCACTTCATATCAGCCAGACGCTTCACTGTCCACTCTAGTCCTCTGTGGGCATGTCCCCATCCCTGGGCCCAGAAGTCCCTAGGTCTTGCCATACTACTGGCCAACGATGTCTCAACCCAGGTTGACAGGAGTCTATTGAACGTGGTCGGACTTAGCTCACAACTTCATTGCTGTTTTCCCCCCACTTCCCTTTATCAATGACCAGTGTGCTCAGCAGCAACACCACATGCCTGTTCGTGTATTTCCCTTAAGTCTTAGTCTTGGAAGGGGGTTTACCCTGAGGGGACCTGACCACTTGTCTTGATGGCTCCCAGGTGAACGACTTGCTTGTTCTTGTAGTAGTCAATCAGACTGCCGTTACTGAATTTTCTTGCTGGTCTTTCTTTCAAGAAGCATTTTCTGTTCTTTTAGCTGTTCTAGGCTGGTCTGCTTTTTCTTTCAGTGGAAGTTTCCCATCTTAAAATGTTCTGTTTAAGGATCAGGATTCCACCTATGGTCTTATGCAATGCAAAGGCTCCTCAGGAAGTCTCCTTCACTGAGCAAGTTCTAGCCCCATTTTAGGTATTCCAATCAGTTATAGGCTGAAGATGGACTTACAAGCTTTCTATGGTGATGTTTCTGACTATTCTTTTCTCTCTCCCTCAAGAGTCTATTTTACAATAGCAGGCAAAGGAAACCAAGATTCAAAACACAGCCAAGCATCTTAACACTATTCCCCCTCTTTTAGAGGCATGTCTTTTGTTTGGCTGAAAGTTGAGCCGTGAAGGTGAGTTTGGGTTCAGGCTCGAAGGCTGTGTAAGGGTCACAGTCTCTGGATTTCCATCTGTCTCGATCAGACTAGCAATCCTGGCCTTTTTGTATGATTCTGAGTTTTAGTCCACTCGAACCAGGCCCTTCTAATGAGATCCCTTTCGGAGCAGTTGGTAGTGGCAGCTTCTAATTCTCTTCTGGTCTCAGAGTTGTAGAGGCTGAGGTTCATGTAGTCCATAAATGCTTTGGACTAATTGTTTCCATGTTATTTTGAAAATTTATTCACTCTTCATTGCTCTGGTCAGGAAGAGACCCATAGTTGTGCTTTACATGGCAGCTCCCAAGCTTTTAAGGATGTCTTTGTGAATGATGTTATGCCAATTGGCCTTGGTGTTCCCTAAGACTATGATCCTGAGACCCCCAAAGCTGCAACGCAAGGCATTTTGGTTATGGCTATAACATTTTCATAACTTTCCCCTTGAATGCTGCAAGAAATTAATGGATATTGCTGCAGCACACGTAAACACATATGTAGAAATATCTTCTACCAAACCTATTTAAAAAAATACTCTTAACACAGTTGCTAATGAATATTTAACTTAGAAATTTGTCTGTTCTATCTTACAACCCATCACTCATCTGTCAGTTTGTCACACTGTGGTGGTTGGTGTGTTGCTGTGATGCTGGAAACTGTACCACCAGGATTTGGATGCCGGCAGGGTCACCCATGGGGGACAGGTTTCAACTGATCGTTCAGACTAAGACTGGCTAGAAAGATGGAGTGGTGGACAACTTCTGGATACTTAGCCACTAAAAACCTTATGAATAAGTACTGAACTGCTAACCACAAACCCACCAGCTGCTCAAGGGACAATTTTGCTGGGCATATGTCCTTGTTTGGCAATTTTTTTCTTTCAGAGTTTTGTGTATGTCTTCCCACTGCTTCTCCTCCCGCCCCCCCCCACCCAAGGTTTTAAATTTTTTAATTTACATATTAAAAAATTGTGCATTCCAATAATTAAAATCATTTGAACAAAACAATGGCACTCTGATTACACGGCATTTTACGCCTGCGGGACACCTTGGACCCGCTTTGTTTTTACTCTTCTGTATTTTATTCACTGCCGTCCCACCCAGCTCCTTCCTTCAACAGGCAAGTTCTTTTCCTACCCTGCCAGCCAGATGCGAGCGGCACGCGCCGCCTTCGCCTTCATTGTCAGTAATTCTCGATTCTTTGATGTGAAAAGGGGCAGCAGTCATTTAAACTTGATCCAACCTCTTTGCATCTTACAAAGTGAAACAGCTAAAACAAGGAAAATAGGAAGGGCAATGCTTGTGGAATGCACAGTGCATATTGGCGGCGCCGTCTCATTGCGATTTACCTCTTGCTTCTCCAGTTCAATCGTTCCTTTTGAAGGCAGTGGATTTTCCTCTTGCGTTTCTGTCTTCTTCAATTTCGATTTAACGGAATTTCTCAATCTTGGCCATATTGGGTTTGTCAGTCATGGTAGCGGTGGAATAGAGCGGGACAAGAGCGAGAGGTATCCTTGAGCTCACTGGCCGCCGCTGAGTCCCTCTGTATGGTTTCTGCCGAGATATCAGATCTTAGTCTTACTGGTTCTCTTCTGTAGGCAACTTTTCATTTTTCCTGAGCTGCTCTCAGGAGTCTTGCCTTGTCTTTGATTTTGGAGAGTTTGATTATGGTATGTCTTGGTAATTTTCTCTTAGGATTTAACCTGTTTGGAGTTTGTTCAGCTTCTTGAATGTTTATCTTCTCGTCTTTCATGATAATAGGTAAGTTTTTTTCCAACATCTTTTTGACAACTTTTTCTGTCCTCTTCTTTGTCTCTTCCTGTTCTGGAATTTGGATCCTTCATAAGTCATTCCTCTTCATGATACCCCACATAAATCTTAGACTTTCTTCAGATTTTTTCCTTATTATTATTTTTTTCTGATTGCTCTTCTTGTTTAGTGCAGTCAAGTTGGTTCTAACTCATAGTGACCCCATATGGAGTTTCCAAGGAGTGGATGGTGAGTTTGAAATTCCTGACCTTGTGGTTAGCAGTCCAATGCTTACCCTACACCAGGACTCATGGATTGTTCTTCTAGTACTCTAGTATTAAGATATTTATCTTCAAACTCACCAATTTAGACTTCTATTGTTTCAAATCTACTCCCTCTTATTGTGTTACCCATTTCTGAAATCTTAAATCTGGTTTTCTGTTTGTGGTTTTCTGTTGTCTCTAATTTTTCATCTATTTTGTCTATCTGCTCCTGTAGTGTTTCCTTGAATTACTTCTATGCTCTCCTTGATCTCTTTGATCTTTTCTCTCAATCTGTTTAATTTACCTAAATATCATTAAAAAAAAATTCTTTTGCAGGTAGTTCAATGCCTTTTCTTCCTCAGAATCATTTTCTGACTGCATCTTGGTCTCTTGTTTGGGCTACTCTGTCTTGTTTCTTTGTGTGAACTGAAATTGTCTGCTACCTCTGAGACTTTGTGGTGGTGTTGTATTTGTAGTTATTTGATGATTGAATGTTGGTGTGTTCTTAGGCACTCACCAACTACCTCCTGCTGGCTATGAGTAGAGAATGGAAGCTTGAGCACAATTCTGGTGTTGGCTGCTGCCTATCATTGATCAGGTGGTATAGGAGCTGCACTGAGGGCTGCCTTCTACCTCTAAAGCAGCTCACAAATGTTCAATCAGCTGGTTTGGAGAAAGCACCCACTTAAGGGAACCCCTCAATGAGATCAATTGACACAGCAGACTCAGCAATAAGATCAACTCTATCAAAGATCATTGAGATGGCACAGGTCTAGGAACGTTTTGTTCTGTTATACATGGGGTCACCATGAGTTGGAGCCAACCTGATAGCAATAACTACAACCTAAGGGTGAACTATTACTGTATCATTGAATCTTCACAACTTGTTGTACAGGGGAGTTTATACTTAGGTTCACTGATTTACCCAAGATCTCATGGCCAATAGGTGGCAGAACTGGGATTCAAACACAAAGTGGTTCAACTCAGAGATTTACGCTTGTCTCCTTCTACCTCCTGTCTCCCTAAGAAAAGAATGAATCTACACGCAGAGGTGGGAACCTTAGAAAGCACCTATGAGAGGATCATCTCCGGGGCAAGATCAGTCTCATAGAGTAGGTGGTCAGCACTCCTCTTTTGAATCCGACTTGGTTTTCTGGAAGTTTCCTGTCGAAGTGCTGTTGCAGTCATTTTGAATGATGTGATATAAATAGTATTGTTTGATGATTTCTGCATTCCATTTTGACACCTCTCTTTGGAACCGGCACAAAGTTGAATCTCTTCCAATCAGTTGGCCTGGTAGCTGTCTTCCAATTTTTTTGGCATAGATGAATGAGTTTCTCCAACACTGCATCAGTTTGCTGAAAGATTTCAATGTGTATTTCATCCAATGTGTAATTCCTGGAGTCTTGTTTTTAACTCCAATGCCTTCAGTGCAGCAGCTTGGACTCCTTCCTTCAGTATCATAGGTTGCTAATCATATGCTACCTCTTGAAATGGTTGAATATTGACTATTTCTTTTTGATACAGTTATTCTGTGTATTCCGTCCAATTTCTTTTGATGCCTTCTGCATCATTCAATATTTTGTCCACTGTTGTTGAGTGCTGTTGAGTTGGTTCTGACTCATAGTTACTCTATATAGGGTTTTTTTTTTTTAAGGTTTTTATTGTGGATTGAGTGAAAGTTTACAGGGCATATCATCAGTTTCACATTCAACAATTCATATAACTTGTTTCATTACATT